>NC_134402.1:166721219-167091219 GCF_038048845.1 Mixophyes fleayi
TTGATTCAATTCATGATTCATGATTCATAATTCATGATTAATGATTCAATTCATAATTCATGATTCATGATTCAATTCATTATTCATGATTCATGATTCATGATTCGATTCATGATTCATGATTCATTATTAATGATTCAAATTATGATTCATGATTCGATACATGATTCTTAATTCATAATTCGATTCATGATTCATGATTCATGATTCGATTCATTATTCATGTGTCATGATTCGATTCATTATTCATGATTCATGATTAAAGATTCATGATTCATGATTCAATTCATGATTCATGATTTGATTCATGACTCATGATTCATGATTCGATTCATGATTCATGATTCATGATTAATGATTCAATTCATGATTCATAATTCATGATTCGATTCATGATTCATGATTCATGATTCATGATTCATGATTAATGATTCAATTCATGATTCATGATTCGATTCATGATTCATGATTCATAATTCGATTCATGATTCGATTCATGATTCATGATTCATGATTCAATTCATGATTTAAATCATGATTCATGATTTGATTCATGATTCAATTCATGATTCCTTATTCATGATTCATGATTCAATTCATGATTGATGATTCGATTCATGATTCATGATTCAATTCATGATTCATGATTTGATTCATTATTCATTAATCATGATTCGATTCATGATTAATGATTAATGATTCAATTCATAAATCTTGATTCATGATTTGATTCATTATTCATTAATCATGATTCGATTCATGATTAATGATTAATGATTCATGATTTGATTCATTATTCATTAATCATGATTCGATTCATGATTAATGATTAATGATTCAATTCATAAATCTTGATTCATGATTTGATTCATTATTCATTAATCATGATTCGATTCATGATTAATGATTAATGATTCAATTCATAAATCTTGATTCATGATTCGATTCATGATTCATGATTCATGATTCAATTCATGATTCATGATTCGATTCATGATTCATGATTCATGATTTAATTCATGATTCCTGATTCGATTCATGATTCATGATTCATGATTGAATTCATGATTCATGATTGAATTCATGATTTATGATTCGATTCATGATTCATGATTCAATTCATGATTCATGATTGATTTCATGATTCATGATTCAATTCATGATTCATTTCATGATTCATGATTCATTTCATGATTCATGATTTAATTCATGATTCATGATTCATGATTTAATTCATGATTCATGATGCAATTCATGATTCATGATTCAATTCATGATTGAATTCATGATTTATGATTCGATTCATGATTCATGATTCAATTCATGATTCAAGATTCATGATTCAATTCTTGATTTATGATTTGATTCATGATTCAAAATTCATGATTCATGATTCAATTCATGATTCATGATTCATGATTCAATTCATGATTCATGATTCAATTCATGATTCATGATTCAATTCATGATTCATGATTCATGATTCAATTCATGATTCATAATTGAATTCATGATTCATGATTCAATTCATGATTTATGATTCGATTCATGATTCATGATTCAATTCATGATTCATGATTCAATTCATTATTCATGATTCATGATTCATGATTTGATTCATAATTCATGATTCATTATAAATGATTAAATTCATGATTCATAATTCAATTCATAATTCATGATTCGATTCATGATTCATGATTCGATTCATGATTCATGATTCAATTCATGATTCATGATTCAATTCATGATTCATGATTCATGATTCATGATTTAATTCATGATTTGACTCATGATTCATGATTCAATTCATGATTCATGATTCATCATTCATCATTCAATTCATGATTCATGATTCATGATTCATGATTTAATTCATGATTTATGATTCAGTTCATGATTCATGATTCATGATTCAATTCATGATTCATGACTGATTTCATGATTCATGATTCAATTCATGATTCATTTCATGATTCATTTCATGATTCATGATTAAATTCATGATTCATGATTCATGATTTAATTCATGATTCATGATTCAATTCATGATTCAATTCATGATTTATGATTCGATTCATGATTCATGATTCAATTCATGATTCAAGATTCATGATTCAATTCTTGATTCATGATTTGATTCATGATTCAAAATTCATGATTCATGATTCAATTCATGATTCATGATTCATGATTCAATTCATGATTCATGATTCAATTCATGATTCATGATTTAATTCATGATTCATGATTTGATTCATGATTCATGATTCAATTCATGATTCCTTATTCATGATTCATGATTCAATTCATGATTCATGATTCGATTCATGAGTCATGATTGAATTCATGATTCATGATTTGATTCATGATTCATGATTCAATTCATGATTCCTTATTTATGATTCATGATTCAATTCATGATTCATGATTCGATTCATGAGTCATGATTGAATTCATGATTCATGATTCGATTCATTATTCATGATTCATGATTCGATTCATGATTCATGATTCATGATTAATGATTCAATTCATAAATCATGATTCATGATTCGATTCATGATTAAATTCATGATTCATGATTCGATTCATGATTAATGATTCATGATTCAATTCATGATTTATGATTCGATTCATGAATCAATTTATGATTCATGATTCAATTCATTATTCATGATTCATGATTCATGATTCGATTCATGATTCATGATTAATGATTCAATTCATGATTCTTGATTCGATTCATGATTCATGATTCGATTTATTATTCATGATTCATGATTCGATTCATTATTCATGATTCATGATTCGATTCATGATTCATGAATAATGATTCAATTCTTGATTCATGATTCATGATTCTATTAAAGATTCATGATTCATGATTCAATTCATGTTTCATGATTCATGATTTGATTCATGATTCATGATTCATGATTAATGATTCAATTCATGATTCATGATTCATGATTCGATTCATGATTCATGAATCATAATTCGATTCATGATTCATGATTCAATTCATGATTCATGATTCAATTCATGTTTCATGATTCATGATTTGATTCATGATTCATGATTCATGATTAATGATTCAATTCATGATTCATGATTCATGATTCGATTCATGATTCATGAATCATAATTCGATTCATGATTCATGATTCAATTCATGATTCATGATTCGATTTATGATTCATGATTCATAATTCATGATTCAATTCATGATTCATGATTCATGATTCATGATTCAATTCATGATTCATGATTCGATTCATGATTCATGATTCATGATTCATGATTTGATTCATGATTCATGATTCAATTCATGATTCATGATTTAATTCATGATTCATGATTTGATTCATGATTTATTTCATGACTCATGATTCAATTCATGATTCATCATTCATGATTTAATTCATGATTTGATTCATGATTCATGATTCAATTCATGATTCATGATTCATTATTCAATTCATGATTCATGATTCATGATTCAATTCATGATTTATGATTCAATTCATGATTCATGATTCAATTCATGATTCATTATTCAATTCATGATTCATGATTCATGATTCAATTCATGATTTATGATTCAATTCATGATTCATGATTCAATTCATGATTCATGATTAATTTCATGATTCATGATTCAATTCATGATTCATTTCATTATTCATGATTCAATTCATGATTCATGATTCAATTCATGATTCAAGATTCGATTCATTATTCATGATTCATGATTCGATTCATGGTTCATGATTAATGATTCAATTCATAAATCATGATTCATGATTCGATTCATGATTCATGATTCAATTCATGATTCCTTATTCATGATTCATGATTCATGATTGAATTCATGATTCATGATTCAATTCATGATTCAATTCATGATTTATGATTCGATTCATTATTCATGATTCAATTCATGATTCATGATTCAATTCATTATTCATGATTCATGATTCGATTCATGATTAATGATTCAATTCATGATTCATGGTTCGATTCATGATTCATGATTCGTGATTCAATTCATGATTTATGATTCAATTCATGATTCATGATTCAATTCATGATTCATGATTAATTTCATGATTCATGATTCAATTCATGATTCATTTCATTATTCATGATTCAATTCATGATTCATGATTCAATTCATGATTCAAGATTCGATTCATTATTCATGATTCATGATTCGATCATGGTTCATGATTAATGATTCAATTCATAAATCATGATTCATGATTCGATTCATGATTCATTATTCAATTCATGATTCCTTATTCATGATTCATGATTCATGATTGAATTCATGATTCATGATTCAATTCATGATTCAATTCATGATTAATGATTCGATTCATGATTCATGATTCAATTAATGATTCATGATTCAATTCTTTATTCATGATTAATGATTCGATTCATGATTAATGATTCAATTCATGATTCATGATTCGATTCATGATTCATGATTCGATTCATTATTCATGATTCATGATTCGATTCATTCTTCATGATTCATGATTCGATTCATGATTCATGATTAATGATTCAATTCATGATTCATGATTCATGATTCGATTAAAGATTCATGATTCATGATTCAATTCATGATTCAAGATTCATAATTCGATTCATGATTCGATTCATGATTCATGATTCAATTTATGATTCATGATTCATATTTCATGATTCGATTCATGATTCATGATTCATGATTCAATTCATGATTCATGATTCGATTCATGATTCATGATTCATGATTCGATTCATGATTCATGATTCAATTCATGATTCATGATTTAATTCATGATTCATGATTTGATTCTTAATTCATGATTCAATTCATGATTCCTTATTCATGATTCATGATTCAATTCATGATTGATGATTCGATTCAGGATTCATGATTCAATTCATGATTCATGATTTGATTCATGATTCATGATTCATGATTCGATTCATGATTCATGATTAATGATTCAATTCATAAATCTCGATTCATGATTTGATTCATGATTCATGATTCATAATTCAATTCATGATTCATGATTCGATTCATGATTCATGATTCATGATTCGATTCATGATTCCTGATTCAATCCATGATTCATGATTCATGATTGAATTCATGATTCATGATTCAATTCATGATTTATGATTTGATTCATGATTCAAGATTCAATTCATGATTCAAGATTCATGATTCATGATTCATGATTCGATTCATGATTCATGATTCGATTCATGATTCATGATTCATTATTAATGATTCAATTAATGATTCATGATTCATGATTAGATTCATGATTCATGGTTCATAATTAGATTCATGATTCATGATTCGATTTATGATTCATGAGTCATAATTCATGATTCGATTCATGATTCATGATTAATGATTCATGATTCATGATTCATGATTCAATTCATGATTCATGATTCGATTGATGATTCATGATTTATGATTCGATTGATGATTCATGATTCGATTGATGATTCATGATTTATGATTCAATTCATGATTCAATTCATGAATAATGATTCAATTCATGATTCATGATTCAATTCATTATTCATGATTCATGATTCGATTGATGATTCATGATTAATTATTCAATTCATGATTCATGATTCATGATTCGATTCATGATTCATGATTCGATTCTCGATTCATGATTAATGATTCAATTCATGATTCATGATTCATGATTCGATTCATGATTCATGGTTCATGATTCAATTCATGATTCATGATTCATGATTCGTTTCATGGTTCATGATTCATGATTCGATTCATGAGTCATGATTCATGATTCGATTCATGGTTCGTGATTAATGATTCAATTCATAAATCATGATTCATGATTCGATTCATGATTCATGATTCAATTCATGATTCCTTATTCATGATTCATGATTCATGATTGAATTCATGATTCATGATTCAATTCATGATTCAATTCATGATTTATGATTCGATTCATGATTCATGATTCAATTCATGATTCATGATTCAATTCATTATTCATGATTCATGATTCGATTCATGATTAATGATTCAATTCATGATTCATGATTCGATTCATGATTCATGATTCGTGATTCAATTCATGATTTATGATTTAATTCATGATTCATGATTTGATTCATGATTTATTTCATGACTCATGATTCAATTCATGATTCATCATTCATGATTTAATTCATGATTTGATTCATGATTCATGATTCAATTCATGATTCATGATTCATTATTCAATTCATGATTCATGATTCATGATTCAATTCATGATTTATGATTCAATTCATGATTCATGATTCAATTCATGATTCATTATTCAATTCATGATTCATGATTCATGATTCAATTCATGATTTATGATTCAATTCATGATTCATGATTCAATTCATGATTCATGATTAATTTCATGATTCATGATTCAATTCATGATTCATTTCATTATTCATGATTCAATTCATGATTCATGATTCAATTCATGATTCAAGATTCGATTCATTATTCATGATTCATGATTCGATTCATGGTTCATGATTAATGATTCAATTCATAAATCATGATTCATGATTCGATTCATGATTCATGATTCAATTCATGATTCCTTATTCATGATTCATGATTCATGATTGAATTCATGATTCATGATTCAATTCATGATTCAATTCATGATTTATGATTCGATTCATGATTCATGATTCAATTCATGATTCATGATTCAATTCATTATTCATGATTCATGATTCGATTCATGATTAATGATTCAATTCATGATTCATGATTCGATTCATGATTCATGATTCGTGATTCAATTCATGATTTATGATTCAATTCATGATTCATGATTCAATTCATGATTCATGATTAATTTCATGATTCATGATTCAATTCATGATTCATTTCATTATTCATGATTCAATTCATGATTCATGATTCAATTCATGATTCAAGATTCGATTCATTATTCATGATTCATGATTCGATTCATGGTTCATGATTAATGATTCAATTCATAAATCATGATTCATGATTCGATTCATGATTCATTATTCAATTCATGATTCCTTATTCATGATTCATGATTCATGATTGAATTCATGATTCGTGATTCAATTCATGATTCAATTCATGATTAATGATTCGATTCATGATTCATGATTCAATTAATGATTCATGATTCAATTCTTTATTCATGATTCATGATTCGATTCATGATTAATGATTCAATTCATGATTCATGATTCGATTCATGATTCATGATTCGATTCATTATTCATGATTCATGATTCGATTCATTCTTCATGATTCATGATTCGATTCATGATTCATGATTAATGATTCAATTCATGATTCATGATTCATGATTCGATTAAAGATTCATGATTCATGATTCAATTCATGATTCAAGATTCATAATTCGATTCATGATTCGATTCATGATTCATGATTCAATTTATGATTCATGATTCATATTTCATGATTCGATTCATGATTCATGATTCATGATTCAATTCATGATTCATGATTCGATTCATGATTCATGATTCATGATTCGATTCATGATTCATGATTCAATTCATGATTCATGATTTAATTCATGATTCATGATTTGATTCTTAATTCATGATTCAATTCATGATTCCTCATTCATGATTCATGATTCAATTCATGATTGATGATTCGATTCAGGATTCATGATTCAATTCATGATTCATGATTTGATTCATGATTCATGATTCATGATTCGATTCATGATTCATGATTAATGATTCAATTCATAAATCTCGATTCATGATTTGATTCATGATTCATGATTCATAATTCAATTCATGATTCATGATTCGATTCATGATTCATGATTCATGATTCGATTCATGATTCCTGATTCAATCCATGATTCATGATTCATGATTGAATTCATGATTCATGATTCAATTCATGATTTATGATTTGATTCATGATTCAAGATTCAATTCATGATTCAAGATTCATGATTCATGATTCATGATTCGATTCATGATTCATGATTCGATTCATGATTCATGATTCATTATTAATGATTCAATTAATGATTCATGATTCATGATTAGATTCATGATTCATGGTTCATAATTAGATTCATGATTCATGATTCGATTTATGATTCATGAGTCATAATTCATGATTCGATTCATGATTCATGATTAATGATTCATGATTCATGATTCATGATTCAATTCATGATTCATGATTCGATTGATGATTCATGATTTATGATTCGATTGATGATTCATGATTCGATTGATGATTCATGATTTATGATTCAATTCATGATTCAATTCATGAATAATGATTCAATTCATGATTCATGATTCAATTCATTATTCATGATTCATGATTCGATTGATGATTCATGATTAATTATTCAATTCATGATTCATGATTCATGATTCGATTCATGATTCATGATTCGATTCTCGATTCATGATTAATGATTCAATTCATGATTCATGATTCATGATTCGATTCATGATTCATGGTTCATGATTCAATTCATGATTCATGATTCATGATTCGTTTCATGGTTCATGATTCATGATTCGATTCATGAGTCATGATTCATGATTCGATTCATGGTTCGTGATTAATGATTCAATTCATAAATCATGATTCATGATTCGATTCATGATTCATGATTCAATTCATGATTCCTTATTCATGATTCATGATTCATGATTGAATTCATGATTCATGATTCAATTCATGATTCAATTCATGATTTATGATTCGATTCATGATTCATGATTCAATTCATGATTCATGATTCAATTCATTATTCATGATTCATGATTCGATTCATGATTAATGATTCAATTCATGATTCATGATTCGATTCATGATTCATGATTCGTGATTCAATTCATGATTTATGATTTAATTCATGATTCATGATTTGATTCATGATTTATTTCATGACTCATGATTCAATTCATGATTCATCATTCATGATTTAATTCATGATTTGATTCATGATTCATGATTCAATTCATGATTCATGATTCATTATTCAATTCATGATTCATGATTCATGATTCAATTCATGATTTATGATTCAATTCATGATTCATGATTCAATTCATGATTCATTATTCAATTCATGATTCATGATTCATGATTCAATTCATGATTTATGATTCAATTCATGATTCATGATTCAATTCATGATTCATGATTAATTTCATGATTCATGATTCAATTCATGATTCATTTCATTATTCATGATTCAATTCATGATTCATGATTCAATTCATGATTCAAGATTCGATTCATTATTCATGATTCATGATTCGATTCATGGTTCATGATTAATGATTCAATTCATAAATCATGATTCATGATTCGATTCATGATTCATGATTCAATTCATGATTCCTTATTCATGATTCATGATTCATGATTGAATTCATGATTCATGATTCAATTCATGATTCAATTCATGATTTATGATTCGATTCATGATTCATGATTCAATTCATGATTCATGATTCAATTCATTATTCATGATTCATGATTCGATTCATGATTAATGATTCAATTCATGATTCATGATTCGATTCATGATTCATGATTCGTGATTCAATTCATGATTTATGATTCAATTCATGATTCATGATTCTATTCATGATTCATGATTAATTTCATGATTCATGATTCAATTCATGATTCATTTCATTATTCATGATTCAATTCATGATTCATGATTCAATTCATGATTCAAGATTCGATTCATTATTCATGATTCATGATTCGATTCATGGTTCATGATTAATGATTCAATTCATAAATCATGATTCATGATTCGATTCATGATTCATTATTCAATTCATGATTCCTTATTCATGATTCATGATTCATGATTGAATTCATGATTCATGATTCAATTCATGATTCAATTCATGATTAATGATTCGATTCATGATTCATGATTCAATTAATGATTCATGATTCAATTCTTTATTCATGATTCATGATTCGATTCATGATTAATGATTCAATTCATGATTCATGATTCGATTCATGATTCATGATTCGATTCATTATTCATGATTCATGATTCGATTCATTCTTCATGATTCATGATTCGATTCATGATTCATGATTAATGATTCAATTCATGATTCATGATTCATGATTCGATTAAAGATTCATGATTCATGATTCAATTCATGATTCAAGATTCATAATTCGATTCATGATTCGATTCATGATTCATGATTCAATTTATGATTCATGATTCATATTTCATGATTCGATTCATGATTCATGATTCATGATTCAATTCATGATTCATGATTCGATTCATGATTCATGATTCATGATTCGATTCATGATTCATGATTCAATTCATGATTCATGATTTAATTCATGATTCATGATTTGATTCTTAATTCATGATTCAATTCATGATTCCTTATTCATGATTCATGATTCAATTCATGATTGATGATTCGATTCAGGATTCATGATTCAATTCATGATTCATGATTTGATTCATGATTCATGATTCATGATTCGATTCATGATTCATGATTAATGATTCAATTCATAAATCTCGATTCATGATTTGATTCATGATTCATGATTCATAATTCAATTCATGATTCATGATTCGATTCATGATTCATGATTCATGATTCGATTCATGATTCCTGATTCAATCCATGATTCATGATTCATGATTGAATTCATGATTCATGATTCAATTCATGATTTATGATTTGATTCATGATTCAAGATTCAATTCATGATTCAAGATTCATGATTCATGATTCATGATTCGATTCATGATTCATGATTCGATTCATGATTCATGATTCATTATTAATGATTCAATTAATGATTCATGATTCATGATTAGATTCATGATTCATGGTTCATAATTAGATTCATGATTCATGATTCGATTTATGATTCATGAGTCATAATTCATGATTCGATTCATGATTCATGATTAATGATTCATGATTCATGATTCATGATTCAATTCATGATTCATGATTCGATTGATGATTCATGATTTATGATTCGATTGATGATTCATGATTCGATTGATGATTCATGATTTATGATTCAATTCATGATTCAATTCATGAATAATGATTCAATTCATGATTCATGATTCAATTCATTATTCATGATTCATGATTCGATTGATGATTCATGATTAATTATTCAATTCATGATTCATGATTCATGATTCGATTCATGATTCATGATTCGATTCTCGATTCATGATTAATGATTCAATTCATGATTCATGATTCATGATTCGATTCATGATTCATGGTTCATGATTCAATTCATGATTCATGATTCATGATTCGTTTCATGGTTCATGATTCATGATTCGATTCATGAGTCATGATTCATGATTCGATTCATGGTTCGTGATTAATGATTCAATTCATAAATCATGATTCATGATTCGATTCATGATTCATGATTCAATTCATGATTCCTTATTCATGATTCATGATTCATGATTGAATTCATGATTCATGATTCAATACATGATTCAATTCATGATTTATGATTCGATTCATGATTCATGATTCAATTCATGATTCATGATTCAATTCATTATTCATGATTCATGATTCGATTCATGATTAATGATTCAATTCATGATTCATGATTCGATTCATGATTCATGATTCGTGATTCAATTCATGATTTATGATTCAATTCATGATTCATGATTCAATTCATGATTCATGATTAATTTCATGATTCATGATTCAATTCATGATTCATTTCATTATTCATGATTCAATTCATGATTCATGATTCAATTCATGATTCAAGATTCGATTCATTATTCATGATTCATGATTCGATTCATGGTTCATGATTAATGATTCAATTCATAAATCATGATTCATGATTCGATTCATGATTCATTATTCAATTCATGATTCCTTATTCATGATTCATGATTCATGATTGAATTCATGATTCATGATTCAATTCATGATTCAATTCATGATTTATGATTCGATTCATGATTCATGATTCAATTAATGATTCATGATTCAATTCTTTATTCATGATTCATGATTCGATTCATGATTAATGATTCAATTCATGATTCATGATTCGATTCATGATTCATGATTCGATTCATTATTCATGATTCATGATTCGATTCATTCTTCATGATTCATGATTCGATTCATGATTCATGATTAATGATTCAATTCATGATTCATGATTCATGATTCGATTAAAGATTCATGATTCATGATTCAATTCATGATTCAAGATTCATAATTCGATTCATGATTCGATTCATGATTCATGATTCAATTTATGATTCATGATTCATATTTCATGATTCGATTCATGATTCATGATTCATGATTCAATTCATGATTCATGATTCGATTCATGATTCATGATTCGATTCATGATTCATGATTCAATTCATGATTCATGATTTAATTCATGATTCATGATTTGATTCTTAATTCATGATTCAATTCATGATTAAATTCATGAATAATGATTCAATTCATGATTCATGATTCAATTCATTATTCATGATTCATGATTCGATTGATGATTCATGATTAATTATTCAATTAATGATTCATGATTCATGATTCGATTCATGATTCATGATTCGATTCTCGATTCATGATTAATGATTCAATTCATGATTCATGATTCATGATTCGATTCATGATTCATGATTCATGATTCAATTCATGATTCATGATTCATGATTCGTTTCATGGTTCATGATTCATGATTCGATTCATGAGTCATGATTCATGATTCGATTCATGGTTCATGATTAATGATTCAATTCATAAATCATGATTCATGATTCGATTCATGATTCATGATTCAATTCATGATTCCTTATTCATGATTCATGATTCATGATTGAATTCATGATTCATGATTCAATTCATGATTCAATTCATGATTTATGATTCGATTCATGATTCATGATTCAATTCATGATTCATGATTCAATTCATTATTCATGATTCATGATTCGATTCATGATTAATGATTCAATTCATGATTCATGATTCGATTCATGATTCATGATTCGTGATTCAATTCATGATTTATGATTAATTTCATGATTCATGATTCAATTCATGATTCATTTCATTATTCATGATTCAATTCATGATTCATGATTCAATTCATGATTCAAGATTCGATTCATTATTCATGATTCATGATTCGATTCATGGTTCATGATTAATGATTCAATTCATAAATCATGATTCATGATTCGATTCATGATTCATTATTCATTTCATGATTCCTTATTCATGATTCATGATTCATGATTGAATTCATGATTCATGATTCAATTCATGATTCAATTCATGATTTATGATTCGATTCATGATTCATGATTCAATTAATGATTCATGATTCAATTCTTTATTCATGATTCATGATTCGATTCATGATTAATGATTCAATTCATGATTCATGATTCGATTCATGATTCATGATTCGATTCATTATTCATGATTCATGATTCGATTCATTCTTCATGATTCATGATTCGATTCATGATTCATGATTAATGATTCAATTCATGATTCATGATTCATGATTCGATTAAAGATTCATGATTCATGATTCAATTCATGATTCAAGATTCATAATTCGATTCATGATTCGATTCATGATTCATGATTCAATTTATGATTCATGATTCATATTTCATGATTCGATTCATGATTCATGATTCATGATTCAATTCATGATTCATGATTCGATTCATGATTCATGATTCATGATTCGATTCATGATTCATGATTCAATTCATGATTCATGATTTAATTCATGATTCATGATTTGATTCTTAATTCATGATTCAATTCATGATTCCTTATTCATGATTCATGATTCAATTCATGATTGATGATTCGATTCAGGATTCATGATTCAATTCATGATTCATGATTTGATTCATGATTCATGATTCGATTCATGATTCATGATTAATGATTCAATTCATAAATCTTGATTCATGATTTGATTCATGATTCATGATTCATAATTCAATTCATGATTCATGATTCGATTCATGATTCATGATTCATGATTCGATTCATGATTCCTGATTCAATCCATGATTCATGATTCATGATTGAATTCATGATTCATGATTCAATTCATGATTTATGATTTGATTCATGATTCATTATTCAATTCATGATTCAAGATTCATGCTTCATGATTCATGATTCGATTCATGATTCATGATTCGATTCATGATTCATGATTCATTATTAATGATTCAATTAATGATTCATGATTCATGATTAGATTCATGATTCATGGTTCATAATTAGATTCATGATTCATGATTCGATTTATGATTCATGAGTCATAATTCATGATTCGATTCATGATTCATGATTAATGATTCATGATTCATGATTCAATTCATGATTCATGATTCGATTGATGATTCATGATTTATGATTCGATTGATGATTCATGATTCGATTGATGATTCATGATTTATGATTCAATTCATGATTCAATTCATTAATAATGATTCAATTCATGATTCATGATTCAATTCATTATTCATGATTCATGATTCGATTGATGATTCATGATTAATTATTCAATTCATGATTCATGATTCATGATTCGATTCATGATTCATGATTCGATTCTCGATTCATGATTAATGATTCAATTCATGATTCATGATTCATGATTCGATTCATGATTCATGATTCATGATTCAATTCATGATTCATGATTCATGATTCGTTTCATGGTTCATGATTCATGATTCGATTCATGAGTCATGATTCATGATTCGATTCATGATTCATGTTTTGATTTATGATTCATGATTCATAATTCATGATTCGAGTCATTATTCATGATTCATAATTCATGATTCATGATTCAATTCATAATACATGATTCATAATTCATGATTAATGATTCAATTCATAATTCATGATTCATGATTCAATTCATTATTCATGATTCATGATTCATGATTCGATTCATGATTCATGATTCATTATTAATGATTCAAATTATGATTCATGATTCGATACATGATTCTTAATTCATAATTCGATTCATGATTCATGATTCATGATTCGATTCATTATTCATGTGTCATGATTCGATTCATTATTCATGATTCATGATTAAAGATTCATGATTCATGATTCAATTCATGATTCATGATTTGATTCATGACTCATGATTCATGATTCGATTCATGATTCATGATTAATGATTCAATTCATGATTCATAATTCATGATTCGATTCATGATTCATGATTCATGATTCATGATTCATGATTAATGATTCAATTCATGAATCATGATTCGATTCATGATTCATGATTCATAATTCGATTCATGATTCGATTCATGATTCATGATTCAATTCATGATTTATGATTTAAATCATGATTCATGATTTGATTCATGATTCAATTCATGATTCCTTATTCATGATTCATGATTCAATTCATGATTGATGATTCGATTCATGATTCATGATTCAATTCATGATTCATGATTTGATTCATTATTCATTAATCATGATTCGATTCATGATTAATGATTAATGATTCAATTCATAAATCTTGATTCATGATTTGATTCATTATTCATTAATCATGATTCGATTCATGATTAATGATTAATGATTCATGATTTGATTCATTATTCATTAATCATGATTCGATTCATGATTAATGATTAATGATTAAATTCATAAATCTTGATTCATGATTTGATTCATTATTCATTAATCATGATTCGATTCATGATTAATGATTCAATTCATAAATCTTGATTCATGATTCGATTCATGATTCATGATTCATGATTCAATTCATGATTCATGATTCGATTCATGATTCATGATTCATGATTTGATTCATGATTCCTGATTCGATTCATGATTCATGATTCATGATTGAATATATGATTCATGATTGAATTCATGATTTATGATTCGATTCATGATTCATGATTCAATTCATGATTCATGATTGATTTCATGATTCATGATTCAATTCATGATTCATTTCATGATTCATGATTCATTTCATGATTCATGATTTAATTCATGATTCATGATTCATGATTTAATTCATGATTCATGATGCAATTCATGATTCATGATTCAATTCATGATTGAATTCATGATTTATGATTCGATTCATGATTCATGATTCAATTCATGATTCAAGATTCATGATTCAATTCTTGATTCATGATTTGATTCATGATTCAAAATTCATGATTCATGATTCAAAATTCATGATTCATGATTCAATTCATGATTCATGATTCAATTCATGATTCATGATTCAATTCATGATTCATGATTCAATTCATGATTCATGATTCATGATTCAATTCATGATTCATAATTCAATTCATGATTTATGATTCGATTCATGATTCATGATTCAATTCATGATTCATGATTCAATTCATTATTCATGATTCATGATTCATGATTTGATTCATAATTCATGATTCATTATAAATGATTAAATTCATGATTCATAATTCAATTCATAATTCATGATTCGATTCATGATTCATGATTCGATTCATGATTCATGATTCATGATTAATGATTTAATTCATGATTCATGATTCATGATTCGATTCATGATTCATGATTCAATTCATGATTCATGATTCATGATTCATGATTTAATTCATGATTTGATTCATGATTCATGATTCAATTCATGATTCATGATTCATCATTCATCATTCAATTCATGATTCATGATTCATGATTCATGATTTAATTCATGATTTATGATTCAGTTCATGATTCATGATTCATGATTCAATTCATGATTCATGATTGATTTCATGATTCATGATTCATGATTTGATCCATGATTCATGATTCAATTCATGATTCATGATTTAATTCATGATTCATGATTTGATTCATGATTCATTTCATGACTCATGATTCAATTCATGATTCATCATTCATGATTTAATTCATGATTTGATTCATGATTCATGATTCAATTCATGATTCATGATTCATTATTCAATTCATGATTCATGATTCATGATTCAATTCATGATTTATGATTCAATTCATGATTCATGATTCAATTCATGATTCATTATTCAATTCATGATTCATGATTCATGATTCAATTCATGATTTATGATTCAATTCATGATTCATGATTCAATTCATGATTCATGATTAATTTCATGATTCATGATTCAATTCATGATTCATTTCATTATTCATGATTCAATTCATGATTCATGATTCAATTCATGATTCAAGATTCGATTCATTATTCATGATTCATGATTCGATTCATGGTTCATGATTAATGATTCAATTCATAAATCATGATTCGATTCATGATTCATGATTCAATTCATGATTCCTTATTCATGATTCATGATTCATGATTCAATTCATGATTCCTTATTCATGATTCATGATTCATGATTGAATTCATGATTCATGATTCCATTCATGATTCAATTCATGATTTATGATTCGATTCATGATTCATGATTCAATTCATGATTCATGATTCAATTCATTATTCATGATTCATGATTCGATTCATGATTAATGATTCAATTCATGATTCATGATTCGATTCATGATTCATGATTCGTGATTCAATTCATGATTTATGATTCAATTCATGATTCATGATTCAATTCATGATTCATGATTAATTTCATGATTCATGATTCAATTCATGATTCATTTCATTATTCATGATTCAATTCATGATTCATGATTCAATTCATGATTCAAGATTCGATTCATTATTCATGATTCATGATTCGATTCATGGTTCATGATTAATGATTCAATTAATAAATCATGATTCATGATTCGATTCATGATTCATTATTCAATTCATGATTCCTTATTCATGATTCATGATTCATGATTGAATTCATGATTCATGATTCAATTCATGATTCAATTCATGATTTATGATTCGATTCATGATTCATGATTCAATTAATGATTCATGATTCAATTCTTTATTCATGATTCATGATTCGATTCATGATTAATGATTCAATTCATGATTCATGATTCGATTCATGATTCATGATTCGATTCATTATTCATGATTCATGATTCGATTCATTCTTCATGATTCATGATTCGATTCATGATTCATGATTAATGATTCAATTCATGATTCATGATTCATGATTCGATTAAAGATTCATGATTCATGATTCAATTCATGATTCAAGATTCATAATTCGATTCATGATTCGATTCATGATTCATGATTCAATTTATGATTCATGATTCATATTTCATGATTCGATTCATGATTCATGATTCATGATTCAATTCATGATTCATGATTCGATTCATGATTCATGATTCATGATTCGATTCATGATTCATGATTCAATTCATGATTCATGATTTAATTCATGATTCATGATTTGATTCTTAATTCATAATTCAATTCATGATTCCTTATTCATGATTCATGATTCAATTCATGATTGATGATTCGATTCAGGATTCATGATTCAATTCATGATTCATGATTTGATTCATGATTCATGATTCATGATTAATGATTCAATTCATAAATCTTGATTCATGATTTGATTCATGATTCATGATTCATAATTCAATTCATGATTCATGATTCGATTCATGATTCATGATTCATGATTCGATTCATGATTCTTGATTCAATCCATGATTCATGATTCATGATTGAATTCATGATTCATGATTCAATTCATGATTTATGATTTGATTCATGATTCATGATTCAATTCATGATTCAAGATTCATGATTCATGATTCGATTCATGATTCATGATTCGATTCATGATTCATGATTCATTATTAATGATTCAATTAATGATTCATGATTCATGATTAGATTCATGATTCATGGTTCATAATTAGATTCATGATTCATGATTCGATTTATGATTCATGAGTCATAATTCATGATTCGATTCATGATTCATGATTAATGATTCATGATTCATGATTCATGATTCAATTCATGATTCATGATTCGATTGATGATTCATGATTTATGATTCGATTGATGATTCATGATTCGATTGATGATTCATGATTTATGATTCAATTCATGATTCAATTCATGAATAATGATTCAATTCATGATTCATGATTCAATTCATTATTCATGATTCATGATTCGATTGATGATTCATGATTACTTATTCAATTCATGATTCATGATTCATGATTCGATTCATGATTCATGATTCGATTCTCGATTCATGATTAATGATTCAATTCATGATTCATGATTCATGATTCGATTCATGATTCATGATTCATGATTCAATTCATGATTCATGATTCATGATTCGTTTCATGGTTCATGATTCATGATTCGATTCATGAGTCATGATTCATGATTCGATTCATGATTCATGTTTTGATTTATGATTCATGATTCATAATTCATGATTCGAGTCATTATTCATGATTCATAATTCATGATTCATGATTCAATTCATAATACATGATTCATAATTCATGATTAATGATTCAATTCATAATTCATGATTCATGATTCAATTCATTATTCATGATTCATGATTCATGATTCGATTCATGATTCATGATTCATTATTAATGATTCAAATTATGATTCATGATTCGATACATGATTCTTAATTCATAATTCGATTCATGATTCATGATTCATGATTCGATTCATTATTCATGATTCATGATTCGATACATGATTCTTAATTCATAATTCGATTCATGATTCATGATTTGATTCATGACTCATGATTCATGATTCGATTCATGATTCATGATTCATGATTAATGATTCCATTCATGATTCATGATTCAATTCATGATTCATGATTTGATTCATGATTCATGATTCATAATTCGATTCATGATTCGATTCATGATTCATGATTCAATTCATGATTTATGATTTAAATCATGATTCATGATTTGATTCATGATTCAATTCATGATTGATGATTCGATTCATGATTCATGATTCAATTCATGATTCATGATTTGATTCATTATTCATTAATCATGATTCGATTCATGATTAATGATTAATGATTCAATTCATAAATCTTGATTCATGATTTGATTCATTATTCATTAATCATGATTCGATTCATGATTAATGATTAATGATTCATGATTTGATTCATTATTCATTAATCATGATTCGATTCATGATTAATGATTAATGATTAAATTCATAAATCTTGATTCATGATTTGATTCATTATTCATTAATCATGATTCGATTCATGATTAATGATTCAATTCATAAATCTTGATTCATGATTCGATTCATGATTCATGATTCATGATTCAATTCATGATTCATGATTCGATTCATGATTCATGATTCATGATTTGATTCATGATTCCTGATTCGATTCATGATTCATGATTCATGATTGAATTCATGATTCATGATTGAATTCATGATTTATGATTCGATTCATGATTCATGATTCAATTCATGATTCATGATTGATTTCATGATTCATGATTCAATTCATGATTCATTTCATGATTCATGATTCATTTCATGATTCATGATTTAATTCATGATTCATGATTTAATTCATGATTCATGATGCAATTCATGATTCATGATTCAATTCATGATTGAATTCATGATTTATGATTCGATTCATGATTCATGATTCAATTCATGATTCAAGATTCATGATTCAATTCTTGATTCATGATTCAAAATTCATGATTCATGATTCATGATTCATGATTCAATTCATGATTCATGATTCAATTCATGATTCATGATTCAATTCATGATTCATGATTCATGAATAAATTCATGATTCATAATTGAATTCATGATTCATGATTCAATTCATGATTTATGATTCGATTCATGATTCATGATTCAATTCATGATTCATGATTCAATTCATTATTCATGATTCATGATTCATGATTTGATTCATAATTCATGATTCATTATAAATGATTAAATTCATGATTCATAATTCAATTCATAATTCATGATTCGATTCATGATTCATGATTCGATTCATGATTCATGATTCATGATTAATGATTTAATTCATGATTCATGATTCATGATTCGATTCATGATTCATGATTCAATTCATGATTCATGATTCATGATTCATGATTTAATTCATGATTTATGATTCAGTTCATGATTCATGATTCATGATTCAATTCATGATTCATGATTGATTTCATGATTCATGATTCAATTCATGATTCATTTCATGATTCATTTCATGATTCAAGATTCAATTCATGATTCAATTCATGATTTATGATTCGATTCATGATTCATGATTCAATTCATGATTCAAGATTCATGATTCAATTCTTGATTCATGATTTGATTCATGATTCAAAATTCATGATTCATGATTCAATTCGTGATTCATGATTCATGATTCAATTCATGATTCATGATTCAATTCATGATTCATGATTCAATTCATGATTCATGATTCATGATTCAATTCATGATTCATGATTCAATTCATGATTCATGATTTAATTCATGATTCATTATTTGATTCATGATTCATGATTCAATTCATGATTCCTTATTCATGATTCATGATTCAATTCATGATTCATGATTCGATTCATGAGTCATGATTGAATTCATGATTCATGATTTTATTCATGATTCATGATTCAATTCATGATTCCTTATTCATGATTCATGATTCAATTCATGATTCATGATTCGATTCATGAGTCATGATTGAATTCATGATTCATGATTCGATTCATTATTCATGATTCATGATTCGATTCATGATTCATGATTCATGATTAATGATTCAATTCATAAATCATGATTCATGATTCGATTCATGATTAAATTCATGATTCATGATTCGATTCATAATTAATGATTCATGATTCAATTCATGATTTATGATTCGATTCATGATTCATGAATCAATTTATGATTCATGATTCAATTCATTATTCATGATTCATGATTCATGATTCGATTCATGATTCATGATTAATGATTCAATTCATGATTCTTGATTCGATTCATGATTCATGATTAGATTTATTATTCATGATTCATGATTCGATTCATTATTCATGATTCATGATTCGATTCATGATTCATGATTAATGATTCAATTCTTGATTCATGATTCATGATTCTATTAAAGATTCATGATTCATGATTCAATTCATGTTTCATGATTCATGATTTGATTCATGATTCATGATTCATGATTAATGATTCAATTCATGATTCATGATTCATGATTCGATTCATGATTCATGAATCATAATTCGATTCATGATTCATGATTCAATTCATGATTCATGATTCGATTTATGATTCATGATTCATAATTCATGATTCAATTCATGATTCATGATTCATGATTCATGATTCAATTCATGATTCATGATTCGATTCATGATTCATGATTCATGATTCATGATTTGATTCATGATTCATGATTCAATTCATGATTCATGATTTAATTCATGATTCATGATTTGATTCATGATTCATTTCATGACTCATGATTCAATTCATGATTCATCATTCATGATTTAATTCATGATTTGATTCATGATTCATGATTTAATTCATGATTCATGATTCATTATTCAATTCATGATTCATGATTCATGATTCAATTCATGATTTATGATTCAATTCATGATTCATGATTCAATTCATGATTCATGATTAATTTCATGATTCATGATTCAATTCATGATTCATTTCATTATTCATGATTCAATTCATGACTCATGATTCAATTCATGATTCAAGATTCGATTCATTATTCATGATTCATGATTCGATTCATGGTTCATGATTAATGATTCAATTCATAAATCATGATTCATGATTCGATTCATGATTCATGATTCAATTCATGATTCCTTATTCATGATTCATGATTGAATTCATGATTCATGATTTAATTCATGATTCAATTCATGATTTATGATTCGATTCATGATTCATGATTCAATTCATGATTCATGATTCAATTCATTATTCATGATTCATGATTCGATTCATGATTAATGATTCAATTCATGATTCATGATTCGATTCATGATTCATGATTCGTGATTCAATTCATGATTTATGATTCAATTCATGATTCATGATTCAATTCATGATTCATGATTAATTTCATGATTCATGATTCAATTCATGATTCATTTCATTATTCATGATTCAATTCATGATTCATGATTCAATTCATGATTCCTTATTCATGATTCATGATTCATGATTGAATTCATGATTCATGATTCCATTCATGATTCAATTCATGATTTATGATTCGATTCATGATTAATGATTCAATTCATGATTCATGATTCAATTCATTATTCATGATTCATGATTCGATTCATGATTAATGATTCAATTCATGATTCATGATTCGATTCATGATTCATGATTCGTGATTCAATTCATGATTTATGATTCAATTCATGATTCATGATTCAATTCATGATTCATGATTAATTTCATGATTCATGATTCAATTCATGATTCATTTCATTATTCATGATTCAATTCATGATTCATGATTCAATTCATGATTCAAGATTCGATTCATTATTCATGATTCATGATTCGATTCATGGTTCATGATTAATGATTCAATTAATAAATCATGATTCATGATTCGATTCATGATTCATTATTCAATTCATGATTCCTTATTCATGATTCATGATTCATGATTGAATTCATGATTCATGATTCAATTCATGATTCAATTCATGATTTATGATTCGATTCATGATTCATGATTCAATTAATGATTCATGATTCAATTCTTTATTCATGATTCATGATTCGATTCATGATTAATGATTCAATTCATGATTCATGATTCGATTCATGATTCATGATTCGATTCATTATTCATGATTCATGATTCGATTCATTCTTCATGATTCATGATTCGATTCATGATTCATGATTAATGATTCAATTCATGATTCATGATTCATGATTCGAGTAAAGATTCATGATTCATGATTCAATTCATGATTCAAGATTCATAATTCGATTCATGATTCGATTCATGATTCATGATTCAATTTATGATTCATGATTCATATTTCATGATTCGATTCATGATTCATGATTCATGATTCAATTCATGATTCATGATTCGATTCATGATTCATGATTCATGATTCGATTCATGATTCATGATTCAATTCATGATTCATGATTTAATTCATGATTCATGATTTGATTCTTAATTCATAATTCAATTCATGATTCCTTATTCATGATTCATGATTCAATTCATGATTGATGATTCGATTCAGGATTCATGATTCAATTCATGATTCATGATTTGATTCATGATTCATGATTCATGATTAATGATTCAATTCATAAATCTTGATTCATGATTTGATTCATGATTCATGATTCATAATTCAATTCATGATTCATGATTCGATTCATGATTCATGATTCATGATTCGATTCATGATTCTTGATTCAATCCATGATTCATGATTCATGATTGAATTCATGATTCATGATTCAATTCATGATTTATGATTTGATTCATGATTCATGATTCAATTCATGATTCAAGATTCATGATTCATGATTCGATTCATGATTCATGATTCGATTCATGATTCATGATTCATTATTAATGATTCAATTAATGATTCATGATTCATGATTAGATTCATGATTCATGGTTCATAATTAGATTCATGATTCGATTTATGATTCATGAGTCATAATTCATGATTCGATTCATGATTCATGATTAATGATTCATGATTCATGATTCATGATTCAATTCATGATTCATGATTCGATTGATGATTCATGATTTATGATTCGATTGATGATTCATGATTCGATTGATGATTCATGATTTATGATTCAATTCATGATTCAATTCATGAATAATGATTCAATTCATGATTCATGATTCAATTCATTATTCATGATTCATGATTCGATTGATGATTCATGATTACTTATTCAATTCATGATTCATGATTCATGATTCGATTCATGATTCATGATTCGATTCTCGATTCATGATTAATGATTCAATTCATGATTCATGATTCATGATTCGATTCATGATTCATGATTCATGATTCAATTCATGATTCATGATTCATGATTCGTTTCATGGTTCATGATTCATGATTCGATTCATGAGTCATGATTCATGATTCGATTCATGATTCATGTTTTGATTTATGATTCATGATTCATAATTCATGATTCGAGTCATTATTCATGATTCATAATTCATGATTCATGATTCAATTCATAATACATGATTCATAATTCATGATTAATGATTCAATTCATAATTCATGATTCATGATTCAATTCATTATTCATGATTCATGATTCATGATTCGATTCATGATTCATGATTCATTATTAATGATTCAAATTATGATTCATGATTCGATACATGATTCTTAATTCATAATTCGATTCATGATTCATGATTCATGATTCGATTCATTATTCATGATTCATGATTCGATACATGATTCTTAATTCATAATTCGATTCATGATTCATGATTTGATTCATGACTCATGATTCATGATTCGATTCATGATTCATGATTCATGATTAATGATTTAATTCATGATTCATGATTCAATTCATGATTCATGATTTGATTCATGACTCATGATTCATGATTAATGATTCAATTCATGAATCATGATTCGATTCATGATTCATGATTCATAATTCGATTCATGATTCGATTCATGATTCATGATTCAATTCATGATTTATGATTTAAATCATGATTCATGATTTGATTCATGATTCAATTCATGATTGATGATTCGATTCATGATTCATGATTCAATTCATGATTCATGATTTGATTCATTATTCATTAATCATGATTCGATTCATGATTAATGATTAATGATTCAATTCATAAATCTTGATTCATGATTTGATTCATTATTCATTAATCATGATTCGATTCATGATTAATGATTAATGATTCATGATTTGATTCATTATTCATTAATCATGATTCGATTCATGATTAATGATTAATGATTAAATTCATAAATCTTGATTCATGATTTGATTCATTATTCATTAATCATGATTCGATTCATGATTAATGATTCAATCCATAAATCTTGATTCATGATTCGATTCATGATTCATGATTCATGATTCAATTCATGATTCATGATTCGATTCATGATTCATGATTCATGATTTGATTCATGATTCCTGATTCGATTCATGATTCATGATTCATGATTGAATTCATGATTCATGATTGAATTCATGATTTATGATTCGATTCATGATTCATGATTCAATTCATGATTCATGATTGATTTCATGATTCATGATTCAATTCATGATTCATTTCATGATTCATGATTCATTTCATGATTCATGATTTAATTCATGATTCATGATTTAATTCATGATTCATGATGCAATTCATGATTCATGATTCAATTCATGATTGAATTCATGATTTATGATTCGATTCATGATTCATGATTCAATTCATGATTCAAGATTCATGATTCAATTCTTGATTCATGATTCAAAATTCATGATTCATGATTCATGATTCATGATTCAATTCATGATTCATGATTCAATTCATGATTCATGATTCATGAATAAATTCATGATTCATAATTGAATTCATGATTCATGATTCAATTCATGATTTATGATTCGATTCATGATTCATGATTCAATTCATGATTCATGATTCAATTCATTATTCATGATTCATGATTCATGATTTGATTCATAATTCATGATTCATTATAAATGATTAAATTCATGATTCATAATTCAATTCATAATTCATGATTCGATTCATGATTCATGATTCGATTCATGATTCATGATTCATGATTAATGATTTAATTCATGATTCATGATTCATGATTCGATTCATGATTCATGATTCAATTCATGATTCATGATTCATGATTCATGATTTAATTCATGATTTATGATTCAGTTCATGATTCATGATTCATGATTCAATTCATGATTCATGATTGATTTCATGATTCATGATTCAATTCATGATTCATTTCATGATTCATTTCATGATTCAAGATTCAATTCATGATTCAATTCATGATTTATGATTCGATTCATGATTCATGATTCAATTCATGATTCAAGATTCATGATTCAATTCTTGATTCATGATTTGATTCATGATTCAAAATTCATGATTCATGATTCAATTCGTGATTCATGATTCATGATTCAATTCATGATTCATGATTCAATTCATGATTCATGATTCAATTCATGATTCATGATTCATGATTCAATTCATGATTCATGATTCAATTCATGATTCATGATTTAATTCATGATTCATTATTTGATTCATGATTCATGATTCAATTCATGATTCCTTATTCATGATTCATGATTCAATTCATGATTCATGATTCGATTCATGAGTCATGATTGAATTCATGATTCATGATTTTATTCATGATTCATGATTCAATTCATGATTCCTTATTCATGATTCATGATTCAATTCATGATTCATGATTCGATTCATGAGTCATGATTGAATTCATGATTCATGATTCGATTCATTATTCATGATTCATGATTCGATTCATGATTCATGATTCATGATTAATGATTCAATTCATAAATCATGATTCATGATTCGATTCATGATTAAATTCATGATTCATGATTCGATTCATAATTAATGATTCATGATTCAATTCATGATTTATGATTCGATTCATGATTCATGAATCAATTTATGATTCATGATTCAATTCATTATTCATGATTCATGATTCATGATTCGATTCATGATTCATGATTAATGATTCAATTCATGATTCTTGATTCGATTCATGATTCATGATTAGATTTATTATTCATGATTCATGATTCGATTCATTATTCATGATTCATGATTCGATTCATGATTCATGATTAATGATTCAATTCTTGATTCATGATTCATGATTCTATTAAAGATTCATGATTCATGATTCAATTCATGTTTCATGATTCATGATTTGATTCATGATTCATGATTCATGATTAATGATTCAATTCATGATTCATGATTCATGATTCGATTCATGATTCATGAATCATAATTCGATTCATGATTCATGATTCAATTCATGATTCATGATTCGATTTATGATTCATGATTCATAATTCATGATTCAATTCATGATTCATGATTCATGATTCATGATTCAATTCATGATTCATGATTCGATTCATGATTCATGATTCATGATTCATGATTTGATTCATGATTCATGATTCAATTCATGATTCATGATTTAATTCATGATTCATGATTTGATTCATGATTCATTTCATGACTCATGATTCAATTCATGATTCATCATTCATGATTTAATTCATGATTTGATTCATGATTCATGATTTAATTCATGATTCATGATTCATTATTCAATTCATGATTCATGATTCATGATTCAATTCATGATTTATGATTCAATTCATGATTCATGATTCAATTCATGATTCATGATTAATTTCATGATTCATGATTCAATTCATGATTCATTTCATTATTCATGATTCAATTCATGACTCATGATTCAATTCATGATTCAAGATTCGATTCATTATTCATGATTCATGATTCGATTCATGATTCATGATTCAATTCATGATTCCTTATTCATGATTCATGATTGAATTCATGATTCATGATTTAATTCATGATTCAATTCATGATTTATGATTCGATTCATGATTCATGATTCAATTCATGATTCATGATTCAATTCATTATTCATGATTCATGATTCGATTCATGATTAATGATTCAATTCATGATTCATGATTCGATTCATGATTCATGATTCGTGATTCAATTCATGATTTATGATTCAATTCATGATTCATGATTCAATTCATGATTCATGATTAATTTCATGATTCATGATTCAATTCATGATTCATTTCATTATTCATGATTCAATTCATGATTCATGATTCAATTCATGATTCAAGATTCGATTCATTATTCATGATTCATGATTCGATTCATGGTTCATGATTAATGATTCAATTCATAAATCATGATTCATGATTCGATTCATGATTAATGATTCAATTCATGATTCATGATTCATGATTCGATTAAAGATTCATGATTCATGATTCAATTCATGATTCATGATTCATAATTTGATTCATGATTCATGATTCGATTCATGATTCATGATTCAATTTATGATTCATGATTCATATTTCATGATTCGATTCATGATTCATGATTCATGATTCAATTCATGATTCATGATTCGATTCATGATTCATGATTCGATTCATGATTCATGATTCAATTCATGATTCATGATTTAATTCATGATTCATGATTTGATTCTTAATTCATGATTCAATTCATGATTCCTTATTCATGATTCATGATTCAATTCATGATTGATGATTCGATTCAGGATTCATGATTCAATTCATGATTCATGATTTGATTCATGATTCATGATTCATGATTCGATTCATGATTCATGATTAATGATTCAATTCATAAATCTTGATTCATGATTTGATTCATGATTCATGATTCATAATTCAATTCATGATTCATGATTCGATTCATGATTCATGATTCATGATTCGATTCATGATTTCTGATTCAATCCATGATTCATGATTCATGATTGAATTCATGATTCATGATTCAATTCATGATTTATGATTTGATTCATGATTCATGATTCAATTCATGATTCAAGATTCATGATTCATGATTCATGATTCGATTCATGATTCATGATTCGATTCATGATTCATGATTCATTATTAATGATTCAATTAATGATTCATGATTCATGATTAGATTCAGGATTCATGGTTCATAATTAGATTCATGATTCATGATTCGATTTATGATTCATAAATCATAATTCATGATTCGATTCATGATTCATGATTAATGATTCATGATTCATGATTCATGATTCAATTCATGATTCATGATTCGATTGATGATTCATGAATTATGATTCGATTGATGATTCATGATTCGATTGATGATTCATGATTTATGATTCAATTCATGATTCAATTCATGAATAATGATTCAATTCATGATTCATGATTCAATTCATTATTCATGATTCAAGATTCGATTGATGATTCATGATTAATGATTCAATTCATGATTCATGATTCATGATTCGATTCATGATTCATGATTCGATTCTCGATTCATGATTAATGATTCAATTCATGATTCATGATTCATGATTCGATTCATGATTCATGATTCATGATTCAATTCATGATTCATGATTCATGATTCGTTTCATGGTTCATGATTCATGATTCGATTCATGATTCATGTTTTGATTTATGATTCATGATTCATAATTCATGATTCGAGTCATTATTCATGATTCATAATTCATGATTCATGATTCAATTCATGATTCATGATTCATAATTCATGATTAATGATTCAATTCATAACTCATGATTCATGATTCAATTCATTATTCATGATTCATGATTCGATTCATGATTCATGATTCATTATTAATGATTCAAATTATGATTCATGATTCGATACATGATTCTTAATTCATAATTCGATTCATGATTCATGATTCATGATTCGATTCATTATTCATGTGTCATGATTCGATTCATTATTCATGATTCATGATTAAAGATTCATGATTCATGATTCAATTCATGATTCATGATTTGATTCATGACTCATGATTCATGATTCGATTCATGATTCATGATTCATGATTAATGATTCAATTCATGATTCATGATTCATGATTCATGATTCATGATTAATGATTCAATTCATGAATCATGATTCGATTCATGATTCATGATTCATAATTCAATTCATGATTCGATTCATGATTCATGATTCATGATTCAATTCATGATTCATGATTTAAATCATGATTCATTATTTTATTCATGATTCAATTCATGATTCCTTATTCATGATTCATGATTCAATTCATGATTGATGATTCGATTCATGATTCATGATTCAATTCATGATTCATGATTTGATTCATTATTCATTAATCATGATTCAATTCATGATTAATGATTAATGATTCAATTCATAAATCTTGATTCATGATTTGATTCATTATTCATTAATCATGATTCGATTCATGATTAATGATTAATGATTCATGATTTGATTCATTATTCATTAATCATGATTCGATTCATGATTAATGATTAATGATTAAATTCATAAATCTTGATTCATGATTTGATTCATTATTCATTAATCATGATTCGATTCATGATTAATGATTAATGATTCAATTCATAAATCTTGATTCATGATACGATTCATGATTCATGATTCATGATTCAATTCATGATTCATGATTCATGATTTGATTCATGATTCCTGATTCGATTCATGATTCATGATTCATGATTGAATTCATGATTCATGATTGAATTCATGATTTATGATTCGATTCATGATTCATGATTCAATTCATGATTCATGATTGATTTCATGATTCATGATTCAATTCATGATTCATTTCATGATTCATGATTCATTTCATGATTCATGATTTAATTCATGATTCATGATTCATGATTTAATTCATGATTCATGATGCAATTCATGATTCATGATTCAATTCATGATTGATGATTCGATTCATGATTCATGATTCAATTCATGATTCATGATTTGATTCATTATTCATGATTCATGATTCGATTCATGATTCATGATTAATGATTCAATTCATAAACCTTGATTCATGATTTGATTCATGATTCATGATTCATGATTCGATTCATGATTCGATTCATGATTCCTGATTCAATCCATGATTCATGATTCATGATTGAATTCATGATTCATGATTCAATTCATGATTTATGATTTGATTCATGATTCATGATTCAATTCATGATTCAAGATTCATGATTCATGATTCATGATTCGATTCATGATTCATGATTCGATTCATGATTCATTATTAATGATTCAATTCATGATTCATGATTCATGATTAGATTCATGATTCATGGTTCATAATTAGATTCATGATTCATGATTCGATTTATGATTCATGAGTCATAATTCATGATTCGATTCATGATTCATGATTAATGATTCATGATTCATGATTCATGATTCAATTCATGATTCATGATTCGATTGATGATTCATGATTTATGATTCGATTGATGATTCATGATTCGATTGATGATTCATGATTTATGATTCAATTCATGATTCAATTCATGAATAATGATTCAATTCATGATTCATGATTCAATTCATTATTCATGATTCATGATTCGATTGATGATTCATGATTAATGATTCAATTCATGATTCATGATTCATGATTCGATTCATGATTCATGATTCGATTCTCGATTCATGAATAATGATTCAATTCATGATTCATGATTCATGATTCGATTCATGATTCATGATTCATGATTCAATTCATGATTCATGATTCATGATTCGTTTCATGGTTCATGATTCATGATTCGATTCATGAGTCATGATTCATGATTCGATTCATGATTCATGTTTTGATTTATGATTCATGATTCATAATTCATGATTCGAGTCATTATTCATGATTCATAATTCATGATTAATGATTCAATTCATAATTCATGATTCATAATTCAATTCATTATTCATGATTCATGATTCATGATTCATTATTAATGATTCAAATTATGATTCATGATTCAATACATGATTCATAATTCATAATTCGATTCATGATTCATGATTCATGATTCGATTCATTATTCATGTGTCATGATTCGATTCATTATTCATGATTCATGATTAAAGATTCATGATTCATGATTCAATTCATGATTCATGATTTGATTCATGACTCATGATTCATGATTCGATTCATGATTCATGATTCATGATTAATGATTCAATTCATGATTCATAATTCATGATTCATGATTCATGATTCATGATTCAATTCATGATTCATAATTCGATTCATGATTCGATTCATGATTCATGATTCAATTTATGATTCATGATTCATAATTCATGATTTGATTCATGATTCATGATTCATGATTTAATTCATGATTCATAATTCGATTCATGATTCATGATTCATGATTCAATTCATGATTCATGATTTAATTCATGATTCATGATTTGATTCATGATTCAATTCATGATTCCTTATTCATGATTCATGATTCAATTCATGATTCATGATTTGATTCATTATTCATTAATCATGATTCGATTCATGATTAATGATTAATGATTCAATTCATAAATCTTGATTCATGATTTGATTCATTATTCATTAATCATGATTCGATTCATGATTAATGATTAATGATTCAATTCATAAATCTTGATTCATGATTCGATTCATGATTCATGATTCATGATTCAATTCATGATTTATGATTCAATTCATGATTCATGATTCAATTCATGATTCATGATTAATTTCATAATTCATGATTCAATTCATGATTCATTTCATTATTCATGATTTAATTCATGATTCATGATTCAATTCATGATTCAAGATTCGATTCATTATTCATGATTCATGATTCGATTCATGGTTCATGATTAATGATTCAATTCATAAATCATGATTCATGATTCGATTCATGATTCATTATTCAATTCATGATTCCTTATTCATGATTCATGATTCATTATTCAATTCATGATTCATGATTCAATTCATGATTCAATTCATGATTTATGATTCGATTCATGATTCATGATTCAATTCATGATTCATGATTCAATTCATTATTCATGATTTATGATTCGATTCATGATTAATGATTCAATTCATGATTCATGATTCGATTCATGATTCATGATTCGATTCATTATTCATGATTCATGATTCGATTCATTCTTCATGATTCATGATTCGATTCATGATTCATGATTAATGATTCAATTCATGATTCATGATTCATGATTCGATTAAAGATTCATGAATTATGATTCAATTCATGATTCATGATTCATAATTCGATTCATGATTCATGATTCGATTCATCATTCATTATTCAATTTATGATTCATGATTCATATTTCATGATTCGATTCATGATTCATGATTCATGATTCAATTCATGATTCATGATTCGATTCATGATTCATGATTCATGATTCGATTCATGATTCATGATTCAATTCATGATTCATGATTTAATTCATGATTCATGATTTGATTCTTAATTCATGATTCAATTCATGATTCCTTATTCATGATTCATGATTCAATTCATGATTGATGATTCGATTCATGATTCATGATTCAATTCATGATTCATGATTTGATTCATTATTCATGATTCATGATTCGATTCATGATTCATGATTAATGATTCAATTCATAAATCTTGATTCATGATTTGATTCATGATTCATGATTCATGATTCAATTCATGATTCATGATTCGATTCATGATTCGATTCATGATTCCTGATTCAATCCATGATTCATGATTCATGATTGAATTCATGATTCATGATTCAAATTATGATTTATGATTTGATTAATGATTCATGATTCAATTCATGATTCAAGATTCATGATTCATGATTCATGATTCGATTCATGATTCATGATTCGATTCATGATTCATGATTCATTATTAATGATTCAATTCATGATTCATGATTCATGATTAGATTCATGATTCATGGTTCATAATTAGATTCATGATTCATGATTCGATTTATGATTCATGAGTCATAATTCATGATTCGATTCATGATTCATGATTAATGATTCATGATTCATGATTCATGATTCAATTCATGATTCATGATTCGATTGATGATTCATGATTTATGATTCGATTAATGATTCATGATTCGGTTGATGATTCATGATTTATGATTCAATTCATGATTCAATTCATGAATAATGATTCAATTCATGATTCATGATTCAATTCATTATTCATGATTCATGATTCGATTGATGATTCATGATTAATGATTCAATTCATGATTCATGATTTATGATTCATGATTCAATTCATGATTCATGATTCGATTCATGATTCATGATTCATTTTATAATTCATGATTCATAATTCAAATCATGATTCAATTCATGATTCTTGATTCATTTTATTTAATTCATGATTTAATTCATGATTTATGATTCAATTCATGATTAATGATTTATGATTCGATTCATGATTCATGATTCATGATTTAATTCATGATTCATGTTTTGATTCATGATTCAATTCATGAATCATGATTCGATTCATGATTCATGATTGAAATCATGATTTATGATTCGATTCATGATTCAATTCATGATTCAGGTTCCAATTCATAATTTATGATTCATGATTTAATTCATTATTCATGATTCAATTCATGATTGATGATTCAATTCATGATTCATGATTCGATTCATGATTCAATTTATGATTCATGGTTCATGATTCATGATTCAATTCATGATTTATGATTCGATTCATGATTCATGATTCAATTCATGATTCATAATTCAATTCATGATTCATGATTCATGATTCAATTCATGATTCAATTCATTATACAATTCATGATTCAATTCATGATTCATTTCATAATTCATGATTCATAATTCAAATCATGATTCCATTCATGATTCATGATTCAATTCATAATTCATAATTTAATTTATGATTTATGATTCGATTCATGATTAATGATTTATGATTCGATTCATGATTCACGATTCATGATTTAATTCATGATTCATGTTTCGATTCATGATTCATGATTCAATTCATGAATCATGATTCGATTCATGATTCATGATTCATGATTAAATTCATGATTCGTGATTCAATTCATGATTCATTTCATGATTCATTTCATGATTCAATATATGATTCAATTTATGATTCATGATTCAATTCATGATTCAATTCATGATTCATGATTCAATTCATGATACATAATTCAATTCAAGATTCATGATTCATTTAATGATTCATTATTTAAATCATGATTTATGATTCGATTTATGATTCAATTCATGATTCATGATCCAATTCATGATTTATGATTCATGATTTAATTCATGATTCATGATTCAATTCATGATTTATGATTCAATTCATTATTCATGATTCGATTCATGATTCATGATACAATTTATGATTCATGATTCATGATTCCATTCATGATTCATGTTTCGATTCATGATTCAATTTATTATTCATTGTTCATGATTCATGATTCAATTCATGATTCATTATTCGATTCATGATTCATGATTCAATTTATGAATTATAATTCAATTCATGATTCATTATTCATGATTCAATTCATGATTCAATTCATGATTCATGAATTAATTCATGATTCATTTCATGATTCATGATTCATTTCATGATTCATGATTTAATTCATGATTTATGATTCAATTCATGATTCATGATTCATGATTCAATACATGATTCATGATTTATGATTCAATTCATGATTCATGATTCATGATTCAATTCATGATTCATGAATTAATTCATGATTCATTTCATGATTCATGATTCATTTCATGATTCATGATTTAATTCATGATTTATGATTCAATTCATGATTCATGATTCATGATTCAATACATGATTCATGATTTATGATTCAATTCATGATTCATGATTCAATTCATGATTCATATTTCATGATTCAATTCATGATTCATGATTTATGATTCAATTCATGATTCATTTCATGAGTCATGATTTAATTTATGAGTCATGATTCATGATTCAATTCATGATTCATGATTCATGATTCAATTCATGATTCATGATTCATGATTCAATCCATGATTCATGATTCGATTCATGTATCATGATTCAATTCATGATTCAATTCATGACTCATGATTCGATTCATGATTCATGATTCGATTCATGATTCATGATTCAATTCATGATTCAATTCATGATTCATGATTTAATTCATGATTCATTATTCATGATTCATGATTCAATTCATGATTCTTTTCTTGATTCATGATTAAATTCATGATTCATGATTCAATTCATGATTCATGATTCAATTCATGATTCATTTCATGATTCATGATTCATTTCATGATTCATGATTTTATTCATGATTTATGATGCATGATTCAATTCTTGATTCATGATGCAATTCAAGATTCATGATTCGATTCATGATTCATGATTCATGATTGAATTCATGATTCATGATTCGATTCATGATTCATGATTCATGATTAAATTCATGATTTATGATTCGATTCATGATTCATGATTCATAATTCATGATTCGATTCATGATTTATGATTTATGATTCATGATTCAATTCATGATTCATAATTCGATTCATGATTCATGATTCATGATTCAATTCATGATTCGCGATTCAATTCATGATTCATGATTCATTTCATGATTCATGATTCATTTCATGATTCATTTCATGATTCAATTCATGATTTAATTCATGATTCATTTCATGATTCATAATTCATGATTCAATTCATGATTCAATTCATGATTCATGATTCAATTCATGATTCATGACATGATTCATGATTCAATTCATGATTCATAATTCAATTCATGATTCATGATTCATTTTATAATTCATGATTCATAATTCAAATCATGATTCAATTCATAATTCATGATTTAATTCATGATTTATGATTCAATTCATGATTAATGATTTATGATTCGATTCATGATTCATGATTCATGATTTAATTCATGATTCATGTTTCGATTCATGATTCAATTCATGAATCATGATTCGATTCATGATTCATGATTGAAATCATGATTTATGATTCGATTCATGATTCAATTCATGATTCATGTTCCAATTCATGATTTATGATTCATGATTTAATTTATGATTCATGATTCAATTCATGATTTATGATTCAATTCATGATTCATGATTCGATTCATGATTCATGATTCAGTTCATGATTCAATTCATGATTCATGATTTAATTCATGATTCATTATTCATGATTCATGATTCAATTCATGATTCATTTCATGATTTATGATTAAATTCATGATTCATGATTCAATTCATGATTCATGATTCATGATTCATAATTCATGATTCAATTCATGATTCAATTCATGATTCATGATTCAATTCATGATTCATTTCATGATTCATGATGCAATTCATGATTCATTATTCGATACATGATTCATGATTCGATACATGATTCATGATTCATGATTGAATTCATGATTCATGATTCGATTCATGATTCATGATTCATGATTCAATTCATGATTTATGATTCGATTCATGATTCATGATTTATGATTCATGATTCAATTCATGATTCATGATTCGATTCATGATTCATGATTTATGATTCATGATTCAATTCATGATTCATGATTCGATTCATGATTCATGATTCGATTCATGATTCATGATTCATGATTCAATTCATGATTCGTGATTCAATTCATGATTCATGATTCATTTAATGATTCTTTTCATGATTCAATTCATGATTTAATTCATGATTCATTTCATGATTCATAATTCATGATTCAATTCATGATTCAATTCATGATTCATGATTCAATTCATGATTCATGATTCATTTTATAATTCATGATTCATAATTCAAATCATGATTCAATTCATAATTCATGATTTAATTCATGATTTATGATTCGATTCATGATTAATAATTTTTGATTCGATTCATGACTCATGATTTAATTCATGATTCATGGTTCGATTCATGATTCATGATTCAATTCATGATTCATGATTCAATTCATGATTCATAATTTATGATTCAATTCATGATTCATAATTTATGATTCAATTCATGATTCATGATTTATTCATGATTCATTTCATGAGTCATGATTTAATTTATGAGTCATGATTCATGATTCAATTCATGATTCATGATTCATGATTCAATTCATGATTCAATTCATGATTCATGATTTAATTCATGATTCATTATTCATGATTCATGATTCATTATTCATGATTCATGATTCAATTCATGATTCATTTCATGATTCATGATTAAATTCATGATTCAATTCATGATTTATGATTCATGATTCAATTCATGATTCATTTCATGATTCATGATTCATTTCATGATTCATGATTTTATTCATGATTTATGATTCATGATTCAATTCATGATTCATGATGCAATTCATAATTCATGATTCAATTCATGATTCATGATTCAATTCATGATTCATGATTCGATTCATGATACATGATTCAATTCATTATTCGTGATTCATTATTCAATTCATGATTCATGATTCGATTTATGATTCAATTCATGATTCATGATTTATGATTCAATTAATGATTCAATTCATGATTCATAATTAAATTCATGATTCATAATTCATTATTCGATTCATAATTCAAGATTCAATTCATGATTCATGATTTAATTCATGATTCATGATTCGATTCATGATTCAATTCATGATTTATGATTCATGATTCGATTCATGATTAATGATTTATGATTCATGATTCGATTAATGATTCATGATTTATGATTCATGATTCATGATTCAATTCATGATTCATGATTCATTTCATGATTCAATTCATGATTCAATTCATGATTCATGATTCAATTCATGATTCATTTTTATAATTCATGATTCATGATTAAATTTATGATTCATGATTCGATTAATGATTCTTGATTCATAATTCATGATTCGATTCATGATTCATGATTCATTAATCAATTCATGATTCATAATTCATGATTCGATTCATGATTCATGATTCATTAATCAATTCATGATTCATGATTCAATTCATGGTTCAATATATGATTCAATTTATGATTCATGATTCAATTCATGATTCAATTCATAATTCATGATTCAATTCATAATTCATGATTCATTTCATGATTCATGATTTAATTCATGATTTGTGATTCATGATTCAATTCATGATTCAAGATTGAATTCATGATTCATGATTCATGATTCATGATTGAATTCATGATTCATGATTCAATTCATGATTCATGATTCAATTCATGATTCATTTTTATAATTCATGATTTATGATTAAATTTATGATTCATGATTCGATTCATGATTCTTGATTCATAATTCATGATTCGATTCATGATTCATGATTCATTAATCAATTCATGATTCATAATTCATGATTCGATTCATGATTCATTAATCAATTCATGATTCATGATTCAATTCATGATTCATTTCATGATTCATTTCATGATTCAATATATGATTCAATTTATGATTCATGATTCAATTCATGATTCAATTCATGATTCATGATTCAATTCATGATTCATTTCATGATTCATTTCATGATTCAATATATGATTCAATTTATGATTCATGATTTAAATCATGATTCAATTCATGATTCATGATTCAAATTATGATTCATGATTCGATTCATGATTGAATTCATGATTCATGATTTGATTCATTATTCATGATTCAATTCATGATTCATGATTCAATTCATGATTCATGATTCAATTCATGATTCATGATTCAATGCATGATTCATGATTCAATTCTTGATTCATGATTCATGATTTAATTCATGATTCATTTCATGATTCATGATTCGTGATTCATTTCATGATTCATGATTTAATTCATGATTTATGATTCATGATTCAATTCTTGATTCATGATGCAATTCATGATTGAATTCATGATTCATGATTGAATTCATGATTCATGATTCGATTAATGATTCATGATTCATGATTCAATTCATGATTCATGATTTAATTCATGATTCATGATTCATTTCATGATTCATTTCATGATTCAATTCATGATTTAATTCATGATTCATTTCATGATTCATAATTCATGATTCCATTCATGATTCAATTCATGATTCATGATTCAATTCATGATTCATGGTATGATTCATGATTTAATTCATGATTCATAATTTAATTCATGATTCATGATTTATGATTCATGATTCGATTCATGATTCATGATTTATGATTCATGATTCATGATTCAATTCATGATTCATGATTCAATTCATGATTCATGATTCATTTCATGATTCAATTCATGATTCAATTCATGATTCATGATTCAATTCATGATTCAATATATGATTCAATTTATGATTCATGATTCAATTCATGATTCAATTCATAATTCATGATTCGATTCATAATTCATGATTCATTGCATGATTCATGATTTAATTCATGATTTGTGATTCATGATTCAATTCATGATTCAAGATTGAATTCATGATTCATGATTCATGATTCATGATTCATGATTGAATTCATGATTCATGATTCAATTCATGATTCATGATTCAATTCATGATTCATTTTTATAATTCATGATTCATGATTAAATTTATGATTCATGATTCGATTCATGATTCTTGATTCATAATTCATGATTTGAATCATGATTCATGATTCATTAATCAATTCATGATTCATAATTCATGATTCGATTCATGATTCCTTAATCAATTCATGATTCATTAATCAATTCATGATTCATGATTCAATTCATGATTCATTTCATGATTCATTTCATGATTCAATATATGATTCAATTTATGATTCATGATTCAATTCATGATTCAATTCATGATTCATGATTCAATTCATGATTCATAATTCAATTCAAGATTCATGATTCATTTCATGATTCATGATTTAGATCATGATTCAATTCATGATTCATGATTCAAATTATGATTCATGATTCGATTCATGATTCAATTCATGATTCATGATTTGATTCATTATTCATGATTCAATTCATGATTCATGATTCATGATTCAATTCATGATTCATGATTCAATTCATGATTCATGATTCATGATTCAATGCATGATTCATGATTCAATTCTTGATTCATGATTCATGATTTAATTCATGATTCATTTCATGATTCATGATTCGTGATTCATTTCATGATTCATGATTTAATTCATGATTTATGATTCATGATTCAATTCTTGATTCATGATGCAATTCATGATTGAATTCATGATTCATGATTGAATTCATGATTCATGATTCGATTCATGATTCATGATTCATGATTCAATTCACGATTTATGATTCGATTCATGATTCATGATTGAATTCATGATTCATGATTCATGATTCGATTCATGATTCATGATTCGATTCATGATTCATGATTCATGATTCAATTCATGATTCATGATTTAATTCATGATTCATGATTCATTTCATGATTCATTTCATGATTCAATTCATGATTTAATTTATGATTCATTTCATGATTCATAATTCATGATTCCATTCATGATTCAATTCATGATTCATGATTCAATTCATGATTCATGGTATGATTCATGATTTTATTCATGATTCATAATTTAATTCATGATTCATGATTCATTTCATGATTCATAATTCAAATCATGATTCAATCCATGATTCATGATTCAATTCATAATTCATGATTTAATTCATGATTTATGATTCGATTCATGATTAATGATGTATGATTCGATTCATGATTAATGATTCATGATTTAATTCATGATTCATGATTCAATTCATGATTCAATTCATGATTCAATTCATGATTCATTTCATAATTCATGATTCATAATTCAAATCATGATTCAATTCATGATTCATGATTCAATTCATAATTCATGATTTAAATCATGATTTATGATTCGATTCATGGTTAATGATTTATGATTCGATTCATGATTCATGATTCATGATTTAATTTATGATTCATGTTTCGATTCATGATTCAATTCATGAATCATGATTCGATTCATTATTGAATTCATGATTTATGATTCGATTCATAATTCAATTCATGATTCATGTTCCAATTCATGATTTATGATTCATGATTTAATTCATGATTCATGATTCAACTCATGATTTATGATTCAATTCATGATTCATGTTTCGATTCATGATTCATGATACAATTTATGATTCATGACTCATGATTCAATTCATGATTCATGATTCGATTCATGATTCAATTTATGATTCATGGTTCATGATTCATGATTCAATTCATGATTCATGATTCGATTCATGATTCATGATTCAATTCATGATTCATAATTTAATTCATGATTCATGATTCAATTCATGATTCAATTCATGATTCATTTCATGATTCATGATTCAATTCATAATTCAGTTCATGATTCATTTCATGATTCATGATTCATTTTATGATTCATGATTTAATTCATGATTCATGATTCAATTCATGATTCATGATTCAATTCATGATTCATGGTTCGATTCATGATTCATGATTCAGTTCATTATTCATGATTCATGATTCAATTCATGATTCATAATTCATGATTCAATTCATGATTCATGATTTATGATTCAATTCATGATTTATTTCATGATTCATGATTCATTTCATGAGTCATGATTTAATTTATGAGTCATGATTCATGATTGAATTCATGATTCATGATTCAATTCATGATTCATGATTCATGATTTATGATTCAATTCAAGATTCATGATTCATGATTCAATTCATGATTCATGATTCGATTCATGATTCATGATTCATGATTCATGATTCAATTCATGATTCATGATTTATGATTCAATTCATGATTCAATTCATGATTCATGATTCAATTCATGATTCATGATTCAATTCATGATTCATGAATCATGATTCAATTCATGATTCATTTCATAATTCATGATTCATGATTCAATTCATGATTCAATTCATGATTCATTTAATGATTCATGATTTAATTCACGATTCATTTCATGATTAATGATTCATTTCATGATTCATGATTTAACTCATGATTTATGATTCATGATTCAATTCATGATTCATGATGCAATTCATAATTCATGATTCAATTCATGATTCATGATTAATGATTCAATTCATCATTCATGATTCGATTCATGATTCAATTCATTATTCATGATTCATGATTCAATTCATGATTCATGATTCGATTCATGATTTATGATTCAATTCATGATTCATGATTTATGATTTAATTCATGATTCAATTCATGATTCATGATTAAATTCATGATTCAGTTCATGATTCAATTCATGATTCATGATTAATGATTTAATTCATGATTCATAATTCGATTCATAATTCATGATTCAATTCATGATTCATGATTCATAATAAATTATAAACATCATAAAAACACGGAGTTAAATATTATCAAATAACATCAGAAGTCCTGCGTTTATTAATAAGAGCTAAAGAAAAATATATCATTTACATAACATTTATATGAGATACAGAGTGAGCAAAAGATAAAAGATGTTACAAGTTACATTTCCAAAATCAATGGTATTCAAAGTACGTAACAATTAATCCAATTTATAATATAAAAAACATCTAAAAAAACAACATGGAGGAGAGGTATTATTCTATCATACTCTTTGCTTTTGCTCTAAATTTGTATTATTTTGTTAATCTATATTACTATTATCGGTTATCGCCTTGCGTAATTACACTATATTACTCTACGTTATCACCTTGAGATATTATACTGTTATTGTTCTAGGATTTTGCCCTGTGTTATTAATCTTGGCTATTCTCCTATGTTATTACTCTCTGATATTACCTAGCGTTATTATTCTGTTTTTTTTCCTGCATTATTATCCTGTGTTATGACTCTCTTTTATGACCTTTTGTTATTTTGTTTTTAATCTCAGTTATACTAGGGTGACTCTAGGATGGTGAGAATGCCCTGCCCCCAAGAAGTTAATCACCCTTCCAATACCCTCTGTACTTCTTCTTGAGGGCAGGGGTTTTCTGCTTGTTTCTTGGATTTTTATTCTATTATTAATCTGTTATTTTTGCTTTTTTCAATGTTATTATTCTGTTTTTAGTTTCTATTAATACAGTGTTATTATTTTGTTATCAGCCTGTATTACAAATATTTATTATTAACTTGTTTTCCTATTCTATATTACTCTGCTTTTATTTTGTGCTATTATTCTGTTATTACTCTATTATTACAATAAGTTATTATTCTTAGCTCTTCTCCTATGTTAGTGCTCTCTGTTATAACCCTATGTTATTACTATTTATTTTAACCTGTGTTATTCTATTTTTACTCTCAATTATTGGGCTTTGTTTTTGCTCAGCTAATACTTTCTGTTATTAGCCTGTTTTATTGTTCTCTTATTATCCTGTATTATTACTCTCTGTTATGACTCTCTTTTATTTACTCTTGTTATTTTATTTATTTTATTTTTAATCTCAGTTTTGCTATGGTGACCCTAGGGTTCAGAGAAGGCCCTACCCCCAAGCAGAGGATCCACCCTCCCAATGCCCTCTGTACTCCTTCTTGAGGGTAGGGGTGGTCTATTTTTATCTTAAATTTTTATTCTGTTATCTCTCAAGGTTATTACTCTGTTATTATTGTATTGATTCTTTGTTATTATTCTGTTTAAATTTCTATTATTATTCTGTTTTATTATTCTTTTAAGACTCTGTGTTATTATTCTGTTTATTTTCTAAGTTATTATTCTGTTAGTATACCTTTATGTTACTCTGTTATTACCCTGTTTAAAAACTGTCTATTACTATTCTCTGTTATTATTGAGTTTTTACTCTCTGGTATTACCTTGTGGTATTGGGGGTTTTTTTGCAGTAGAGATTTTAGTAAGAGAACAAGACACAAATGAAATACAACATTGTCATACAATAAAATATAAATTATAAACATCATAAAACATGGAGTTAAATATTATCAAATAACATCAGTAGTCCTGCGTTTATTAATAAGAGCTAAAGAAAAATATATCATTTACATAGCAATTATTTGAGATACAGAGTGAGCAAAAGATAAAAGATGTTATAAGTTACATTTCTAAAATCAATGGTATTTAAAGTACGTAACAATTAATCCAATTTATAATATAAAAAACATCTAAAAAAAACAACATGGAGGAGAGGGTGAGGTGGTATTATTCTATCATACTCTTTGCTTTTGCTCTAAATTTGTAATTTTTTGTTAATCTATATTACTATTATCAGTTATCGCCTTGCGTAATTACAATATATTACTCTTTGTTATCACCTTGAGTTATTATACTGTTATTGTTTTAGGATTTTGCCCTGTGTTATTAATCTTGGCTATTCTCCTATGTTATTACTCGCTGATATTACCTAGCGTTATTATTCTGGGTTTTTTTTCCTGCAATATTATCCTGTGTTATGACTCTCTTTTATTACCTTCTGTTATTTTGTTTTTAATCTCAGTTATACTAGGGTGACTCTAGGGTGGTGAGAATGCCCTGCCCCCAAGAAGAGGATCCACCCTCCCAATACCCTTTGTACTTCTTCTTGAGGGCAGGGGTTTTCTGCTTTTATCTTGGATTCTTATTCTATTATTAATCTGTTATTTTTACTTTTATCAATGTTATTATTCTGTTTTTAGTTTCTATTAATTTAGTGTTGATATTTTGTTATCAGCCTGTATTATAAATATTTTTTATTAACTTGTTTTGCTATTCTATATTACTCTGTTTAATTTTGTGCTATTATTCAGTTATTACTCTGTTATTACAATGAGTTATTATTCTTAGCTATTCTCCTATGTTAGTGCTCTCTGTTTTAACCCTGTGTTATTAATATTTATTTTAACCTGTGTTATTCTATTTTTACTCTCAATTATTGGGCTTTGTTTTTGCTCAGTTAATACTTTCTGTTATTAGCCTGTTTTATTGTTCTCTTATTATCCTGTATTATTACTCTTTGTTATGACTCTCTTTTATTTCCTCTTGTTATTTTATTTATTTATTTTTTAATCTCAGTTTTGCTATGGTGACCCTAGGGTTGAGAGAAGGCCCTACCCCCAAGAAGAAGATCCACCCTCCCAATGCCCTCTGTACTTCTTCTTGAGGGCAGGGGTGGTCTAATTTTATCTTACATTTATATTCTGTTATCTCTCAAGGTTATTACTCTGTTATTATTGTTTTGATTCTTTGTTATTATTCTGTTTTAAATTTCTATTATTACTCTGTTATTATTCTTTTAAGACCCTGTGTTATTATTCTGTTTATTTTCTAAGTTATTATTCTGTTATTAAGCTAGGTTATTATACCTTTATGTTACTCTGTTATTATACTGTTTAAAAACTGTCTGTTACTATTCTCTGTTATTATTGAGTTTTTACTCTCTGGTATTACCTTGTGGTATTGGGGTTTTTTTTGCAGTAGAGATTTTAGTAAGAGAACAAGACACAAATGAAATACAACATTGTCATACAATAAAATATAAATTATAAACATCATAAAACATGGAGTTAAATATTATCAAATAACATCAGTAGTACTGCATTTATTAATAAGAGCTATAGAAAAATATATCATTTACATAACAATTATATGAGATACAGAGTGAGCAAAAGATAAAAGATGTTATAAGTTACATTTCTAAAATCAATGGTATTTAAAGTACGTAACAATTAATCCAATTTATAATATAAAAAACATCTAAAAAAAACAACATGGAGGAGAGGGTGAGGTGTTATTATTCTATCATACTCTTTGCTTTTGCTCTAAATTTGTATTATTTTGTTAATCTATATCACTATTATCAGTTATCGCCTTGCGTAATTACACTATATTACTCTATGTTTTCACCTTGAGTTATTATACTGTTATTGTTCTAGGATTTTGCCCTGTGTTATTATTCTTGGCTATTCTCCTATGTTATTACTCGCTGATATTACCTAGCGTTATTATTCTGTTTTTTTCCCTGCATTATTATCCTGTGTTATGACTTTCTTTTATTACCTTCTGTTATTTTGTTTTTAATCTCAGTTATACTAGGGTGACTCTAGGGTGGTGAGAATGCCCTGCCCCCAAGAAGAGGATCCACCCTCCCAATACCCTCTGTACTTCTTCTTGAGGGCAGTGTTTTCTGCTTTTATCTTGGATTTTTATTATATTATTAATCTGTTATTTTTGCTTTTATCAATGTTATTATTCTGTTTTTAGTTTCTTTTAAAACAGTGTTATTATTTTGTTATCAGCCTTTATTACAAAAATTTGTTATTAACTTGTTTTGCTATTCTATATTACTCTGTTTTTATTTTGTGCTATTATTCTGTTATTACTCTGTTATTACAATAATTTATTATTCTTAGCTATTCTCCTATGTTAGCGCTCTCTGTTATACCCTATGTTATTACAATTTATTTTAACCTGTGTTATTCTATTTTTACTCTCAATTATTGTGCTTTGTTTTTGCTCAGCTAATACTTTCTGTTATTAGCCTGTTTTATTGTTCTCTTATTATCCTGTATAATTACTCTCTGCTATGACTCTCTTTTATTTCCTCTTGTTATTTTATTTATTTTATTTTTAATCTCAGTTTTGCTATGGTGACCCTAGGGTTGAGAGAAGGCCCTACCCCGAAGAAGAGGATCCACCCTCCCAATGCCCTCTGTACTCCTTCTTTAGGGCAGGGGTGGTCTATTTTTATCTTAAATTTTTATTCTGTTATCTCTCAAGGTTATTACTCTGTTATTATTGTATTGATTCTTTGTTATTATTCTGTTTAAATTTCTATTATTACACTGTGTTATTATTCTTTTAAGACCCTGTGTTATTATTCTGTTTATTTTCTAAGTTATTATTCTGTTATTATACCTTTATGTTACTCTGTTATTACCCTGTTTAAAAATTCTCTGTTTTTATTAAGTTTTTACTCTCTGGTATTACCTTGTGGTATTGGCTTTTTTTGCAGTAAAGATTTTAGTAAGAGAACAAGAAATAAATGAAATACAACATTGTCATACAATAAAATATAAATTATAAACATCATAAAACACAGAGTTAAATATTATCAAATAACATCAGAAGTCCTGCGTTTATTAATAAGAGCTAAAGAAAAATATATCATTTACATAACATTTATATGAGATACAGAGTGAGCAAAAGATAAAAGATGTTAGAAGTTACATTTCTAAAATCAATGGTATTCAAAGTACGTAACAATTAATCCAATTTATAATATAAAAAACATCTAAAAAATTAACATGGAGGAAAGGGTGAGGTGGTATTTTTCCATCATACGCTTTGCTTTTGCTCTAAATTTGTATTATTTTGTTAATCTATATTACTATTATCAGTTATCGCCTTGCGTAATTACACTATATTACTCTATGTTATCACATTGAGTTATTATACTGTTATTGTTCTAGGATAATGCCCTGTGTTATTAATATTGGCTATTCTCCTATGTTATTACTCTCTGATATTACCTAGCTTTATTATTCTGGGTTTTTTCCCTGCATTATTATCCTGTGTTATGGCTCTCTTTTATTACCATCTGTTATTTTGTTTTTAATCTCAGTTATACTAGAGTGACTCTAGGGTGGTGAGAATGCCCTGCCCCCAAGAAGAGGATCCACCCTCCCAATACCCTCTGTACTTCTTCTTGAGGGCAGGGGTTTTCTGCTTTTATCTTGGATTTTTATTCTATTATTAATCTGTTATTTTTGCTTTTATCAATGTTATTATTCTGTTTTTAGTTTCTATTAATAGTTATTATTTTGTTATCAGCCTGTATTACAAATATTTGTTATTAACTTGTTTTGCTATTCTATATTACTCTGTTTTTATTTTATGCTATTATTCTCTTATTACTCTGGTATTACAATGAGTTATTATTCTTAGCTATTCTCCTATGTTAATGCTCTCTGTTATAACCCTATGTTATTACTATTTATTTTAACCTGTGTTATTCTATTTTTACTCTCAATTATTGGGCTTTGTTTTTGCTCAGTTAATACTTTCTGTTATTAGCCTGTTTTTTTGTTCTCTTATTATCCTGTATTATTAATCTCTGTTATGACTCTCTTTTATTTTCTCTTGTTATTTTATTTATTTTAATTTTAAACTAAATTTTGTTATGACGACCCTAGGGTTGAGAGAAGGCCCTACCCCCAAGAAGAGGAACCACCCTCCCAATGCCCTCTGTACTTCTTCTTGAGGGCAGGGGTGGTCTAATTTTATCTTACATTTATATTCTGTTATCTCTCAAGGTTATTACTCTGTTATTATTGTTTTGATTCTTTGTTATTATTCTGTTTAAATTTATATTATTACTCTGTGTTAATATTCTTTTAAGACCCTGTGTTATTATTCTGTTTATTTTCTAAGTTATTATTCTGTTATTAAGCTAGGTTATTATACCTTTATGTTACTCTGTTATTACCCTGTTTAAAAACTGTCTATTACTATTCTCTGTTATTATTGAGTTTTTACTCTCTGGTATTACCTTGTGGTATTGGCTTTTTTTGCAGTAAAGATTTTAGTAAGAGAACAAGACACAAATGAAATACAACATTGTCATACAATAAAATATAAATTATAAACATCATAAAACATGGAGTTAAATATTATCAAATAACATCAGAAGTCCTGCGTTTATTAATAGGAACTAAAGAAATATATATCATTTACATAACATTTATATGAGATACAGAGTGAGCAAAAGATAAAAGATGTTACAAGTTACATTTGTAAAATGAATGGTATTCAAAGTATGTAACAATTAATAAAATTTATAATATAAAAAACATCTAAAAAAAACACATGGAGGAGAGGGTGAGGTGGTATTATTCTATCATACTCTTTGCTTTTGCTCTAAATTTGTATTATTTTGTTAATCTATATTACTATTATCAGTTATCGCCTTGCGTAATTACACTATATTACTCTTTGTTATCACCGTGAGATATTATACTGTTATTTTTCTAGGATTTTGCCCTGTGTTATTATTCTTGGCTATTCTCCTATGTTATTACTCGCTGATATTACCTAGCGTTATTATTCTGGGGTTTTTCCTGCATTATTATCCTGTGTTATGACTCTCTTTTATTACCTTCTGTTATTTTGGTTTTTAATCTCAGTTATACTAGGGTGACTCTAGGGTGGTGAGAATGCCCTGCCCCCAAGAAGAGGATCCACCCAACCAATACCCTCTGTACTTCTTCATGAGGGCAGGGGTTTTCTGCTTTTATCTTGGATTTTTATTCTATTATTAATCTGTTATTTTTGCTTTTATCAATGTTATTATTCTGTTTTTAGTTTCTATTAATACAGTTATTATTTTGTTATCAGCCTGTATTACAAATATGTGTTATTAACTTGTTTTGCTATTCTATATTACTCTGTTTTTATTTTGTGCTATTATTCTGTTATTACTCTGTTATTACAATGAGTTATTATTCTTAGCTCTTCTCCTATGTTAGTCCTCTCTGTTATAACCTTATGTTATTACTATTTATTTTAACCTGTGTTATTCTATTTTTACTCTTAATTATTGGGCTTTGTTTTTGCTCAGCTACTACTTTCTGTTATTAGCCTATTTTATTGTTCTCTTATTATCCTGTATTATTACTCTCTGTTATGACTCTCTTTTATTTCCTCTTGTTATTTTATTTATTTTATTTTTAATCTCAGTTTTGCTATGGTGACCCTAGGGTTGAGAGAAGGCCCTACCCCCAAGAAGAAGATCCACCCTCCCAATGCCCTCTGTACTCCATCTTGAGGGCAGGGGTGGTCTAATTTTATCTTGCATTTATATTCTGTTATCTCTCAAGGTTATTACTCTGTTATTATTGTTTTGATTCTTTGTTATTATTCTGTTTAAATTTCTATTATTACTCTGTGTTATTATTCTTTTAAGACCCTATGTTATTATTCTGTTTATTTTCTAAGGTATTATTCTGTTATTAAGCTAGGTTATTATACCTTTATGTTACTCTGTTATTACCCTGTTTACAAAATCTCTGTTACTATATTCTGTTATTATTGAGTTTTTACTCTCTGGTATTACCTTGTGGTATTGGGTTTTTTTGCAGTAAAGATTTTAGTAAGAGAACAAGGCACAAATGAAATACAACATTGTCATACAATAAAATATAAATTATAAACATCATAAAACATGGCGTTAAATATTATCAAATAGCATCAGAAGTCCTGCGTTTATTAATAAGAACTAAAGAAATATATATCATTTACATAACATTTATATGAGATACAGAGTGAGCAAAAAATAAAAGATGTTACAAGTTACATTTGTAAAATCAATGGTATTCAAAGTTTGTAACAATTAATCCAATTTATAATATAAAAAACATCTAAAAAAACAACATGGAGGAGAGGGTGAGGTTGTATTATTCTATCATACTCTTTGCTTTTGCTCTAAATTTCTATTATTTTGTTAATCTATATCACTATTATCGGTTATCGCCTTGCGTAATTACACTATATTACTCTATGTTATCACCTTGAGTTATTATACTGTTATTGTTCTAGGATTTTGCCCTGTGTTATTATTCTTGGCTATCTCCTATGTTATTACTCGCTGATATTACCTAGCGTTATTATTCTGTTTTTTTCCCTGCATTATTATCCTGTGTTATGACTCTCTTTTATTACCTTCTGTTATTTTTTTTTTAATCTCAGTTATACTAGGGTGACTCTAGGGTGGTGAGAATGCCCTGCCCCCAAGAAGAGGATCCACCCAACCAATACCCTCTGTACTTCTTCTTGATGGCAGTGGTTTTTTGCTTTTATCTTGGATTTTTATTCTATTATTAATCTGTTATTTTTGCTTTTATCAATGTTATTATTCTGTTTTTAGTTTCTTTTAAAACAGTGTTATTATTTTGTTATCAGCCTGTATTACAAATATTTGTTATTAACTTGTTTTGCTATTCTATATTTCTCTGTTTTTATTTTGTGCTATTATTCTCTTATTACTCTGTTATTACAATGAGTTATTATTCTTAGCTATTCTCCTATGTTAGTGCTCTCTGTTATAACCCTATGTTATTACTATTTATTTTAACCTGTGTTATTCTATTTTTACTCTCAATTATTGGGCTTTGTTTTTGCTCAGTTAATACTTTCTGTTATTAGCCTGTTTTATTGTTCTCTTATTATCCTGTATTATTAATCTCTGTTATGACTCTCTTTTATTTTCTCTTGTTATTTTATTTATTTTAATTTTAATCTCAGTTTTGCTATGGTGACCCTAGCGTTGAGAGAAGGCCCTACCCCAAAGAAGAGGATCCACCCTCCCAATGCCCTCTGTACTTCTTCTTGAGGGCAGGGGTGGTCTAATTTTATCTTATATTTATATTCTTTTATCTCTCAAGGTTATTACTCTGTTATTATTGTTTTGATTCTTTGTTATTATTCTGTTTTAAATTTCTATTATTACTCTGTTATTATTCTTTTAAGACCCTGTGTTATTATTCTGTTTATTTTCTAAGTTATTATTCTGTTATTAAGCTAGGTTATTATACCTTTATGTTACTCTGTCATTACCCTGTTTAAAAACTGTCTGTTAATATTCTCTGTTATTATTGAGTTTTTACTCTCTGTTATTACCTTGTGGTATTGGCTTTTTTTGCAGTAAAGATTTTAGTAAGAGAACAAGACACAAATGAAATACAACATTGTCATACAATAAAATATAAATTATAAACATCATAAAACATGGAGTTAAATATTATCAAATAACATCAGAAGTCCTGCGTTTATTAATAAGAACTAAAGAAATATATATCATTTACATAACATTTATATGAGATACAGAGTGAGCAAAAGATAAAAGATGTTACAAGTTACATTTGTAAAATGAATGGTATTCAAAGTATGTAACAATTAATAAAATTTATAATATAAAAAACATCTAAAAAAAACACATGGAGGAGAGGGTGAGGTGGTATTATTCTATCATACTCTTTGCTTTTGCTCTAAATTTGTATTATTTTGTTAATCTATATTACTATTATCAGTTATCGCCTTGCGTAATTACACTATATTACTCTTTGTTATCACCGTGAGATATTATACTGTTATTTTTCTAGGATTTTACCCTGTGTTATTAATCTTGGCTATTCTCCTATGTTATTACTCACTGATATTACCTAGCGTTATTATTCTGGTTTTTTTCCTGCATTATTATCCTGTGTTATGACTCTCTTTTATTGCCTTCTGTTATTTTGTTTTTAATCTCAGTTATACTAGGGTGACTCTAGGGTGGTGAGAATGCCCTGCCCCCAAGAAGAGGATCCACCCTCCCAATACCCTCTGTACTTCTTCTTGAGGGCAGGGGTTTTCTGCTTTTATCTTGGATTTTTATTCTATTATTAATCTGTTATTTTTGCTTTTATCAATGTTATTATTCTGTTTTTAGTTTCTATTAATACAGTTATTATTTTGTTATCAGCCTGTATTACAAATATGTGTTATTAACTTGTTTTGCTATTCTATATTACTCTGTTTTTATTTTGTGCTATTATTCTGTTATTACTCTGTTATTACAATAAGTTATTATTCTTAGCTCTTCTCCTATGTTAGTCCTCTCTGTTATAACCTTATGTTATTACTATTTATTTTAACCTGTGTTATTCTATTTTTACTCTTAATTATTGGGCTTTGTTTTTGCTCAGCTACTACTTTCTGTTATTAGCCTATTTTATTGTTCTCTTATTATCCTGTATTATTACTCTCTGTTATGACTCTCTTTTATTTCCTCTTGTTATTTTATTTATTTTATTTTTAATCTCAGTTTTGCTATGGTGACCCTAGGGTTGAGAGAAGGCCCTACCCCCAAGAAGAAGATCCACCCTCCCAATGCCCTCTGTACTTCTTCTTGAGGGCAGGGGTGGTCTAATTTTATCTTACATTTATATTCTGTTATCTCTCAAGGTTATTACTCTGTTATTATTGTTTTGATTCTTTGTTATTATTCTGTTTAAATTTATATTATTACTCTGTGTTAATATTCTTTTAAGACCCTGTGTTATTATTCTGTTTATTTTCTAAGTTATTATTCTGTTATTAAGCTAGGTTATTATACCTTTATGTTACTCTGTTATTACCCTGTTTAAAAACTGTCTATTACTATTCTCTGTTATTATTGAGTTTTTACTCTCTGGTATTACCTTGTGGTATTGGCTTTTTTTGCAGTAAAGATTTTAGTAAGAGAACAAGACACAAATGAAATACAACATTGTCATACAATAAAATATAAATTATAAACATCATAAATCATGGAGTTAAATATTATCAAATAACATCAGAAGTCCTGCGTTTATTAATAAGAACTAAAGAAATATATATCATTTACATAACATTTATATGAGATACAGAGTGAGCAAAAGATAAAAGATGTTACAAGTTACATTTGTCAAATGAATGGTATTCAAAGTATGTAACAATTAATAAAATTTATAATATAAAAAACATCTAAAAAAAACACATGGAGGAGAGGGTGAGGTGGTATTATTCTATCATACTCTTTGCTTTTGCTCTAAATTTGTATTATTTTGTTAATCTATATCACTATTATCATGTTATCGCCTTGCATAATTACACTATATTACTCTATGTTATCACCTTGAGTTATTATACTGTTATTGTTCTAGGATTTTGCCCTGTGTTATTATTCTTGGCTATTCTCCTATGTTATTACTCGCTGATATTACCTAGCGTTATTATTCTGGGGTTTTTCCTGCATTATTATCCTGTGTTATGACTCTCTTTTATTACCTTCTGTTATTTTGGTTTTTAATCTCAGTTATACTAGGGTGACTCTAGGGTGGTGAGAATGCCCTGCCCCCAAGAAGAGGATCCACCCAACCAATACCCTCTGTACTTCTTCATGAGGGCAGGGGTTTTCTGCTTTTATCTTGGATTTTTATTCTATTATTAATCTGTTATTTTTGCTTTTATCAATGTTATTATTCTATTTTTAGTTTTTATTAATACAGTTATTATTTTGTTATCAGCCTGTATTACAAATATTCGTTATTAACTTGTTTTGCTATTCTATATTACTCTGTTTTTATTTTGTGCTATTATTCTGTTATTACTCTGTTATTACAATGAGTTATTATTCTTAGCTATTCTCCTATGTTAGTGCTCTCTGTTATAACCCTATGTTATTACTATTTATTTTAACCTGTGTTATTCTATTTTTACTCTCAATTATTGGGCTTTGTTTTTGCTCAGTTAATACTTTCTGTTCTTAGCCTGTTTTATTGTTCTCTTATTATCCTGTATTATTAATCTCTGTTATGACTCTCTTTTATTTTCTCTTGTTAGTTTATTTATTTTAATTTTAAACTCAGTTTTGCTATGGTGACCCTAGGGTTGAGAGAAGGCCCTACCCCCAATAAGAAGATCCACCCTCCCAATGCCCTCTGTACTTCTTCTTGAGGGCAGGGGTGGTCTAATTTTATCTTACATTTATATTCTGTTATCTCTCAAGGTTATTACTCTGTTATTATTGTTTTGATTCTTTGTTATTATTCTGTTTTAAATTTCTATTATTACTCTGTTATTATTCTTTTAAGACCCTGTGTTATTATTCTGTTTATTTTCTAAGTTATTATTCTGTTATTAAGCTAGATTATTATACCTTTATGTTACTCTGTTATTACCCTGTTTAAAAACTGTCTGTTACTATTCTCTTTTATTATTGAGTTTTTACTCTCTGGTATTACCTTGTGGTATTGGCTTTTTTTGCAGTAAAGATTTTAGTAAGAGAACAAGACACAAATGAAATACAACATTGTCATACAGTAAAATATAAATTATAAACATTATAAAACACGGCGTTAAATATTATCAAATAACATCAGAAGTCCTGCGTTTATTAATAAGAGCTAAAGAAAAATATATCATTAACATAACATTTATATGAGATACAGAGTGAGCAAAAGATAAAAGATGTTACAAGTTATATTTCTAAAATCAATGGTATTCAAAGTACGTAACAATTAATCCAATTTATAATATAAAAAACATCTAAAAAATTAACATGGAGGAGAGGGTGAGGTGGTAATATTCTATCATACTCTTTGCTTTTGCTCTAAATTTATATTATTTTGTTAATCTATATTACTATTATCAGTTATCGCCTTGCGTAATTACACTATATTACTCTTTGTTATCACCGTGAGATATTATACTGTTATTGTTCTAGGATTTTACCCTGTGTTATTAATCTTGGCTATTCTCCTATGTTATTACTCACTGATATTACCTAGCGTTATTATTCTGTTTTTTTTCCTGCATTATTATCCTGTGTTATGACTCTCTTTTATTGCCTTCTGTTATTTTGTTTTTAATCTCAGTTATACTAGGGTGACTCTAGGGTGGTGAGAATGCCCTGCCCCCAAGAAGAGGATCCACCCTCCCAATACCCTCTGTACTTCATCTTGAGGGCAGGGGTTTTCTGCTTTTATCTTGGATTTTTATTCTATTATTAATCTGTTATTTTTGCTTTTATCAATGTTATTATTCTGTTTTTAGTTTCTATTAATACAGTTATTATTTTGTTATCAGCCTGTATTACAAATATGTGTTATTAACTTGTTTTGCTATTCTATATTACTCTGTTTTTATTTTGTGCTATTATTCTGTTATTACTCTGTTATTACAATAAGTTATTATTCTTAGCTCTTCTCCTATGTTAGTCCTCTCTGTTATAACCTTATGTTATTACTATTTATTTTAACCTGTGTTATTCTATTTTTACTCTTAATTATTGGGCTTTGTTTTTGCTCAGCTACTACTTTCTGTTATTAGCCTATTTTATTGTTCTCTTATTATCCTGTATTATTACTCTCTGTTATGACTCTCTTTTATTTCCTCTTGTTATTTTATTTATTTTATTTTTAATCTCAGTTTTGCTATGGTGACCCTAGGGTTGAGAGAAGGCCCTACCCCCAAGAAGAAGATCCACCCTCCCAATGCCCTCTGTACTCCATCTTGAGGGCAGGGGTGGTCTAATTTTATCTTGCATTTATATTCTGTTATCTCTCAAGGTTATTACTCTGTTATTATTGTTTTGATTCTTTGTTATTATTCTGTTTAAATTTATATTATTACTCTGTGTTATTATTCTTTTAAGACCCTATGTTATTATTCTGTTTATTTTCTAAGGTATTATTCTGTTATTAAGCTAGGTTATTATACCTTTATGTTACTCTGTTACTACCCTGTTTACAAAATCTCTGTTACTATATTCTGTTATTATTGAGTTTTTACTCTCTGGTATTACCTTGTGGTATTGGGTTTTTTTGCAGTAAAGATTTTAGTAAGAGAACAAGGCACAAATGAAATACAACATTGTCATACAATAAAATATAAATTATAAACATCATAAAACATGGCGTTAAATATTATCAAATAGCATCAGAAGTCCTGCGTTTATTAATAAGAACTAAAGAAATATATATCATTTACATAACATTTATATGAGATACAGAGTGAGCAAAAAATAAAAGATGTTACAAGTTACATTTGTAAAATCAATGGTATTCAAAGTTTGTAACAATTAATCCAATTTATAATATAAAAAACATCTAAAAAAACAACATGGAGGAGAGGGTGAGGTTGTATTATTCTATCATACTCTTTGCTTTTGCTCTAAATTTCTATTATTTTGTTAATCTATATCACTATTATCGGTTATCGCCTTGCGTAATTACACTATATTACTCTATGTTATCACCTTGAGTTATTATACTGTTATTGTTCTAGGATTTTGCCCTGTGTTATTATTCTTGGCTATCTCCTATGTTATTACTCGCTGATATTACCTAGCGTTATTATTCTGTTTTTTTCCCTGCATTATTATCCTGTGTTATGACTCTCTTTTATTACCTTCTGTTATTTTTTTTTTAATCTCAGTTATACTAGGGTGACTCTAGGGTGGTGAGAATGCCCTGCCCCCAAGAAGAGGATCCACCCAACCAATACCCTCTGTACTTCTTCTTGATGGCAGTGGTTTTTTGCTTTTATCTTGGATTTTTATTCTATTATTAATCTGTTATTTTTGCTTTTATCAATGTTATTATTCTGTTTTTAGTTTCTTTTAAAACAGTGTTATTATTTTGTTATCAGCCTGTATTACAAATATTTGTTATTAACTTGTTTTGCTATTCTATATTTCTCTGTTTTTATTTTGTGCTATTATTCTCTTATTACTCTGTTATTACAATGAGTTATTATTCTTAGCTATTCTCCTATGTTAGTGCTCTCTGTTATAACCCTATGTTATTACTATTTATTTTAACCTGTGTTATTCTATTTTTACTCTCAATTATTGGGCTTTGTTTTTCCTCAGTTAATACTTTCTGTTATTAGCCTGTTTTATTGTTCTCTTATTATCCTGTATTATTAATCTCTGTTATGACTCTCTTTTATTTTCTCTTGTTATTTTATTTATTTTAATTTTAATCTCAGTTTTGCTATGGTGACCCTAGCGTTGAGAGAAGGCCCTACCCCAAAGAAGAGGATCCACCCTCCCAATGCCCTCTGTACTTCTTCTTGAGGGCAGGGGTGGTCTAATTTTATCTTATATTTATATTCTTTTATCTCTCAAGGTTATTACTCTGTTATTATTGTTTTGATTCTTTGTTATTATTCTGTTTTAAATTTCTATTATTACTCTGTTATTATTCTTTTAAGACCCTGTGTTATTATTCTGTTTATTTTCTAAGTTATTATTCTGTTATTAAGCTAGGTTATTATACCTTTATGTTACTCTGTCATTACCCTGTTTAAAAACTGTCTGTTAATATTCTCTGTTATTATTGAGTTTTTACTCTCTGTTATTACCTTGTGGTATTGGCTTTTTTTGCAATAAAGATTTTAGTAAGAGAACAAGACACAAATGAAATACAACATTGTCATACAATAAAATATAAATTATAAACATCATAAAACACGGCGTTAAATATTATCAAATAACATCAGAAGTTCTGCGTTTATTAATAAGAGCTAAAGAAAAATATATCATTTACATAACATTTATATGAGATACAGAGTGAGCAAAAGATAAAAGATGTTACAAGTTACATTTTAAAAAAATCAATGGTATTCAAAGTACGTAACAATTAATCCAATTTATAATATAAAAAACATCTAAAAAAAAAACATGGAGGAGAGGGTGAGGTGGTATTATTCTATCATACTCTTTGCTTTTGCTCTAAATTTATATTATTTTGTTAATCTATATTACTATTATCAGTTATCGCCTTGCATAATTACACTATATTACTCTATGTTATCACCTTGAGTTATTATACTGTTATTGTTCTAGGATTTTGCCCTGTGTTATTAATCTTGGCTATTCTCCTATGTTATTACTCTCTGATATTACCTAGCGTTATTATTCTGTATTTTTTCCTGCATTATTATCCTGTGTTATGACTCTTATTTATTACCTTCTGTTATTTTGTTTTTAATCTCAGTTATACTAGGGTGACTCTAGGGTGGTGAGAATGCCCTGCCCCCAAGAAGAGGATCCACCCTCCCAATACCCTCTGTACTTCTTCTTGAGGGCAGGGGTTTTCTGCTTTTATCTTGGATTTTTATTCTATTATTAATCTGTTATTTTTGCTTTTATCAATGTTATTATTCTGTTTTTAGTTTCTATTAATACAGTTATTATTTTGTTATCAGCCTGTATTATAAATATTTGTTATTAACTTGTTTTGCTATTCTATATTACTCTGTTTTTATTTTGTGCTATTATTCTGTTATTACTCTGTTATTACAATGAGTTATTATTCTTAGCTATTCTCCTATGTTAGTGCTCTCTGTTATAACCCTATGTTATTACTATTTATTTAACCTGTGTTATTCTATTTTTACTCTCAATTATTGGGCTTTGTTTTTGCTCAGTTAATACTTTCTGTTATTAGCCTGTTTTATTGTTCTTTTATTATCCTGTATTATTAATCTCTTTTATGACTCTCTTTTATTTTCTCTTGTTATTTTATTTATTTTAATTTTAAACTCAGTTTTGCTATGGTGACCCTAGGGTTGAGAGAAGGCCCTACCCCCAAGAAGAAGATACACCCTCCCAATACCCTCTGTACTTCTTCTTGAGGGCAGAGGTTTTCTGCTTTTATCTTGGATTTTTATTCTATTATTAATCTGTTATTTTTGCTTTTATCAATGTTATTATTCTGTTTTTAGTTTCTATTAATACAGTTATTATTTTGTTATCAGCCTGTATTACAAATATTTGTTATTAACTTGTTTTGCTATTCTATATTACTCTGTTTTTATTTTGTGCTATTCTGTTATTACTCTGTTATTACAATGAGTTATTATTCTTAGCTATTCTCCTATGTTAGTAATAACATAGGGTTATAACAGAGAGCACTATTTATTTTAACCTATGTTATTCTATTTTTACTCTAATTATTGGGCTTTGTTTTTGCTCAGCTAATACTTTCTGTTATTAGCCTGTTTTATTGTTCTCTTATTATCCTGTATTAATACTTTCTGTTATGACTCTCTTTTATTTTCTCTTGTTATTTTATTTATTTTAATTTTAAACTCAGTTTTGCTATGGTGACCCTAGGGTTGAGAGAAGGCCCTACCCCCAATAAGAAGATCCACCCTCCCAATGCCCTCTGTACTTCTTCTTGAGGGCAGGGGTGGTCTAATTTTATCTTACATTTATATTCTGTTATCTCTCAAGGTTATTACTCTGTTATTATTGTTTTGATTCTTTGTTATTATTCTGTTTTAAATTTCTATTATTACTCTGTTATTATTCTTTTAAGACCCTGTGTTATTATTCTGTTTATTTTCTAAGTTATTATTCTGTTATTAAGCTAGGTTATTATACCTTTATGTTACTCTGTTATTACCCTGTTTAAAAACTCTCTGTTACTATTCTCTATTATTATAGAGTTTTTACTCTCTGGTATTACCTTGTGGTGTTGGCTTTTTTTGCAGTAAAGATTTTAGTAAGAGAACAAGACATAAATGAAATACAACATTGTCATACAATAAAATATAAATTATAAACATCATAAAACACGGCGTTAAATATTATCAAATAACATCAGAAGTCCTGCGTTTATTAATAAGAGCTAAAGAAAAATATATCATTTACATAACATTTATATGAGATACAGAGTGAGCAAAAGATTAAAGATGTTACAGGTTACATTTTAAAAATATCAATGGTATTCAAAGTACGTAACAATTAATCCAATTTATAATATAAAAAACATCTAAAAAAAAAACATGGAGGAGAGGGTGAGGTGGTGTTATTCTATCATACTCTTTGCTTTTGCTCTAAATTTATATTATTTTGTTAATCTATATTACTATTATCAGTTATCGCCTTGCGTAATTACACTATATTACTCTTTGTTATCACCTTGAGTTATTATACTATTATTGTTCTAGGATTTTGCCCTGTGTCATTAATCTTGGCTTTTCTCCTATGTTATTACTCGCTGATATTACCTAGCATTATTATTCTGGTTTTTTTTTCTGCATTATTATCCTGTGTTATGACTCTCTTTTATTACCTTCTGATATTTTGTTTTTAATCTCAGTTATACTAGGGTGACTCTAGGGTGGTGAGAATGCCCTGCCGCCAAGAAGAGGATCCACCCTCCTAATACCCTCTGTACTTCTTCTTGAGAGCAGGGGTTTTCTGCTTTTATCTTGGATTTTGTTTCTATTATTAATCTGTTAATTTTGCTTTTATCAATGTTATTATTCTGTTTTTAGTTTCTATTAATACAGTTATTATTTTGTTATCAGCCTGTATTACAAATATTTGTTATTAACTTGTTTTGCTATTCTTTATTACTCTGTTTTTATTTTGTGCTATTATTCTGTTATTACTCTGTTATTACAATGAGTTATTATTCTTAGCTATTCTCCTATGTTAGTAATAACATAGGGTTATAACAGAGAGCACTATTTATTTTAACCTATGTTATTCTATTTTTACTCTCAATTATTGGGCTTTGTTTTTGCTCAGTTAATACTTTCTGTTATTAGCCTGTTTTATTGTTCTTTTATTATCCTGTATTATTAATCTCTGTTATGACTCTCTTTTATTTTCTCTTGTTATTTTATTTATTTTAATTTTAAACTCAGTTTTGCTATGGTGACCCTAGGGTTGAGAGAAGGCCCTACCCCCAAGAAGAAGATCCACCCTCCCAATGCCCTCTGTACTTCTTCTTGAGGGCAGGGGTGGTCTAATTTTATCTTACATTTATATTCTGTTATCTCTCAAGGTTATTACTCTGTTATTATTGTTTTGATTCTTTGTTATTATTCTGTTTTAAATTTCTATTATTACTCTGTTATTATTCTTTTAAGACCCTGTGTTATTATTCTGTTTATTTTCTAAGTTATTATTCTGTTACTAAGCTAGGTTATTATACCTTTATGTTACTCTGTTATTACCCTGTTTAAAAACTCTCTGTTAATATTCTCTGTTATTATAGAGTTTTTACTCTCTTATATTACCTTGTGGTATTGGGGTTTTTTTTGCAGTAAAGATTTTAGCAAGAGAACAAGACACAAATAAAATACAACATTGTCATACAATAAAATATAAATTATAAACATCATAAAACACGGCGTTAAATATTATCAAATAACATCAGAAGTCCTGCATTTATTAATAAGAGTTAAAGAAAAATATATCATTTACATAACATTTATATGAGATACAGAGTGAGGAAAAGATAAAAGATGTTACAGGTTACATTTTAAAAAAATCAATGGTATTCAAAGTACGTAACAATTAATCCAATTTATAATATAAAAAACATCTAAAAAAAAAACATGGAGGAGAGGGTGAGGTGGTGTTATTCTATCATACTCTTTGCTTTTGCTCTAAATTTATATTATTTTGTTAATTTATATTACTATTATCAGTTATCGCCTTGCGTAATTATACTATATTACTCTTTGTTATCACCTTGAGTTATTATACTATTATTGTTCTAGGATTTTGCCCTGTGTCATTAATCTTGGCTTTTCTCCTATGTTATTACTCGCTGATATTACCTAGCATTATTATTCTGGTTTTTTTTCCTGCATTATTATCCTGTGTTATGACTCTCTTTTATTACCTTCTGATATTTTGTTTTTAATCTCAGTTATACTAGGGTGACTCTAGGGTGGTGAGAATGCCCTGCCGCCAAGAAGAGGATCCACCCTCCCAATACCCTCTGTACTTCTTCTTGAGAGCAGGGGTTTTCTGCTTTTATCTTGGATTTTGTTTCTATTATTAATCTGTTAATTTTGCTTTTATCAATGTTATTATTCTGTTTTTAGTTTCTATTAATACAGTTATTATTTTGTTATCAGCCTGTATTACAAATATTTGTTATTAACTTGTTTTGCTATTCTATATTACTCTGTTTTTATTTTGTGCTATTATTCTGTTATTACTCTGTTATTACAATGAGTTATTATTCTTAGCTTTTCTCCTATGTTAGTAATAACATAGGGTTATAACAGAGAGCACTATTTATTTTAACCTATGTTATTCTATTTTTACTCTAATTATTGGGCTTTGTTTTTGCTCAGCTAATACTTTCTGTTATTAGCCTGTTTTATTGTTCTCTTATTATCCTGTATTAATACTTTCTGTTATGACTCTCTTTTATTTTCTCTTGTTATTTTATTTATTTTAATTTTAAACTCAGTTTTGCTATGGTGACCCTAGGGTTGAGAGAAGGCCCTACCCCCAAGAAGAAGATCCACCCTCCCAATGCCCTCTGTACATCTTCTTGAGGGCAGGGGTGGTCTAATTTTATCTTACATTTATATTCTGTTATCTCTTAAGGTTATTACTCTGTAATTATTGTTTTGATTCTTTGTTATTATTCTGTTTTAAATTTCTATTATTACTCTGTTGTTATTCTTTTAAGACCCTGTGTTATTATTCTGTTTATTTTCTAAGTTATTATTCTGTTATTAAGCTAGGTTATTATACCTTTATGTTACTCTGTTATTACCCTGTTTAAAAACTCTCTGTTACTATTCTCTGTTATTATAGAGTTTTTACTCTCTGGTATTACCTTGTGGTATTGGGGTTTTTTTTGCAGTAAAGATTTTAGTAAGAGAACAAGACACAAATGAAATACAACATTGTCATACAATAAAATATAAATTATAAACATCATAAAACACGGCGTTAAATATTATCAAATAACATCAGAAGTCCTGCGTTTATTAATAAGAGCTAAAGAAAAATATATCATTTACATAACATTTATATGAGATACAGAGTGAGCAAAAGATAAAAGATTTTACAAGTTACATTTTAAAATTCAATGGTATTTAAAATACGTAACAATTAATCCAATTTATAATATAAAAAACATCTAAAAAAACAACATGGAGGAGAGGGTGAGGTGGTATTATTCTATCATACTCTTTGCTTTTGCTCTAAATTTATATTATTTTGTTAATCTATATTACTATTATCAGTTATCGCCTTGCGTAATTACACTATATTACTCTTTGTTATCACCTTGAGTTATTATACTGTTATTGTTCTAGGATTTTGCACTGTGTTATTAATCTTGGCTTTTCTCCTATGTTATTACTCGCTGATATTACCTAGCATTATTATTCTGTTTTTTTTCCTGCATTATTATCCTGTGTTATGACTCTCTTTTATTACCTTCTGTTATTTTGTTTTTAATCTCAGTTATACTAGGGTGACTCTAGGGTGGTGAGAATGCCCTGCCCCCAAGAAGAGGATCCAACCTCCCAATACCCTCTGTACTTCTTCTTGAGGGCAGGGGTTTTCTGCTTTTATCTTGGATTTTTATTCTATTATTAATCTGTTATTTTTGCTTTTATCAATGTTATTATTCTGTTTTTAGTTTCTATTAATACAGTTATTATTTTGTTATCAGCCTGTATTACAAATATTTGTTATTAACTTGTTTTGCTATTCTATATTACTCTGTTTTTATTTTGTGCTATTATTCTGTTATTACTCTGTTATTACAATGAGTTATTATTCTTAGCTATTCTCCTATGTTAGTGCTCTCTGTTATAACCCTATGTTATTACTATTTATTTTAACCTGTGTTATTCTATTTTTACTCTCAATTATTAGGCTTTGTTTTTGCTCAGTTAATACTTTCTGTTATTAGCCTGTTTTATTGTTCTTTTATTATCCTGTATTATTAATCTCTGTTATGACTCTCTTTTATTTTCTCTTGTTATTTTATTTATTTTAATTTTAAATTTAGTTTTGGTATGGTGACCCTAGGGTTGAGAGAAGGCCCTACCCCCAAGAAGAAGATCCACCCTCCCAATGCCCTCTGTACTTCTTCTTGAGGGCAGGGGTGGTCTAATTTTATCTTACATTTATATTCTGTTATCTCTCAAGGTTATTACTCTGTTATTATTGTTTTGATTCTTTGTTATTATTCTGTTTTAAATTTCTATTATTACTCTGTTATTATTCTTTTAAGACCCTGTGTTATTATTCTGTTTATTTTCTAAGTTATTATTCTGTTATTAAGCTAGGTTATTATACCTTTATGTTACTCTGTTATTACCCTGTTTAAAAACTCTCTGTTAATATTCTCTGTTATTATAGAGTGTTTACTCTCTGGTATTACCTTGTGGTATTGGGGTTTTTTTTGCAGTAAAGATTTTAGCAAGAGAACAAGACATAAATGAAATACAACATTGTCATACAATAAAATATAAATTATAAACATCATAAAACACGGCGTTAATTATTATCAAATAACATCAGAAGTCCTGCATTTATTAATAAGAGCTAAAGAAAAATATATCATTTACATAACATTTATATGAGATACAGAGTGAGCAAAAGATAAAAGATTTTAGAAGTTACATTTTAAAATTCAATGGTATTTAAAATACGTAACAATTAATCCAATTTATAATATAAAAAACATCTTAAAAAACAACATGGAGGAGAGGGTGAGGTGGTATTATTCTATCATACCCTTTGCTTTTGCTCTAAATTTGTATTATTTTGTTAATCTATATTACTATTATCAGTTATCGCCTTGCGTAATTACACTATATTACTCTATATTATCATCTTGACTTATTATACTGTTAATGTTCTAGGATTTTGCCCTGTGTTATTAATCTTGGCTATTCTCCTATGTTATTACTCTCTGATATTACCTAGCGTTATTATTCTGGTTTTTTTCCTGCATTATTATCCTGTGTTATGACTCTCTTTTATTACCTTCTGTTATTTTGTTTTTAATCTCAGTTATACTAGGGTGACTCTAGGGTGGTGAGAATGCCCTGCCCCCAAGAAGAGGATCCACCCTCCCAATACCCTCTGTACTTCTTCTTGAGGGCAAGGGTTTTCTGCTTTTATCTTGCATTTTTATTCTATTATTAATCTGTTATTTTTGCTTTTATCAATGTTATTATTCTGTTTTTAGTTTCTATTAATACAGTTATTATTTTGTTATCAGCCTGTATTACAAATATTTGTTATTAACTTGTTTTGCAATTCTATATTACTCTGTTTTTATTTTGTGCTATTCTGTTATTACTCTGTTATTACAATGAGTTATTATTCTTAGCTATTCTCCTATGTTAGTAATAACATAGGGTTATAACAGAGAGCACTATTTATTTTAACCTATGTTATTCTATTTTTACTCTAATTATTGGGCTTTGTTTTTGCTCAGCTAATACTTTCTGTTATTAGCCTGTTTTATTGTTCTCTTATTATCCTGTATTAATACTTTCTGTTATGACTCTCTTTTATTTTCTCTTGTTATTTTATTTATTTTAATTTTAAACTCAGTTTTGCTATGGTGACCCTAGGGTTGAGAGAAGGCCCTACCCCCAAGAAGAAGATCCACCCTCCCAATGCCCTCTGTACATCTTCTTGAGGGCAGGGGTGGTCTAATTTTATCTTACATTTATATTCTGTTATCTCTTAAGGTTATTACTCTGTAATTATTGTTTTGATTCTTTGTTATTATTCTGTTTTAAATTTCTATTATTACTCTGTTGTTATTCTTTTAAGACCCTGTGTTATTATTCTGTTTATTTTCTAAGTTATTATTCTGTTATTAAGCTAGGTTATTATACCTTTATGTTACTCTGTTATTACCCTGTTTAAAAACTCTCTGTTACTATTCTCTGTTATTATAGAGTTTTTACTCTCTGGTATTACCTTGTGGTATTGGGGTTTTTTTTGCAGTAAAGATTTTAGTAAGAGAACAAGACACAAATGAAATACAACATTGTCATACAATAAAATATAAATTATAAACATCATAAAACACGGCGTTAAATATTATCAAATAACATCAGAAGTCCTGCGTTTATTAATAAGAGCTAAAGAAAAATATATCATTTACATAACATTTATATGAGATACAGAGTGAGCAAAAGATAAAAGATTTTACAAGTTACATTTTAAAATTCAATGGTATTTAAAATACGTAACAATTAATCCAATTTATAATATAAAAAACATCTAAAAAAACAACATGGAGGAGAGGGTGAGGTGGTATTATTCTATCATACTCTTTGCTTTTGCTCTAAATTTATATTATTTTGTTAATCTATATTACTATTATCAGTTATCGCCTTGCGTAATTACACTATATTACTCTTTGTTATCACCTTGAGTTATTATACTGTTATTGTTCTAGGATTTTGCACTGTGTTATTAATCTTGGCTTTTCTCCTATGTTATTACTCGCTGATATTACCTAGCATTATTATTCTGTTTTTTTTCCTGCATTATTATCCTGTGTTATGACTCTCTTTTATTACCTTCTGTTATTTTGTTTTTAATCTCAGTTATACTAGGGTGACTCTAGGGTGGTGAGAATGCCCTGCCCCCAAGAAGAGGATCCAACCTCCCAATACCCTCTGTACTTCTTCTTGAGGGCAGGGGTTTTCTGCTTTTATCTTGGATTTTTATTCTATTATTAATCTGTTATTTTTGCTTTTATCAATGTTATTATTCTGTTTTTAGTTTCTATTAATACAGTTATTATTTTGTTATCAGCCTGTATTACAAATATTTGTTATTAACTTGTTTTGCTATTCTATATTACTCTGTTTTTATTTTGTGCTATTATTCTGTTATTACTCTGTTATTACAATGAGTTATTATTCTTAGCTATTCTCCTATGTTAGTGCTCTCTGTTATAACCCTATGTTATTACTATTTATTTTAACCTGTGTTATTCTATTTTTACTCTCAATTATTAGGCTTTGTTTTTGCTCAGTTAATACTTTCTGTTATTAGCCTGTTTTATTGTTCTTTTATTATCCTGTATTATTAATCTCTGTTATGACTCTCTTTTATTTTCTCTTGTTATTTTATTTATTTTAATTTTAAATTTAGTTTTGGTATGGTGACCCTAGGGTTGAGAGAAGGCCCTACCCCCAAGAAGAAGATCCACCCTCCTAATGCCCTCTGTACTTCTTCTTGAGGGCAGGGGTGGTCTAATTTTATCTTACATTTATATTCTGTTATCTCTCAAGGTTATTACTCTGTTATTATTGTTTTGATTCTTTGTTATTATTCTGTTTTAAATTTCTATTATTACTCTGTTATTATTCTTTTAAGACCCTGTGTTATTATTCTGTTTATTTTCTAAGTTATTATTCTGTTATTAAGCTAGGTTATTATACCTTTATGTTACTCTGTTATTACCCTGTTTAAAAACTCTCTGTTAATATTCTCTGTTATTATAGAGTGTTTACTCTCTGGTATTACCTTGTGGTATTGGGGTTTTTTTTGCAGTAAAGATTTTAGCAAGAGAACAAGACATAAATGAAATACAACATTGTCATACAATAAAATATAAATTATAAACATCATAAAACACGGCATTAATTATTATCAAATAACATCAGAAGTCCTGCATTTATTAATAAGAGCTAAAGAAAAATATATCATTTACATAACATTTATATGAGATACAGAGTGAGCAAAAGATAAAAGATTTTACAAGTTACATTTTAAAATTCAATGGTATTTAAAATACGTAACAATTAATCCAATTTATAATATAAAAAACATCTTAAAAAACAACATGGAGGAGAGGGTGAGGTGGTATTATTCTATCATACCCTTTGCTTTTGCTCTAAATTTGTATTATTTTGTTAATCTATATTACTATTATCAGTTATCGCCTTGCGTAATTACACTATATTACTCTATATTATCATCTTGACTTATTATACTGTTAATGTTCTAGGATTTTGCCCTGTGTTATTAATCTTGGCTATTCTCCTATGTTATTACTCTCTGATATTACCTAGCGTTATTATTCTGGTTTTTTTCCTGCATTATTATCCTGTGTTATGACTCTCTTTTATTACCTTCTGTTATTTTGTTTTTAATCTCAGTTATACTAGGGTGACTCTAGGGTGGTGAGAATGCCCTGCCCCCAAGAAGAGGATCCACCCTCCCAATACCCTCTGTACTTCTTCTTGAGGGCAAGGGTTTTCTGCTTTTATCTTGCATTTTTATTCTATTATTAATCTGTTATTTTTGCTTTTATCAATGTTATTATTCTGTTTTTAGTTTCTATTAATACAGTTATTATTTTGTTATCAGCCTGTATTACAAATATTTGTTATTAACTTGTTTTGCAATTCTATATTACTCTGTTTTTATTTTGTGCTATTCTGTTATTACTCTGTTATTTCAATGAGTTATTATTCTTAGCTATTCTACTATGTTAGTAATAACATAGGGTTATAACAGAGAGCACTATTTATTTTAACGTAAGTTATTCTATTTTTACTCTAATTATTGGGCTTTGTTTTTACTCAGCTAATACTTTCTGTTATTAGCCTGTTTTATTGTTCTCTTATTATCCTGTATTAATACTTTCTGTTATGACTCTCTTTTATTTTCTCTTGTTATTTTTTTTATTTTAATTTTAAACTCAGTTTTGCTATGGTGACCCTAGGGTTGAGAGAAGACCCTACCCCCAATAAGAAGATCCAACCCTCCCAATGCCCTCTGTACTTCTTCTTGAGGGCAGGGGTGGTCTAATTTTATCTTACATTTATATTCTGTTATATCTCAAGGTTATTACTCTGTTATTATTGTTTTGATTCTTTGTTATTATTCTGTTTTAAATTTCTATTATTACTCTGTTATTATTCTTTTAAGACCCTGTGTTATTATTCTGTTTATTTTTTAAATTATTATTCTGTTATTAAGCTAGGTTATTATACCTTTATGTTACTCTGTTATTACCCTGTTTAAAAACTCTCTGTTACTATTCTCTGTTATTATAGAGTTTTTACTCTCTGGTATTACCTTGTGGTGTTGGCTTTTTTTGCAGTAAAGATTTTAGTAAGAGAACAAGACACAAATGAAATACAACATTGTCATACAATAAAATATAAATTATAAACATCATAAAACACGGCGTTAAATATTATCAAATAACATCAGAAGTCCTGCGTTTATTAATAAGAGCTAAAGAAAAATATATCATTTACATAACATTTATATGAGATACAGAGTGAGCAAAAGATAAAAGATGTTACAAGTTACATTTTAAAAAAATCAATGGTATTCAAAGTACGTAACAATTAATCCAATTTATAATATAAAAAACATCTAAAAAAACAACATGGAGGAGAGGGTCAGGTGGTATTATTCTATCATACTCTTTGCTTTTGCTCTAAATTTATATTATTTTGTTAATCTATATTACTATTATCAGTTATCGCCTTGCATAATTACACTATATTACTCTTTGTTATCACCTTGAGTTATTCTACTATTATTGTTCTAGGATTTTGCCCTGTGTCATTAATCTTGGCTTTTCTCTTATGTTATTACTCGCTGATATTACCTAGCATTATTATTCTGGTTTTTTTTCCTGCATTATTATCCTGTGTTATGACTCTCTTTTATTACCTTCTGAAATTTTGTTTTTAATCTCAGTTATACTAGGGTGACTCTAGGGTGGTGAGAATGCCCTGCCGCCAAGAAGAGGATCCACCCTCCCAATACCCTCTGTACTTCTTCTTGAGAGCAGGAGTTTACTGCTTTTATCTTGGATTTTGTTTCTATTATTAATCTGTTATTTTTGCTTTTATCAATGTTATTATTCTGTTTTTAGTTTCTATTAATACAGTTATTATTTTGTTATCAGCCTGTATTACAAATATTTGTTATTAACTTGTTTTGCTATTCTATATTACTCTGTTTTTATTTTGTGCTATTATTCTGTTATTACTCTGTTATTACAATGAGTTATTATTTTTAGCTATTCTCCTATGTTAGTGCTCTCTATTATAACCCTATGTTATTACGATTTATTTTAACCTGTGTTATTCTATTTTTACTCTCAATTATTGGGCTTTGTTTTTGCTCAGTTAATGCTTTCTGTTATTAGCCTGTTTTATTGTTCTTTTATTATCCTGTATTATTAATCTCTGTTATGACTCTCTTTTATTTTCTCTTATTATTTTATTTATTTTAATTTTAAACTCAGTTTTGCTATGGTGACCCTAGGGTTGAGAGAAGGCCCTACCCCCAATAAGAAGATGCACCCTCCCAATGCCCTCTGTACTTCTTCTTGAGGGCAGGGGTGGTCTAATTTTATCGTACATTTACATTCTGTTATCTCTCAAGGTTATTACTCTGTTATTATTGTTTTGATTCTTTGTTATTATTCTGTTTTAAATTTCTATTATTACTCTGTTATTATTCTTTTAAGACCATGTGTTATTATTCTGTTTATTTTCTAAGTTATTATTCTGTTATTAAGCTAGGTTATTATACCTTTATGTTACTCTGTTATTACCCTGTTTAAAAACTCTCTGTTACTATTATCTGTTATTATAGAGTTTTTGCTCTCTGGTATTACCTTGTGGTAATGGCTTTTTTTGCAGTAAAGATTTTAGTAAGAGAACAAGACACAAATGAAATACAACATTGTCATACAATAAAATATAAATTATAAACATCATAAAACACGGCATTAAATATTATCAAATAACATCAGAAGTCTTGCGTTTATTAATAAGAGCTAAAGAAAAATATATCATTTACATAACATTTATATGAGATACAGAGTGAGCAAAAGATAAAAGATGTAACAGGTTACATTTTAAAAAAATCAATGGTATTCAAAGTACGTAACAATTAATCCAATTTATAATATAAAAAACATCTAAAAAAACAACATGGAGGAGATTGTGAGGTGGTAATATTCCATCATACTCTTTGCTTTTGCTCTAAATTTATATTATTTTGTTAATCTATATTACTATTATATGTTATCGCCTTGCGTAATTACACTATATTACTCTTTGTTATCACCTTGAGTTATTATACTGTTATTGTTCTAGGATTTTGCCCTGTGTTATTAATCTTGGCTTTTCTCCTATGTTATCACTCGCTGATATTACCTAGCATTATTATTCTGGGTTTTTTCCTGCATTATTATCCTGTGTTATGACTCTCTTTTATTACCTTCTGATATTTTGTTTTTAATCTCAGTTATACTAGGGTGACTCTAGGGTGGTGAGAATGCCCTGCCCCCAAGAAGAGGATCCACCCTCCCAATACCCTCTGTACTTCTTCTTGAGGGCAGGGGTTTTCTGCTTTTATCTTGGATTTTTATTCTATTATTAATCTGTTATTTTTGCTTTTATCAATGTTATTATTCTGTTTTTAGTTTCTATTAATACAGTTATTATTTTGTTATCAGCCTGTATTACAAATATTTGTTATTAACTTGTTTTGCTATTCTATATTACTCTGTTTTTATTTTGTGCTATTATTCTGTTATTACTCTGTTATTACAATGAGTTATTATTCTTAGCTTATCTCCTATGTTAGTGCTCTCTGTTATAACCCTATGTTATTATTATTTATTTTAACCTGTGTTATTCTATTTTTACTCTCAATTATTGGGCTTTGTTTTTGCTCAGTTAATACTTTCTGTTATTAGCCTGTTTTATTGTTCTCTTATTATCCTGTATTATTAATCTCTGTTATGACTCTCTTTTATTTTCTCTTGTTATTTTATTTATTTTAATTTTAAACTCAGTTTTGCTATTGAGAGAAGGCCCTACCCCCAATAAGAAGATCCACCCTCCCAATGCCCTCTGTACTTCTTCTTGAGGGCAGGGTTGGTCTAATTTTATCTTACATTTATATTCTGTTATCTCTCAAGGTTATTACTCTGTTATTATTGTTTTGATTCTTTGTTATTATTCTGTTTTAAATTTCTATTATTACTCTGTTATTATTCTTTTAAGACCCTGTGTTATTATTCTGTTTATTTTCTAAGTAATTATTCTGTTATTAAGCTAGGTTATTATACCTTTATGTTACTCTGTTATTACCCTGTTTAAAAACTTTCTGTTACTATTATCTGTTATTATAGAGATTTACTCTCTGGTATTACCTTGTGGTATTGGCTTTTTTTGCAGTAAAGATTTTAGTAAGAGAACAAGACAGAAATGAAATACAACATTGTCATACAATAAAATATAAATTATAAACATCATAAAACACGGCGTTAAATATTATCAAATAACATCAGAAGTCCTGCGTTTATTAATAAGAGCTAAAGAAAAATATATCATTTACATAACATTTATATGAGATACAGAGTGAGCAAAAGATAAAAGATGTTACAGGTTACATTTTAAAAAAATCAATGGTATTCAAAGTACGTAACAATTAATCCAAATTATAATATAAAAAACATCTAAAAAAACAACATGGAGGAGAGGGTGAGGTGGTATTATTCTATCATACTCTTTGCTTTTGCTCTAAATTTATATTATTTTGTTAATCTATATTACTATTATCAGTTATCGCCTTGCGTAATTACACTATATTACTCTTTGTCATCACCTTGAGTTATTATACTGTTATTGTTCTAGGATTTTACCCTGTGTTATTAATCTTGGCTTTTCTCCTATGTTATCACTCGCTGATATTACCTAGCATTATTATTCTGGGTTTTTTCCTGCATTATTATCCTGTGTTATGACTCTCTTTTATTACCTTCTGATATTTTGTTTTTAATCTCAGTTATATAGGGTGACTCTAGGGTGGTGAGAATGCCCTGCCCCCAAGAAGAGGATCCACCCTCCCAATACCCTCTGTACTTCTTCTTGAGGGCAGGGGTTTTCTGCTTTTATCTTGGATTTTTATTCTATTATTAATCTGTTATTTTTGCTTTTATCAATGTTATTATTCTGTTTTTAGTATCTATTAATACAGTTATTATTTTGTTATCAGCCTGTATTAGAAATATTTGTTATTAACTTGTTTTGCTATTCTATATTACTCTGTTTTTATTTTGTGCTATTATTCTGTTATTACTCTGTTATTACAATGAGTTATTATTCATAGCTATTCTCCTATGTTAGTAATAACATAGAGTTATAACAGAGAGCACTATTTATTTTAACCTGTGTTATTCTATTTTTACTCTCAATTATTGGGCTTTATTTTTGCTCAGTTAATACTTTCTGTTAATAGCCTGTTTTATTGTTCTCTTATTATCCTGTATTATTAATCTCTGTTATGACTCTCTTTTATTTTCTCTTGTTATTTTATTTATTTTAATTTTAAACTCAGTTTTGCTATGGTGACCCTAGGGTTGAGAGAAGGCCTTACCCCCAATAAGAAGAGCCACCCTCCCAATGCCCTCTGTACTTCTTCTTGAGGGCAGGGGTGGTCTAATTTTATCTTACATTTATATTCTGTTATCTCTCAAGGTTATTACTCTGTTATTATTGTTTTGATTCTTTGTTATTATTCTGTTTTAAATTTCTATTATTACTCTGTTATTATTCTTTTAAGACCCTGTGTTATTATTCTGTTTATTTTCTAAGTTATTATTCTGTTATTAAGCTAGGTTATTATACCTTTATGTTACTCTGTTATTACCCTGTTTAAAAACTCTCTGTTACTATTCTCTGTTATTATAGAGTTTTTACTCTCTGGCATTACCTTGTGGTATTGGCTTTTTTTGCAGTAAAGATTTTAGTAAGAGAACAAGACACAAATAAAATACAACATTGTCATACAATAAAATATAAATTATAAACATCATAAAACACGGCGTTAAATATTATCAAATAACATCAGAAGTCCTGCATTTATTAATAAGAGCTAAAGAAAAATATATCATTTATATAACATTTATATGAGATACAGAGTGAGCAAAAGATAGAAGATGTTACAGGTTACATTTAAAAAAAATTAATGGTATTCAAAGTACGTAACAATTAATCCAAATTATAATATAGAAAACATCTAAAAAAACAACATGGAGGAGAGGGTGAGGTGGTATTATTCTATCATACTCTTTGCTTTTGCTCTAAATTTATATTATTTTGTTAATCTATATTACTATTATCAGTTATCGCCTTGCGTAATTACACTATATTACTCTTTGTCATCACCTTGAGTTATTATACTGTTATTGTTCTAGGATTTTGCCCTGTGTTATTAATCTTGGCTTTTCTCCTATGTTATCACTCGCTGATATTACCTAGCATTATTATTCTGGGGTTTTTCCTGCATTATTATCCTGTGTTATGACTCTCTTTTATTACCTTCTGATATTTTGTTTTTAATCTCAGTTATACTAGGGTGACTCTAGGGTGGTGAGAATGCCCTGCCCCCAAGAAGAGGATCCACCCTCCCAATACCCTCTGTACTTCTTTTTGAGGGCAGGGGTTTTCTGCTTTTATCTTGGATTTTTATTCTATTATTAATCTGTTATTTTTGCTTTTGTCAATGTTATTATTCTGTTTTTAGTTTCTATTAATACAGTTATTATTTTGTTATCAGCCTGTATTACAAATATTTGTTATTAACTTGTTTTGCTATTCTATATTACTCTGTTTTTATTTTGTGCTATTATTCTGTTATTACTCTGTTATTACAATGAGTTATTATTCTTAGCTATTCTCCTATGTTAGGGCTCTCTGTTATAACCCTATGTTATTACTATTTATTTTAACCTGTGTTATTCTATTTTTACTCTCAATTATTGGGCTTTGTTTTTGCTCAGTTAATACTTTCTGTTATTAGCCTGTTTTATTGTTCTCTTATTATCCTGTATTATTAATCTCTGTTATGACTCTCTTTTATTTTCTCTTGTTATTTTATTTATTTTAATTTTAAACTCAGTTTTGCTATGGTGACCCTAGGGTTGAGAGAAGGCCCTACCCCCAATAAGAAGATCCACCCTCCCAATGCCCTCTGTACTTCTTCTTGAGGGCAGGGGTGGTCTAATTTTATCTTACATTTATATTCTGTTATCTCTCAAGGTTATTACTCTGTTATTATTGTTTTGATTCTTTCTTATTATTCTGTTTTAAATTTCTATTATTACTCTGTTATTATTCTTTTAAGACCCTGTGTTATTATTCTGTTTATTTTCTAAGTTATTATTCTGTTATTAAGCTAGGTTATTATATCTTTATGTTACTCTGTTATTACCCTGTTTAAAAACTCTCTGTTACTATTATCTGTTATTATTGAGTTTTTACTCTCTGGTATTACCTTGTGGTATTGGCTTTTTTTGCAGTAAAGATTTTAGTAAGAGAACAAGACAGAAATGAAATACAACATTGTCATACAATAAAATATAAATTATAAACATCATAAAACACGGCGTTAAATATTATCAAATAACATCAGAAGTCCTGCGTTTATTAATAAGAGCTAAAGAAAAATATATCATTTACATAACATTTATATGAGATACAGAGTGAGCAAAAGATAAAAGATGTAACAGGTTACATTTTAAAAAAATCAATGGTATTCAAAGTACGTAACAATTAATCCAATTTATAATATAAAAAACATCTAAAAAAAACAACATGGAGGAGCGGGTGAGGTGATATTATTCTATCATACTCTTTGCTTTTGATCTAAATTTATATTATTTTGTTAATCTATATTACTATTATAAATTATCGCCTTGCGTAATTACACTATATTACTCTTTGTTATCACCTTGAGTTATTATACTGTTATTGTTCTAGGATTTTGCCCTGTGTTATTAATCTTGGCTTTTCTCCTTTGTTATCACTCGCTGATATTACCTAGCATTATTATTCTAGGTTTTTTCCTGCATTATTATCCTGTGTTATGACTATCTTTTATTACCTTCTGATATTTTGTTTTTAATCTCAGTTATACTAGGGTGACTCTAGGGTGGTGAGAATGCCCTGCCCCCAAGAAGAGGATCCACCCTCCCAATACCCTCTGTACTTCTTCTTGAGGGCAGGGGTTTTCTGCTTTTATCTTGGATTTTTATTCTATTATTAATCTGTTATTTTTGCTTTTATCAATGTTATTATTCTGTTTTTAGTTTCTATTAATACAGTTATTATTTTGTTATCAGCCTGTATTACAAATATTTGTTATTAACTTGTTTTGCTATTCTATATTACTCTGTTTTTATTTTGTGCTATTATTCTGTTATTACTCTGTTATTACAATGAGTTATTATTCATAGCTATTCTCCTATGTTAGTAATAACATATAGTTATAACAGAGAGCACTATTTATTTTAACCTGTGTTATTCTATTTTTACTCTCAATTATTGGGCTTTATTTTTGCTCAGTTAATACTTTCTGTTATTAGCCTGTTTTATTGTTCTCTTATTATCCTGTATTATTAATCTCTGTTATGACTCTCTTTTATTTTCTCTTGTTATTTTATTTATTTTAATTTTAAACTCAGTTTTGCTATGGTGACCCTAGGGTTGAGAGAAGGCCCTACCCCCAATAAGAAGATCCACCCTCCCAATGCCCTCTGTACTTCTTCTTGAGGGCAGGGGTGGTCTAATTTTATCTTACATTTATATTCTGTTATCTCTCAAGGTTATTACTCTGTTATTATTGTTTTGATTCTTTGTTATTATTCTGTTTTAAATTTCTATTATTACTCTGTTATTATTCTTTTAAGACCCTGTGTTATTATTCTGTTTATTTTCTAAGTTATTATTCTGTTATTAAGCTAGGTTATTATACCTTTATGTTACTCTGTTATTACCCTGTTTAAAAACTCTCTGTTACTATTCTCTGTTATTATAGAGTTTTTACTCTCTGGTATTACCTTGTGGTATTGGCTTTTTTTGCAGTAAAGATTTTAGTAAGAGAACAAGACATAAATGAAATACAACATTGTCATACAATAAAATATAAATTATAAACATCATAAAACACGGCGTTAAATATTATCAAATAACATCAGAAGTCCTGCGTTTATTAATAAGAGCTAAAGAAAAATATATCATTTACATAACATTTATATGAGATACAGAGTGAGCAAAAGATAAAAGATGTTACAGGTTACATTTTAAAAAAATCAATGGTATTCAAAGTACGTAACAATTAATCCAAATTATAATATAAAAAACATCTAAAAAAACAACATGGAGGAGAGGGTGAGGTGGTATTATTCTATCATACTCTTTGCTTTTGATCTAAATTTATATTATTTTGTTAATCTATATTACTATTATCAGTTATCGCCTTGCGTAATTACACTATATTACTCTTTGTCATCACCTTGAGTTATTATACTGTTATTGTTCTAGGATTTTGCCCTGTGTTATTAATCTTGGCTTTTCTCCTATGTTATCACACGCTGATATTACCTAGCATTATTATTCTTGGTTTTTTCCTGCATTATTATCCTGTGTTATGACTCTCTTTTATTACCTTCTGTTATTTTGTTTTTAATCTCAGTTATACTAGGGTGACTCTAGGGTGGTGAGAATGCCCTGCCCCCAAGAAGAGGATCCACCCTCCCAATACCCTCTGTACTTCTTCTTGAGGGCAGGGGTTTTCTGCTTTTATCTTGGATTTTTATTCTATTATTAATCTGTTATTTTTGCTTTTATCAATGTTATTATTCTGTTTTTAGTTTCTATTAATACAGTTATTATTTTGTTATCAGCCTGTATTACAAATATTTGTTATTAACTTGTTTTGCTACTCTATATTACTCTGTTTTTATTTTGTGCTATTATTCTGTTATTACTCTGTTATTACAATGAGTTATTATTCTTAGCTATTCTCCTATGTTAGTGCTCTCTGTTATAACCCTATGTTATTACTATTTATTTTAACCTGTGTTATTCTATTTTTACTCTCAATTATTGGGCTTTGTTTTTGCTCAGTTAATACTTTCTGTTATTAGCCTGTTTTATTGTTCTCTTATTATCCTGTATTATTAATCTCTGTTATGACTCTCTTTTATTTTCTATTGTTATTTTATTTATTTTAATTTTAAACTCAGTTTTGCTATGGTGACCCTAGGGTTGAGAGAAGGCCCTACCTCCAATAAGAAGATTCACCCTCCCAATGCCCTCTGTACTTCTTCTTGAGGGCAGGGGTGGTCTAATTTTATCTTATATTTATATTCTGTTATCTCTCAAGGTTATTACTCTGTTATTATTGTTTTGATTCTTTGTTATTATTCTGTTTTAAATTTATATTATTACTCTGTTATTATTCTTTTAAGATCCTGTGTTATTATTCTATTTATTTTCTAAGTTATTATTCTGTTATTAAGCTAGGTTATTATACCTTTATGTTACTCTGTTATTACCCTGTTTAAAAACTCTCTGTTACTATTATCTGTTATTATAGAGTTTTTACTCTCTGGTATTACCTTGTGGTATTGGCTTTTTTTGCAGTAAAGATTTTATAAGAGAACAAGACAGAAATGAAATACAACATTGTCATACAATAAAATATAAATTATAAACATCATAAAACACGGCGTTAAATATTATCAAATAACATCAGAAGTCCTGCGTTTATTAATAAGAGCTAAAGAAAAATATATCATTTACATAACATTTATATGAGATACAGAGTGAGCAAAAGATAAAAGATGTTACAGGTTACATTTTAAAAAAATCAATGGTATTCAAAGTACGTAACAATTAATCCAATTTATAATATAAAAAACATCTAAAAAAACAACATGGAGGAGAGGGTGAGGTGGTATTATTCTATCATACTCTTTGCTTTTGATCTAAATTTATATTATTTTGTTAATCTATATTACTATTATCAGTTATCGCCTTGCGTAATTACACTATATTACTCTTTGTCATCACCTTGAGTTATTATACTGTTATTGTTCTAGGATTTTGCCCTGTGTTATTAATCTTGGCTTTTCTCCTATGTTATCACTCGCTGATATTACCTAGCATTATTATTCTGGGGTTTTTCCTGCATTATTATCCTGTGTTATGACTCTCTTTTATTACCTTCTGATATTTTGTTTTTAATCTCAGTTATACTAGGGTGACTCTAGGGTGGTGAGAATGCCCTGCCCCCAAGAAAAGGATCCACCCTCCCAATACCCTCTGTACTTCTTTTTGAGGGCAGGGGTTTTCTGCTTTTATCTTGGATTTTTATTCTATTATTAATCTGTTATTTTTGCTTTTATCAATGTTATTATTCTGTTTTTAGTTTCTATTAATACAGTTATTATTTTGTTATCAGCCTGTATTACAAATATTTGTTATTAACTTGTTTTGCTATTCTATATTAGTCTGTTTTTATTTTGTGCTATTATTCTGTTATTACTCTGTTATTACAATGAGTTATTATTCTTAGCTATTCTCCTATGTTAGTGCTCTCTGTTATAACCCTATGTTATTACTATTTATTTTAACCTGTGTTATTCTATTTTTACTCTCAATTATTGGGCTTTGTTTTTGCTCAGTTAATACTTTCTGTTATTAGCCTGTTTTATTGTTCTCTTATTATCCTGTATTATTAATCTCTGTTATGACTCTCTTTTATTTTCTCTTGTTATTTTATTTATTTTAATTTTAAACTCAATTTTGCTATGGTGACCCTAGGGTTGAGAGAAGGCCCTACCCCCAATAAGAAGATCCACCCTCCCAATGCCCTCTGTACTTCTTCTTGAGGGCAGGGGTGGTCTAATTTTATCTTATATTTATATTCTGTTATCTCTCAAGGTTATTACTCTGTTATTATTGTTTTGATTCTTTGTTATTATTCTGTTTTAAATTTCTATTATTACTCTGTTATTATTCTTTTAAGACCCTGTGTTATTATTCTGTTTATTTTCTAAGTTATTATTCTGTTATTAAGCTAGGTTATTATACCTTTATGTTACTCTGTTATTACCCTGTTTAAAAACTCTCTGTTACTATTACCTGTTATTATAGAGTTTTTACTCTCTCGTATTACCTTGTGGTATTGGCTTTTTTTGCAGTAAAGATTTTATAAGAGAACAAGACAGAAATGAAATACAACATTGTCATACAATAAAATATAAATTATAAACATCATAAAACACGGCGTTAAATATTATCAAATAACATCAGAAGTCCTGCGTTTATTAATAAGAGCTAAAGAAAAATATATCATTTACATAACATTTATATGAGATACAGAGTGAGCAAAAGATAAAAGATGTTACAGGTTACATTTTAAAAAAATCAATGGTATTCAAAGTACGTAACAATTAATCCAATTTATAATATAAAAAACATCTAAAAAAACAACATGGAGGAGAGGGTGAGGTGGTATTATTCTATCATACTCTTTGCTTTTGATCTAAATTTATATTATTTTGTTAATCTATATAACTATTATCAGTTATCGCCTTGCGTAATTACACTATATTACTCTTTGTCATCACCTTGAGTTATTATACTCTTATTGTTCTAGGATTTTGCCCTGTGTTATTAATCTTGGCTTTTCTCCTTTGTTATCACTCGCTGATATTACCTAGCATTATTATTCTGGGGTTTTTCCTGCATTATTATCCTGTGTTATGACTCTCTTTTATTACCTTCTGATATTTTGTTTTTAATCTCAGTTATACTAGGGTGACTCTAGGGTGGTGAGAATGCCCTGCCCCCAAGAAGAGGATCCACCCTCCCAATACCCTCTGTACTTCTTTTTGAGGGCAGGGGTTTTCTGCTTTTATCTTGGATTTTTATTCTATTATTAATCTGTTATTTTTGCTTTTATCAATGTTATTATTCTGTTTTTAGTTTCTATTAATACAGTTATTATTTTGTTATCAGCCTGTATTACAAATATTCGTTATTAACTTGTTTTGCTATTCTATATTACTCTGTTTTTATTTTGTGCTATTATTCTGTTATTACTCTGTTATTACAATGAGTTATTATTCTTAGCTATTCTCCTTTGTTAGTGCTCTCTGTTATAACCCTATGTTATTACTATTTATTTTAACCTGTGTTATTCTATTTTTACTCTCAATTATTGGGCTTTGTTTTTGCTCAGTTAATACTTTCTGTTATTAGCCTGTTTTATTGTTCTCTTATTATCCTGTATTATTAATCTCTGTTATGACTCTCTTTTATTTTCTCTTGTTATTTTATTTATTTTAATTTTAAACTCAGTTTTGCTATGGTGACCCTAGGGTTGAGAGAAGGCCCTACCCCCAATAAGAAGATCCACCCTCCCAATGCCCTCTGTACTTCTTCTTGAGGGCAGGGGTGGTCTAATTTTATCTTACATTTATATTCTGTTATCTCTCAAGGTTATTACTCTGTTATTATTGTTTTGATTCTTTGTTATTATTCTGTTTTAAATTTCTATTATTACTCTGTTATTATTCTTTTAAGACCCTGTGTTATTATTCTGTTTATTTTCTAAGTTATTATTCTGTTATTAAGCTAGGTTATTATACCTTTATGTTACTCTGTTATTACCCTGTTTAAAAACTCTCTGTTACTATTCTCTGTTATTATAGAGTTTTTACTCTCTGGTATTACCTTGTGGTATTGGCTTTTTTTGCAGTAAAGATTTTAGTAAGAGAACAAGACACAAATGAAATACAACATTGTCATACAATAAAATATAAATTATAAACATCATAAAACACGGCGTTAAATATTATCAAATAACATCAGAAGTCCTGCGTTTATTAATAAGAGCTAAAGAAAAATATATCATTTACATAACATTTATATGAGATACAGAGTGAGCAAAAGATAAAAGATGTTACAGGTTACATTTTAAAAAAATCAATGGTATTCAAAGTACGTAACAATTAATCCAAATTATAATATAAAAAACATCTAAAAAAACAACATGGAGGAGAGGGTGAGGTGGTATTATTCTATCATACTCTTTGCTTTTGATCTAAATTTATATTATTTTGTTAATCTATATTACTATTATCAGTTATCGCCTTGCGTAATTACACTATATTACTCTTTGTCATCACCTTGAGTTATTATACTGTTATTGTTCTAAGATTTTGCCCTGTGTTATTAATCTTGGCTTTTCTCCTATGTTATCACTCGCTGATATTACCTAGCATTATTATTCTGGGTTTTTTCCTGCATTATTATCCTGTGTTATGACTCTCTTTTATTACCTTCTGTTATTTTGTTTTTAATCTCAGTTATACTAGGGTGACTCTAGGGTGGTGAGAATGCCCTGCCCCCAAGAAGAGGATCCACCCTCCCAATACCCTCTGTACTTCTTCTTGAGGGCAGGGGTTTTCTACTTTTATCTTGGATTTTTATTCTATTATTAATCTGTTATTTTTGCTTTTATCAATGTTATTATTCTGTTTTTAGTTTCTATTAATACAGTTATTATTTTGTTATCAGCCTGTATTACAAATATTTGTTATTAACTTGTTTTGCTACTCTATATTACTCTGTTTTTATTTTGTGCTATTATTCTGTTATTACTCTGTTATTACAATGAGTTATTATTCTTAGCTATTCTCCTATGTTAGTGCTCTCTGTTATAACCCTATGTTATTACTATTTATTTTAACCTGTGTTATTCTATTTTTACTCTCAATTATTGGGCTTTGTTTTTGCTCAGTTAATACTTTCTGTTATTAGCCTGTTTTATTGTTCTCTTATTATCCTGTATTATTAATCTCTGTTATGACTCTCTTTTATTTTCTATTGTTATTTTATTTATTTTAATTTTAAACTCAGTTTTGCTATGGTGACCCTAGGGTTGAGAGAAGGCCCTACCTCCAATAAGAAGATCCACCCTCCCAATGCCCTCTGTACTTCTTCTTGAGGGCAGGGGTGGTCTAATTTTATCTTATATTTATATTCTGTTATCTCTCAAGGTTATTACTCTGTTATTATTGTTTTGATTCTTTGTTATTATTCTGTTTTAAATTTCTATTATTACTCTGTTATTATTCCTTTAAGATCCTGTGTTATTATTCTGTTTATTTTCTAAGTTATTATTCTGTTATTAAGCTAGGTTATTATACCTTTATGTTACTCTGTTATTACCCTGTTTAAAAACTCTCTGTTACTATTATCTGTTATTATAGAGTTTTTACTCTCTCGTATTACCTTGTGGTATTGGCTTTTTTTGCAGTAAAGATTTTATAAGAGAACAAGACAGAAATGAAATACAACATTGTCATACAATAAAATATAAATTATAAACATCATAAAACACGGCGTTAAATATTATCAAATAACATCAGAAGTCCTGCGTTTATTAATAAGAGCTAAAGAAAAATATATCATTTACATAACATTTATATGAGATACAGAGTGAGCAAAAGATAAAAGATGTTACAGGTTACATTTTAAAAAAATCAATGGTATTCAAAGTACGTAACAATTAATCCAATTTATAATATAAAAAACATCTAAAAAAACAACATGGAGGAGAGGGTGAGGTGGTATTATTCTATCATACTCTTTGCTTTTGATCTAAATTTATATTATTTTGTTAATCTATATTACTATTATCAGTTATCGCCTTGCGTAATTACACTATATTACTCCTTGTCATCACCTTGAGTTATTATACTCTTATTGTTCTAGGATTTTGCCCTGTGTTATTAATCTTGGCTTTTCTCCTTTGTTATCACTCGCTGATATTACCTAGCATTATTATTCTGGGGTTTTTCCTGCATTATTATCCTGTGTTATGACTCTCTTTTATTACCTTCTGATATTTTGTTTTTAATCTCAGTTATACTAGGGTGACTCTAGGGTGGTGAGAATGCCCTGCCCCCAAGAAGAGGATCCACCCTCCCAATACCCTCTGTACTTCTTTTTGAGGGCAGGGGTTTTCTGCTTTTATCTTGGATTTTTATTCTATTATTAATCTGTTATTTTTGCTTTTATCAATGTTATTATTCTGTTTTTAGTTTCTATTAATACAGTTATTATTTTGTTATCAGCCTGTATTACAAATATTCGTTATTAACTTGTTTTGCTATTCTATATTACTCTGTTTTTATTTTGTGCTATTATTCTGTTATTACTCTGTTATTACAATGAGTTATTATTCTTAGCTATTCTCCTTTGTTAGTGCTCTCTGTTATAACCCTATGTTATTTCTATTTATTTTAACCTGTGTTATTCTATTTTTACTCTCAATTATTGGGCCTAGTTTTTGCTCAGTTAATACTTTCTGTTATTAGCCTGTTTTATTGTTCTCTTATTATCCTGTATTATTAATCTCTGTTATGACTCTCTTTTATTTTCTCTTGTTATTTTATTTATTTTATTTTAAACTCAGTTTTGCTATGGTGACCCTAGGGTTGAGAGAAGGCCCTACCCCCAATAAGAAGATCCACCCTCCCAATGCCCTCTGTACTTCTTCTTGAGGGCAGGGGTGGTCTAATTTTATCTTACATTTATATTCTGTTATCTATCAAGGTTATTACTCTGTTATTATTGTTTTGATTCTTTGTTATTATTCTATTTTAAATTTCTATTATTACTCTGTTATTATTCTTTTAAGACCCTGTGTTATTATTCTGTTTATTTTCTAAGTTATTATTCTGTTATTAAGCTAGGTTATTATATCTTTATGTTACTCTGTTATTACCCTGTTTAAAAACTCTCTGTTATTATTATCTGTTATTATTGAGTTTTTACTCTCTGGTATTACCTTGTGGTATTGGCTTTTTTTGCAGTAAAGATTTTAGTAAGAGAACAAGACATAAATGAAATACAACATTGTCATACAATAAAATATAAATTATAAACATCATAAAACACGGCGTTAAATATTATCAAATAACATCAGAAGTCCTGCGTTTATTAATAAGAGCTAAAGAAAAATATATCATTTACATAACATTTATATGAGATACAGAGTGAGCAAAAGATAAAAGATGTTACAGGTTACATTTTAAAAAAATCAATGGTATTCAAAGTACGTAACAATTAATCCAATTTATAATATAAAAAACATCTAAAAAACAACATGGAGGAGAGGGTGAGGTGGTATTATTCTATCAAACTCTTTGCATTTGATCTAAATTTATATTATTTTGTTAATCTACATTACTATTATCAGTTATCGCCTTGCGTAATTACACTATATTACTCTTTGTCATCACCTTGAGTTATTATACTGTTATTGTTCTAGGATTTTGCCCTGTGTTATTAATCTTGGCTTTTCTCCTATGTTATCACTCGCTGATATTACCTAGCATTATTATTCTGGGTTTTTTCCTGCATTATTATCCTGTGTTATGACTCTCTTTTATTACCTTCTGAAATTTTGTTTTTAATCTCAGTTATACTAGGGTGACTCTAGGGTGGTGAGAATTCCCTGCCCCCAAGAAGAGGATCCCCCCTCCCAATACCCTCTGTACTTCTTCTTGAGGGCAGGGGTTTTCTGCTTTTATCTTGGATTTTTATTCTATTATTAATCTGTTATTTTTGCTTTTATCAATGTTATTATTCTGTTTTTAGTTTCTATTAATACAGTTATTATTTTGTTATCAGCCTGTATTAGAAATATTTGTTATTAACTTGTTTTGCTATTCTATATTACTCTGTTTTTATTTTGTGCTATTATTCTGTTATTACTCTGTTATTACAATGAGTTATTATTCTTAGCTATTCTCCTATGTTAGTGCTCTCTGTTATAACCCTATGTTATTACTATTTATTTTAACCTGTGTTATTCTATTTTTACTCTCAATTATTGGGCTTTTGTTTTTGCTCAGTTAATACTTTCTGTTATTAGCCTGTTTTATTGTTCTCTTATTATCCTGTATTATTAATCTCTGTTATGACTCTCTTTTATTTTCTCTTGTTATTTTATTTATTTTAATTTTAAACTCAGTTTTGCTATGGTGACCCTAGGGTTGAGAGAAGGCCCTACCCCCAATAAGAAGATCCACCCTCCCAATGCCCTCTGTACTTCTTCTTGAGGGCAGGGGTGGTCTAATTTTATCTTACATTTATATTCTGTTATCTCTCAAGGTTATTACTCTGTTATTATTGTTTTGATTCTTTGTTATTATTCTGTTTTAAATTTCTATTATTACTCTGTTATTATTCTTTTAAGACCCTGTGTTATTATTCTGTTTATTTTCTAAGTTATTATTCTGTTATTAAGCTAGGTTATTATATCTTTATTTTACTCTGTTATTACCCTGTTTAAAAACTCTCTGTTACTATTATCTGTTATTATTGAGTTTTTACTCTCTGATATTACCTTGTGGTATTGGCTTTTTTTGCAGTAAAGATTTTAGTAAGAGAACAAGACACAAATGAAATACAACATTGTCATACAATAAAATATAAATTATAAACATCATAAAACACGGCGTTAAATATTATCAAATAACATCAGAAGTCCTGCGTTTATTAATAAGAGCTAAAGAAAAATATATCATTTACATAACATTTATATGAGATACAGAGTGAGCAAAAGATAAAAGATGTAACAGGTTACATTTTAAAAAAATCAATGGTATTCAAAGTACGTAACAATTAATCCAATTTATAATATAAAAAACATCTAAAAAAACAACATGGAGGAGAGGGTGAGGTGGTATTATTCTATCATACTCTTTGCTTTTGCTCTAAATTTATATTATTTTGTTAATCTATATTACTATTATAAGTTATCGCCTTGCGTAATTACACTATATTACTCTTTGTTATCACCTTGAGTTATTATACTGTTATTGTTCTAGGAGTTTGCCCTGTGTTATGAATCTTGGCTTTTCTCCTTTGTTATCACTTGCTGATATTACCTAGCGTTATTATTCTGGGTTTTTTCCTGCATTATTATCCTGTGTTATGACTCTCTTTTATTACCTTCTGTTATTTTGTTTTTAATCTCAGTTATACTAGGGTGACTCTAGGGTGGTGAGAATGCCCTGCCCCCAAGAAGAGGATCCACCCTCCCAATACCCTCTGTACTTCTTCTTGAGGGCAGGGGTTTTCTGCTTTTATCTTGGATTTTTATTCTATTATTAATCTGTTATTTTTGCTTTTATCAATGTTATTATTCTGTTTTTAGTTTCTATTAATACAGTTATTATTTTGTTATCAGCCTGTATTACAAATATTTGTTATTAACTGGTTTTGCTATTCTATATTACTCTGTTTTTATTTTGTGCTATTCTGTTATTACTCTGTTATTACAATGAGTTATTATTCTTAGCTATTCTCCTATGTTAGTAATAACATAGGGTTATAACAGAGAGCACTATTTATTTTAACCTATGTTATTCTATTTTTACTCTCAATTATTTGGCTTTATTTTTGCTCAGCTAATACTTTCTGTTATTAGCCTGTTTTATTGTTCTCTTATTATCCTGTATTAATACTTTCTGTTATGACTCTCTTTTATTTTCTCTTGTTATTTTATTTATTTTAATTTTAAACTCAGTTTTGCTATGGTGACCCTAGGTTTGAGAGAAGACCCTACCCCCAATAAAAAGATCCACCCTCCCAATGCCCTCTGTACTTCTTCTTGAGGGCAGGGGTGGTCTAATTTTATCTTACATTTATATTCTGTTATCTCTCAAGGTTATTACTCTGTTATTATTGTTTTGATTCTTTGTTATTATTCTGTTTTAAATTTCTATTATTACTCTGTTATTATTCTTTTAAGACCCTGTGTTATTATTCTGTTTATTTTCTAAGTTATTATTCTGTTATTAAGCTAGGTTATTATACCTTTATGTTACTCTGTTATTACCCTGTTTAAAAACTCTCTGTTACTATTCTCTGTTATTATAGAGTTTTTACTCTCTGGTATTACCTTGTGGTATTGGCTTTTTTTGCAGTAAAGATTTTAGTAAGAGAACAAGACATAAATGAAATACAACATTGTCATACAATAAAATATAAATTATAAACATCATAAAACACGGCGTTAAATATTATCAAATAACATCAGAAGTCCTGCGTTTATTAATAAGAGCTAAAGAAAAATATATCATTTACATAACATTTATATGAGATACAGAGTGAGCAAAAGATAAAAGATGTTACAGGTTACATTTTAAAAAAATTAATGGTATTCAAAGTACGTAACAATTAATCCAATTTATAATATAAAAAACATCTAAAAAAAAAACATGGAGGAGAGGGTGAGGTGGTGTTATTCTTTCATACTCTTTGCTTTTGCTCTAAATTTATATTATTTTGTTAATCTATATTACTATTATCAGTTATCGCCTTGCGTAATTACACTATATTACTCTTTGTTATCACCTTGAGTTATTATACTATTATTGTTCTAGGATTTTGCCCTGTGTCATTAATCTTGGCTTTTCTCCTATGTTATTACTCGCTGATATTACCTAGCATTAATATTCTGGGTTTTTTTCCTGCATTATTATCCTGTGTTATGACTCTCTTTTATTACCTTCTGATATTTTGTTTTTAATCTCAGTTATACTAGGGTGACTCTAGGGTGGTGAGAATGCCCTGCCGCCAAGAAGAGGATAAACCCTCCCAATACCCTCTGTACTTTTTCTTGAGAGCAGGGGTTTTCTGCTTTTATCTTGGATTTTGTTTCTATTATTAATCTGTTAATTTTGTTTTTATCAATGTTATTATTCTGTTTTTAGTTTCTATTAATACAGTTATTATTTTGTTATCAGCCTGTATTACAAATATTTGTTATTAACTTGTTTTGCTATTCTATATTACTCTGTTTTTATTTTGTGCTATTATTCTGTTATTACTCTGTTATTACAATGAGTTATTATTCTTAGCTATTCTCCTATGTTAGTAATAACATAGGGTTATAACAGAGAGCACTATTTATTTTAACCTGTGTTATTCTATTTTTACTCTCAATTATTGGGCTTTGTTTTTGCTCAGTTAATACTTTCTGTTATTAGCCTGTTTTATTGTTCTTTTATTATCCTATATTATTAATCTCTGTTATGACTCTCTTTTATTTTCTCTTGTTATTTTATTTATTTTAATTTTAAACTCAGTTTTGCTATGGTGACCCTAGGGTTGAGAGAAGGCCCTACCCCCAAGAAGAAGATCCACCCTCCCAATGCCCTCTGTACTTCTTCTTGAGGGCAGGGGTGGTCTAATTTTATCTTACATTTATATTCTGTTATCTGTCAAGGTTATTACTCTGTTATTATTGTTTTGATTCTTTGTTATTATTCTGTTTTAAATTTCTATTATTACTCTGTTATTATTCTTTTAAGACCCTGTGTTATTATTCTATTTATTTTCTAAGTTATTATTCTGTTATTAAGCTAGGTTATTATACCTTTATGTTACTCTGTTTTTACCCTGTTTAAAAACTCTCTGTTAATATTCTCTGTTATTATAGTTTTTACTCTCTGGTATTACCTTGTGGTATTGGGGTTTTTTTTGCAGTAAAGATTTTAGCAAGAGAACAAGACATAAATGAAATACAACATTGTCATACAATAAAATATAAATTATAAACATCATAAAACACGGCGTTAAATATTATCAAATAACATCAGAAGTCCTGCGTTTATTAATAAGAGCTAAAGAAAAATATATCATTTACATAACATTAATATGAGATACAGAGTGAGCAAAAGATAAAAGATGTTACAAGTTACATTTTAAAATTCAATGGTATTTAAAATACGTAACAATTAATCCAATTTATAATATAAAAAACATCTAAAAAAACAACATGGAGGAGAGGGTGAGGTGGTATTATTCTATCATACTCTTTGCTTTTGCTCTAAATTTATATTATTTTGTTAATCTATATTACTATTATCAGTTATCGCCTTGCGTAATTACACTATATTACTCTTTGTTATCACCTTGAGTTATTATACTGTTATTGTTCTAGGATTTTGCACTGTGTTATTAATCTTGGCTTTTCTCCTATGTTATTACTCGCTGATATTACCTAGCATTATTATTCTGTTTTTTTTCCTGCATTATTATCCTGTGTTATGACTCTCTTTCATTACCTTCTGTTATTTTGTTTTTAATCTCAGTTATACTAGGGTGACTCTAGGGTGGTGAGAATGCCCTGCCCCCAAGAAGAGGATCCACCCTCCCAATACCCTCTGTACTTCTTCTTGAGGGCAGGGGTTTTCTGCTTTTATCTTGGATTTTTATTCTATTATTAATCTGTTATTTTTGCTTTTATCAATGTTATTATTCTGTTTTTAGTTTCTATTAATACAGTTATTATTTTGTTATCAGCCTGTATTACAGATATTTGTTATTAACTTGTTTTGCTATTCTATATTACTCTGTTTTTATTTTGTGCTATTCTGTTATTACTCTGTTATTACAATGAGTTATTATTCTTAGCTATTCTCCTATGTTAGTAATAACATAGGGTTATAACAGAGAGCACTATTTATTTTAACCTATGTTATTCTATTTTTACTCTCAATTATTTGGCTTTATTTTTGCTCAGCTAATACTTTCTGTTATTAGCCTGTTTTATTGTTCTCTTATTATCCTGTATTAATACTTTCTGTTATGACTCTCTTTTATTTTCTCTTGTTATTTTATTTATTTTAATTTTAAACTCAGTTTTGCTATGGTGACCCTAGGGTTGAGAGAAGACCCTACCCCCAATAAGAAGATCCACCCTCCCAATGCCCTCTGTACTTCTTCTTGAGGGCAGGGGTGGTCTAATTTTATCTTACATTTATATTCTGTTATCTCTCAAGGTTATTACTCTGTTATTATTGTTTTGATTCTTTGTTATTATTCTGTTTTAAATTTCTATTATTACTCTGTTATTATTCTTTTAAGACCCTGTGTTAATATTCTGTTTATTTTCTAAGTTATTATTCTGTTATTAAGCTAGGTTATTATACCTTTATGTTACTCTGTTATTACCCTGTTTAAAAACTCTCTGTTACTATTCTCTGTTATTATAGAGTTTTTACTCTCTGGTATTACCTTGTGGTGTTGGCTTTTTTTGCAGTAAAGATTTTAGTAAGAGAACAAGACATAAATGAAATACAACATTGTCATACAATAAAATATAAATTATAAACATCATAAAACACGGCGTTAAATATTATCAAATAACATCAGAAGTCCTGCGTTTATTAATAAGAGCTAAAGAAAAATATATCATTTACATAACATTTATATGAGATACAGAGTGAGCAAAAGATAAAAGATGTTACAGGTTACATTTTAAAAAAATCAATGGTATTCAAAGTACGTAACAATTAATCCAATTTATAATATAAAAAACATCTAAAAAAAAAACATGGAGGAGAGGGTGAGGTGGTGTTATTCTTTCATACTCTTTGCTTTTGCTCTAAATTTATATTATTTTGTTAATCTATATTACTATTATCAGTTATCGACTTGCGTAATTACACTATATTACTCTTTGTTATCACCTTGAGTTATTATACTATTATTGTTCTAGGATTTTGCCCTGTGTCATTAATCTTGGCTTTTCTCCTATGTTATTACTCGCTGATATTACCTAGCATTATTATTCTGGTTTTTTTTCCTGCATTATTATCCTGTGTTATGACTCTCTTTTATTACCTTCTGATATTTTGTTTTTAATCTCAGTTATACTAGGGTGACTCTAGGGTGGTGAGAATGCCCTGCCGCCAAGAAGAGGATCCACCCTCCCAATACCCTCTGTACTTCTTCTTGAGAGCAGGGGTTTTCTGCTTTTATCTTGGATTTTGTTTCTATTATTAATCTGTTAATTTTGCTTTTATCAATGTTATTATTCTGTTTTTAGTTTCTATTAATACAGTTATTATTTTGTTATCAGCCTGTATTACAAATATTTGTTATTAACTTGTTTTGCTATTCTATATTACTCTGTTTTTATTTTGTGCTATTATTCTGTTATTACTCTGTTATTACAATGAGTTATGATTCTTAGCTATTCTCCTATGTTAGTAATAACATAGGGTTATAACAGAGAGCACTATTTATTTTAACCTGTGTTATTCTATTTTTACTCTCAATTATTGGGCTTTGTTTTTGCTCAGTTAATACTTTCTGTTATTAGCATGTTTTATTGTTCTTTTATTATCCTATATTATTAATCTCTGTTATGACTCTCTTTTATTTTCTCTTGTTATTTTATTTATTTTAATTTTAAACTCAGTTTTGCTATGGTGACCCTAGGGTTGAGAGAAGGCCCTACCCCCAAGAAGAAGATCCACCCTCCCAATGCCCTCTGTACTTCTTCTTGAGGGCAGGGGTGGTCTAATTTTATCTTACATTTATATTCTGTTATCTCTCAAGGTTATTACTCTGTTATTATTGTTTTGATTCTTTGTTATTATTCTGTTTTAAATTTCTATTATTACTCTGTTATTATTCTTTTAAGACCCTGTGTTATTATTTTATTTATTTTCTAAGTTATTATTCTGTTATTAAGCTAGGTTATTATATCTTTATGTTACTCTGTTATTACCCTGTTTAAAAACTCTCTGTTAATATTCTCTGTTATTATAGAGTTTTTACTCTCTGGTATTACCTTGTGGTATTGGGGTTTTTTTTGCAGTAAAGATTTTAGCAAGAGAACAAGACACAAATGAAATACAACATTGTCATACAATAAAATATAAATTATAAACATCATAAAACACGGCGTTAAATATTATCAAATAACATCAGAAGTCCTGCGTTTATTAATAAGAGCTAAAGAAAAATATATCATTTACATAACATTTATATGAGATACAGAGTGAGCAAAAGATAAAAGATGTTACAAGTTACATTTTAAAATTCAATGGTATTTAAAATACGTAACAATTAATCCAATTTATAATATAAAAAACATCTAAAAAAACAACATGGAGGAGAGGGTGAGGTGGTATTATTCTATCATATTTTTTGCTTTTGCTCTAAATTTATATTATTTTGTTAATCTATATTACTATTATCAGTTATCGCCTTGCGTAATTACACTATATTACTCTTTGTTATCACCTTGAGTTATTATACTGTTATTGTTCTAGGATTTTGCACTGTTATTAATCTTGGCTTTTCTCCTATGTTATTACTCGCTGATATTACCTAGCATTATTATTCTGTTTCTTTTCCTGCATTATTATCCTGTGTTATGACTCTCTTTCATTACCTTCTGTTATTTTGTTTTTAATCTCAGTTATACTAGGGTGACTCTAGGGTGGTGAGAATGCACTGCCCCCAAGAAGAGGATCCACCCTCCCAATACCCTCTGTACTTCTTCTTGAGGGCAGGGGTTTTCTGCTTTTATCTTGGATTTTTATTCTATTATTAATCTGTTATTTTTGCTTTTATCAATGTTATTATTCTGTTTTTAGTTTCTATTAATACAGTTATTATTTTGTTATCAGCCTGTATTACAAATATTTGTTATTAACTTGTTTTGCTATTCTATATTACTCTGTTTATATTTTGTGCTATTATTCTGTTATTACTCTGTTATTACAATGAGTTATTATTCTTAGCTATTCTCCTATGTTAGTAATAACATAGGGTTATAACAGAGAGCACTATTTATTTTAACCTATGTTATTCTATTTTTACTCTAATTATTGGGCTTTGTTTTTGCTCAGCTAATACTTTCTGTTATTAGCCTGTTTTATTGTTCTCTTATTATCCTGTATTAATACTTTCTGTTATGACTCTCTTTTATTTTCTCTTGTTATTTTATTTATTTTAATTTTAAACTCAGTTTTTCTATGGTGACCCTAGGGTTGAGAGAAGACCCTACCCCCAATAAGAAGATCCACCCTCCCAATGCCATCTGTACTTCTTCTTGAGGGCAGGGGTGGTCTAATTTTATCTTACATTTATATTCTGTTATCTCTCAAGGTTATTACTCTGTTATTATTGTTTTGATTCTTTGCTATTATTCTGTTTTAAATTTCTATTATTACTCTGTTATTATTCTTTTAAGACCCTGTGTTATTATTCTGTTTATTTTCTAAGTTATTATTCTGTTATTAAGCTAGGTTATTTTACCTTTATGTTACTCTGTTATTACCCTGTTTAAAAACTCTCTGTTACTATTCTCTGTTATTAAAGAGTTTTTACTCTCTGGTATTACCTTGTGGTATTGGGGTTTTTTTGCAGTAAAGATTTTAGTAAGAGAACAAGACACAAATGAAATACAACATTGTCATACAATAAAATATAAATTATAAACATCATAAAACACGGCGTTAAATATTATCAAATAACATTAGAAGTCCTGCGTTTATTAATAAGAGCTAAAGAAAAATATATCATTTACATAACATTTATATGAGATACAGAGTGAGCAAAAGATAAAAGATGTTACAGGTTACATTTTAAAAAAATCAATGGTATTCAAAGTACGTAACAATTAATCCAATTTATAATATAAAAAACATCTAAAAAAACAACATGGAGGAGAGGGTGAGGTGGTATTATTCTATCATACTCTTTGCTTTAGCTCTAAATTTATATTATTTTGTTAATCTATATTACTATTATCAGTTATCGCCTTGCGTAATTACACTATATTACTCTTTGTTATCACCTTGAGTTATTATACTATTATTGTTCTAGGATTTTGCCCTGTGTCATTAATCTTGGCTTTTCTCCTATGTTATTACTCGCTGATATTACCTAGCATTATTATTCTGGGTTTTTTTCCTGCATTATTATCCTGTGTTATGACTCTCTTTTATTACCTTCTGATATTTTGTTTTTAATCTCAGTTATACTAGGGTGACTCTAGGGTGGTGAGAATGCCCTGCCGCCAAGAAGAGGATCCACCCTCCCAATACCCTCTGTACTTCTTGAGAGCAGGTGTTTTCTGCTTTTATCTTGGATTTTGTTTCTATTATTAATCTGTTATTTTTGCTTTTATCAATGTTATTATTCTGTTTTTAGTTTCTATTAATACAGTTATTATTTTGTTATCAGCCTGTATTACAAATATTTGTTATTAACTTGTTTTGCTATTCTATATTACTCTGTTTTTATTTTGTGCTATTATTCTGTTATTACTCTGTTATTACAATGAGTTATTATTTTTAGCTATTCTCCTATGTTAGTAATAACATAGGGTTATAACAGAGAGCACTATTTATTTTAACCTGTGTTATTCTATTTTTACTCTCAATTATTGGGCTTTGTTTTTGCTCAGCTAATACTTTCTGTTATTAGCCTGTTTTATTGTTCTCTTATTATCCTGTATTAATACTCTCTGTTATGACTCTCTTTTATTTTCTCTTGTTATTTTATTTATTTTAATTTTAAACTCAGTTTTGCTATGGTGACCCTAGGGTTGAGAGAAGGCCCTACCCCCAATAAGAAGATCCACCCTCCCAATGACTTCTGTACTCATTCTTGGGGGCAGGGGTGGTCTAATTTTATCTTACATTTATATTCTGTTATCTCTCAAGGCTATTACCCTGTTATTATTGTTTTGATTATTTTTTATTATTCTGTTTTAAATTTCTATTATTACTCTGTTATTATTCTTTTAAGACCCTGTGTTATTATTCTGTTTATTTTCTAAGTTATTATTCTGTTATTAAGCTAGGTTATTATACCTTTATATTACTCTGTTATTACCCTGTTTAAAAACTCTCTGTTACTATTCTCTGTTATTATAGAGTTTTTACTCTCTGGTATTACCTTGTGGTATTGGGGTTTTTTTTGCAGTAAAGATTTTAGTAAGAGAACAAGACAGAAATGAAATACAACATTGTCATACAATAAAATATAAATTATAAACATCATAAAACACGGCGTTAAATATTATCAAATAACATCAGAAGTCCTGCGTTTATTAATAAGAGCTAAAGAAAAATATATCATTTACATAGCATATATATGAGATACAGAGTGAGCAAAAGATAAAAGATGTTACAAGTTACATTTTAAAATTCAATGGTATTTAAAATACGTAACAATTAATCCAATTTATAATATAAAAAACATCTAAAAAAACAACATGGAGGAGAGGGTGAGGTGGTATTATTCTATCATACTCTTTGCTTTTGCTCTAAATTTATATTATTTTGTTAATCTATATTACTATTATCAGTTATCGCCTTGCGTAATTACACTATATTACTCTTTGTTATCACCTTGAGTTATTATACTGTTATTGTTCTAGGATTTTGCCCTGTGTTATTAATTTTGCTTTTCTCCTATGTTATTACTCGCTGATATTACCTAGCATTATTATTCTGTTTTTTTTCCTGCATTATTATCCTGTGTTATGACTCTCTTTTATTACCTTCTGTTATTTTGTTTTTAATCTCAGTTATACTAGGGTGACTCTAGGGTGGTGAGAATGCCCTGCCCCCAAGAAGAGGATCCACCCTCCCAATACCCTCTGTACTTCTTCTTGAGGACAGGGGTTTTCTGCTTTTATCTTGGATTTTTATTCTATTATTAATCTGTTATTTTTGCTTTTATCAATGTTATTATTCTGTTTTTAGTTTCTATTAATACAGTTATTATTTTGTTATCAGCCTGTATTACAAATATTTGTTATTAACTTGTTTTGCTATTCTATATTACTCTGTTTTTATTTTGTGCTATTATTCTGTTATTACTCTGTTATTTCAATGAGTTATTATTTTTAGCTATTCTCCTATGTTAGTGCTCTCTATTATAACCCTATGTTATTACTATTTATTTTAACCTGTGTTATTCTATTTTTACTCTCAATTATTGGGCTTTGTTTTTGCTCAGCTAATACTTTCTGTTATTAGCCTGTTTTATTGTTCTCTTATTATCCTGTATTAATACTTTCTGTTATGACTCTCTTTTATTTTCTCTTGTTATTTTATTTATTTTAATTTTAAACTCAGTTTTGCTATGGTGACCCTAGGGTTGAGGGAAGACCCTACCCCCAATAAGAAGATCCACCCTCCCAATGCCCTCTGTACTTCTTCTTGAGGGCAGGGGTGGTCTAATTTTATCTTACATTTATATTCTGTTATCTCTCAAGGTTATTACTCTGTTATTATTGTTTTGATTCTTTGTTATTATTCTGTTTTAAATTTATATTATTACTCTGTTATTATTCTTTTAAGACCCTGTGTTATTATTCTGTTTATTTTCTAAGTTATTATTCTGTTATTAAGCTAGGGTATTATACCTTTATGTTACTCTGTTATTACCCTGTTTAAAAACTCTCTGTTACTATTCTCTGTTATTATAGAGTTTTTACTCTCTGGTATTACCTTGTGGTGTTGGCTTTTTTTGCAGTAAAGATTTTAGTAAGAGAACAAGACATAAATGAAATACAACATTGTCATACAATAAAATATAAATTATAAACATCATAAAACACGGCGTTAAATATTATCAAATAACATCAGAAGTCCTGCGTTTATTAATAAGAGCTAAAGAAAAATATATAATTTACATAACATTTATATGAGATACAGATTGAGCAAAAGATAAAAGATGTTACAGGTTACATTTTAAAAAAATCAATGGTATTCAAAGTACGTAACAATTAATCCAATTTATAATATAAAAAATATCTAAAAAAAAAAAATGGAGGAGAGGGTGAGGTGGTGTTATTCTATCATACTCTTTGCTTTTGCTCTAAATTTATATTATTTTGTTAATCTATATTACTATTATCAGTTATCGCCTTGCGTAATTACACTATATTACTCTTTGTTATCACCTTGAGTTATTATACTATTATTGTTCTAGGATTTTGCCCTGTGTCATTAATCTTGGCTTTTCTCCTATGTTATTACTCGCTGATATTACCTAGCATTATTATTATGTTTTTTTTTCCTGCATTATTATCCTGTGTTATGACTCTCTTTTATTACCTTCTGATATTTTGTTTTTAATCTCAGTTATACTAGGGTGACTCTAGGGTGGTGAGAATGCCCTGCCGCCAAGAAGAGGATCCACCCTCCCAATACCCTCTGTACTTCTTCTTGAGAGCAGGGGTTTTCTGCTTTTATCTTGGATTTTGTTTCTATTATTAATCTGTTAATTTTGCTTTTATCAATGTTATTATTCTGTTTTTAGTTTCTATTAATACAGTTATTATTTTGTTATCAGCCTGTATTACAAATATTTGTTATTAACTTGTTTTGCTATTCTATATTACTCTGTTTTTATTTTGTGCTATTATTCTGTTATTACTCTGTTATTACAATGAGTTATTATTCTTAGCTATTCTCCTATGTTAGTAATAACATAGGGTTATAACAGAGAGCACTATTTATTTTAACCTGTGTTATTCTCTTTTTACTCTCAATTATTGGGCTTTGTTTTTGCTCAGTTAATACTTTCTGTTATTAGCCTGTTTTATTGTTCTTTTATTATCCTATATTATTAATCTCTGTTATGACTCTCTTTTATTTTCTCTTGTTATTTTATTTATTTTAATTTTAAACTCAGTTTTGCTATGGTGACCCTAGGGTTGAGAGAAGGCCCTACCCACAAGAAGAAGATACACCCTCCCAATGCCCTCTGTACTTCTTCTTGAGGGCAGGGGTGGTCTAATTTTATCTTACATTTATATTCTGTTATCTCTCAAGGTTATTACTCTGTTATTATTGTTTTGATTCTTTGTTATTATTCTGTTTTAAATTTCTATTATTACTCTGTTATTATTCTTTTAAGACCCTGTGTTATTATTCTATTTATTTTCTAAGTTATTATTCTGTTATTAAGCTAGGTTATTATACCTTTATGTTACTCTGTTATTACCCTGTTTAAAAACTCTCTATTAATATTCTCTGTTATTATAGAGTTTTTACTCTCTGGTATTACCTTGTGGTATTGGGGTTTTTTTTGCAGTAAAGATTTTAGCAAGAGAACAAGACAGAAATGAAATACAACATTGTCATAATATAAAATATAAATTATAAACATCATAAAACACGGCGTTAAATATTATCAAATAACATCAGAAGTCCTGCATTTATTAATAAGAGCTAAAGAAAAATATATCATTTACATAACATTTATATGAGATACAGAGTGAGCAAAAGATAAAAGATGTTACAAGTTACATTTTAAAATTCAATGGTATTTAAAATACGTAACAATTAATCCAATTTATAATATAAAAAACATCTAAAAAAACAACATGGAGGAGAGGGTGAGGTGGTATTATTCTATCATACTCTTTGCTTTTGCTCTAAATTTATATTATTTTGTTAATCTATATTACTATTATCAGTTATCGCCTTGCGTAATTACACTATATTACTCTTTGTTATCACCTTGAGTTATTATACTGTTATTGTTCTAGGATTTTGCACTGTGTTATTAATCTTGGCTTTTCTCCTATGTTATTACTCGCTGATATTACCTAGCATTATTATTCTGGTTTTTTTCCTGCATTATTATCCTGTGTTATGACTCTCTTTCATTACCTTCTGTTATTTTGTTTTTAATCTCAGTTATACTAGGGTGACTCTAGGGTGGTGAGAATGCACTGCCCCCAAGAAGAGGATCCACCCTCCCAATACCCTCTGTACTTCTTCTTGAGGGCAGGGGTTTTCTGCTTTTATCTTGGATTTTTATTCTATTATTAATCTGTTATTTTTGCTTTTATCAATGTTATTATTCTGTTTTTAGTTTCTATTAATACAGTTATTATTTTGTTATCAGCCTGTATTACAAATATTTGTTATTAACTTGTTTTGCTATTCTATATTACTCTGTTTATATTTTGTGCTATTATTCTGTTATTACTCTGTTATTACAATGAGTTATTATTCTTAGCTATTCTCCTATGTTAGTAATAACATAGGGTTATAACAGAGAGCACTATTTATTTTAACCTATGTTATTCTATTTTTACTCTAATTATTGGGCTTTGTTTTTGCTCAGCTAATACTTTCTGTTATTAGCCTGTTTTATTGTTCTCTTATTATCCTGTATTAATACTTTCTGTTATGACTCTCTTTTATTTTCTCTTGTTATTTTATTTATTTTAATTTTAAACTCAGTTTTGCTATGGTGACCCTAGGGTTGAGAGAAGACCCTACCCCCAATAAGAAGATCCACCCTCCCAATGCCCTCTGTACTTCTTCTTGAGGGCAGGGGTGGTCTAATTTTATCTTACATTTATATTCTGTTATCTCTCAAGGTTATTACTCTGTTATTATTGTTTTGATTCTTTGTTATTATTCTGTTTTAAATTTCTATTATTACTCTGTTATTATTCTTTTAAGACCCTGTGTTCTTATTCTGTTTATTTTCTAAGTTATTATTCTGTTATTAAGCTAGGTTATTATACCTTTATGTTACTCTGTTATTACCCTGTTTAAAAACTCTCTGTTACTATTCTCTGTTATTATAGAGTTTTTACTCTCTGGTATTACCTTGTGGTGTTGGCTTTTTTTGCAGTAAAGATTTTAGTAAGAGAACAAGACACAAATGAAATACAACATTGTCATACAATAAAATATAAATTATAAACATCATAAAACACGGCGTTAAATATTATCAAATAACATCAGAAGTCCTGCGTTTATTAATAAGAGCTAAAGAAAAATATATCATTTACATAACATTTATATGAGATACAGAGTGAGCAAAAGATAAAAGATGTTACAAGTTACATTTTAAAATTCAATGGTATTTAAAATACGTAACAATTAATCCAATTTATAATATAAAAAACATCTAAAAAAACAACATGGAGGAGAGGGTGAGGTGGTATTATTCTATCATACTCTTTGCTTTTGCTCTAAATTTATATTATTTTGTTAATCTATATTACTATTATCAGTTATCGCCTTGCGTAATTATACTATATTACTCTTTGTTATCACCTTGAGTTATTATACTGTTATTGTTCTAGGATTTTGCCCTGTGTTATTAATCTTGGCTTTTCTCCTATGTTATTACTCGCTGATATTACCTAGCATTATTATTCTGGTTTTTTTCCTGCATTATTATCCTGTGTTATGACTCTCTTTTATTACCTTCTGTTATTTTGTTTTTAATCTCAGTTATACTAGGGTGACTCTAGGGTGGTGAGAATGCCCTGCCCCCAAGAAGAGGATCCACCCTCCCAATACCCTCTGTACTTTTTCTTGAGGGCAGGGGTTTTCTGCTTTTATCTTGGATTTTTATTCTATTATTAATCTGTTATTTTTGCTTTTATCAATGTTATTATTCTGTTTTTAGTTTCTATTAATACAGTTATTATTTTGTTATCAGCCTGTATTACAAATATTTGTTATTAACTTGTTTTGCAATTCTATATTACTCTGTTTTTATTTTGTGCTATTCTGTTATTACTCTGTTATTACAATGAGTTATTATTCTTAGCTATTCTCCTATGTTAGTAATAACATAGGGTTATAACAGAGAGCACTATTTATTTTAACCTATGTTATTCTATTTTTACTCTAATTATTGGGCTTTGTTTTTGCTCAGCTAATACTTTCTGTTATTAGCCTGTTTTATTGTTCTCTTATTATGCTGTATTAATACTTTCTGTTATGACTCTCTTTTATTTTCTCTTGTTATTTTATTTATTTTAATTTTAAACTCAGTTTTGCTATGGTGACCCTAGGGTTGAGAGAAGGCCCTACCCCCAATAAGAAGATCCACCCTCCCAATGCCCTCTGTACTTCTTCTTGAGGGCAGGGGTGGTCTAATTTTATCTTACATTTATATTCTGTTATCTCTCAAGGTTATTACTCTGTTAATATTGTTTTGATTCTTTGTTATTATTCTGTTTTAAATTTCTATTATTACTCTGTTATTATTCTTTTAAGACCCTGTGTTCTTATTCTGTTTATTTTCTAAGTTATTATTCTGTTATTAAGCTAGGTTATTATACCTTTATGTTACTCTGTTATTACCCTGTTTAAAAACTCTCTGTTACTATTCTCTGTTATTATAGAGTTTTTACTCTCTGGTATTACCTTGTGGTGTTGGCTTTTTTTGCAGTAAAGATTTTAGTAAGAGAACAAGACACAAATGAAATACAACATTGTCATACAATAAAATATAAATTATAAACATCATAAAACACGGCGTTAAATATTATCAAATAACATCAGAAGTCCTGCGTTTATTAATAAGAGCTAAAGAAAAATATATCATTTACATAACATTTATATGAGATACAGAGTGAGCAAAAGATAAAAGATGTTACAAGTTACATTTTAAAATTCAATGGTATTTAAAATACGTAACAATTAATCCAATTTATAATATAAAAAACATCTAAAAAAACAACATGGAGGAGAGGGTGAGGTGGTATTATTCTATCATACTCTTTGCTTTTGCTCTAAATTTATATTATTTTGTTAATCTATATTACTATTATCAGTTATCGCCTTGCGTAATTATACTATATTACTCTTTGTTATCACCTTGAGTTATTATACTGTTATTGTTCTAGGATTTTGCCCTGTGTTATTAATCTTGGCTTTTCTCCTATGTTATTACTCGCTGATATTACCTAGCATTATTATTCTGGTTTTTTTCCTGCATTATTATCCTGTGTTATGACTCTCTTTTATTACCTTCTGTTATTTTGTTTTTAATCTCAGTTATACTAGGGTGACTCTAGGGTGGTGAGAATGCCCTGCCCCCAAGAAGAGGATCCACCCTCCCAATACCCTCTGTACTTTTTCTTGAGGGCAGGGGTTTTCTGCTTTTATCTTGGATTTTTATTCTATTATTAATCTGTTATTTTTGCTTTTATCAATGTTATTATTCTGTTTTTAGTTTCTATTAATACAGTTATTATTTTGTTATCAGCCTGTATTACAAATATTTGTTATTAACTTGTTTTGCAATTCTATATTACTCTGTTTTTATTTTGTGCTATTCTGTTATTACTCTGTTATTACAATGAGTTATTATTCTTAGCTATTCTCCTATGTTAGTAATAACATAGGGTTATAACAGAGAGCACTATTTATTTTAACCTATGTTATTCTATTTTTACTCTAATTATTGGGCTTTGTTTTTGCTCAGCTAATACTTTCTGTTATTAGCCTGTTTTATTGTTCTCTTATTATGCTGTATTAATACTTTCTGTTATGACTCTCTTTTATTTTCTCTTGTTATTTTATTTATTTTAATTTTAAACTCAGTTTTGCTATGGTGACCCTAGGGTTGAGAGAAGGCCCTACCCCCAATAAGAAGATCCACCCTCCCAATGCCCTCTGTACTTCTTCTTGAGGGCAGGGGTGGTCTAATTTTATCTTACATTTATATTCTGTTATCTCTCAAGGCTATTACTCTGTTATTATTGTTTTGATTATTTTTTATTATTCTGTTTTAAATTTCTATTATTACTCTGTTATTATTCTTTTAAGACCCTGTGTTATTATTCTGTTTATTTTCTAAGTTATTATTCTGTTATTAAGCTAGGTTATTAAACCATTATGTTACTCTGTTATTACCCTGTTTAAAAACTCTCTGTTACTATTCTCTGTTATTATAGAGTTTTTACTCTCTGGTAATACCTTGTGGTATTGGGGTTTTTTTTGCAGTAAAGATTTTAGTAAGAGAACAAGACACAAATGAAATACAACATTGTCATACAATAAAATATAAATTATAAACATCATAAAACACGACGTTAAATATTATCAAATAACATCAGAAGTCCTGCGTTTATTAATAAGAGCTAAAGAAAAATATATCATTTACATAACATTTATATGAGATACAGAGTGAGCAAAAGATAAAAGATGTTACAAGTTACATTTTAAAATTCAATGGTATTTAAAATACGTAACAATTAATCCAATTTATAATATAAAAAACATCTAAAAAAACAACATGGAGGAGAGGGTGAGGTGGTATTATTCTATCATACTCTTTGCTTTTGCTCTAAATTTATATTATTTTGTTAATCTATATTACTATTATCAGTTATCGCCTTGCGTAATTACACTATATTACTCTTTGTTATCACCTTGAGTTATTATACTGTTATTGTTCTAGGATTTTGCCCTGTGTTATTAATCTTGGCTTTTCTCCTATGTTATTACTCGCTGATATTACCTAGCATTATTATTCTGTTTTTTTTCCTGCATTATTATCCTGTGTTTTGACTCTCTTTTATTACCTTCTGTTATTTTGTTTTTAATCTCAGTTATACTAGGGTGACTCTAGGGTGGTGAGAATGCCCTGCCCCCAAGAAGAGGATCCACCCTCCCAATACCCTCTGTACTTCTTCTTGAGGGCAGGGGTTTTCTGCTTTTATCTTGGATTTTTATTCTATTATTAATCTGTTATTTTTGCTTTTATCAATGTTATTATTCTGTTTTTAGTTTCTATTAATACAGTTATTATTTTGTTATCAGCCTGTATTACAAATATGTGTTATTAACTTGTTTTGCTATTCTATATTACTCTGTTTTTATTTTGTGCTATTATTCTGTTATTACTCTGTTATTACAATGAGTTATTATTTTTAGCTATTCTAAAATGTTAGTGCTCTCTATTATAACCCTATGTTATTACTATTTATTTTAACCTGTGTTATTTTATTTTTACTCTCAATTATTGGGCTTTGTTTTTGCTCAGTTAATACTTTCTGTTATTAGCCTGTTTTATTGTTCTTTTATTATCCTGTATTATTAATCTCTGTTATGACTCTCTTTTATTTTCTCTTATTATTTTATTTATTTTAATTTTAAACTCAGTTTTGCTATGGTGACCCTAGGGTTGAGAGAAGGCCCTACCCCCAATAAGAAGATCCACCCTCCCAATGCCCTCTGTACTTCTTCTTGAGGGCAAGGGTGGTCTAATTTTATCGTACATTTATATTCTGTTATCTCTCAAGGTTATTACTCTGTTATTATTGTTTTGATTCTTTGTTATTATTCTGTTTTAAATTTCTATTATTACTCTGTTATTATTCTTTTAAGACCCTGTGTTATTATTCTGTTTATTTTCTAAGTTATTATTCTGTTATTAAGCTAGGTTATTATACCTTTATGTTACTCTGTTATTACCCTGTTTAAAAACTCTCTGTTACTATTATCTGTTATTATAGAGTTTTTGCTCTCTGGTATTACCTTGTGGTATTGGCTTTTTTTGCATTAAAGATTTTAGTAAGAGAACAAGACAGAAATGAAATACAACATTGTCATACAATAAAATATAAATTATAAACATCATAAAACACGGCGTTAAATATTATCAAATAACATCAGAAGTCCTGCGTTTATTAATAAGAGCTAAAGAAAAATATATCATTTACATAACATTTATATGAGATACAGAGTGAGCAAAAGATAAAAGATGTTACAGGTTACATTTTAAAAAATCAATGGTATTCAAAGTACGTAACAATTAATCCAATTTATAATATAAAAAACATCTAAAAAAACAACATGGAGGAGAGGGTGAGGTGGTATTATTCTATCATACTCTTTGCTTTTACTCTAAATTTATATTATTTTGTTAATCTATATTACTATTATAAGTTATCGCCTTGCGTAATTACACTATATTACTCTTTGTTATCACCTTGAGTTATTATACTGTTATTGTTCTAGGATTTTGCCCTGTGTTATTAATCTTGGCTTTTCTCCTTTGTTATCACTCGCTGATATTACCTAGCATTATTATTCTGGGTTTTTTCCTGCATTATTATCCTGTGTTATGACTCTCTTTTATTACCTTCTGATATTTTGTTTTTAATCTCAGTTATACTAGGGTGACTCTAGGGTGGTGAGAATGCCCTGCCCCCAAGAAGAGGATCCACCCTCCCAATACCCTCTGTACTTCTTCTTGAGGGCAGGGGTTTCTGCTTTTATCTTGGATTTTTATTCTATTATTAATCTGTTATTTTTGCTTTTATCAATGTTATTATTTTGTTTTTAGTTTCTATTAATACAGTTATTATTTTGTTATCAGCCTGTATTAGAAATATTTGTTATTAACTTGTTTTGCTATTCTATATTACTCTGTTTTTATTTTGTGCTATTATTCTGTTATTACTCTGTTATTACAATGAGTTATTATTCTTAGCTATTCTCCTATGTTGGTAATAACATAGAGTTATAACAGAGAGCACTATTTATTTTAACCTGTGTTATTCTATTTTTACTCTCAATTATTAGGCTTTAGTTTTGCTCAGTTAATACTTTCTGTTATTAGCCTGTTTTATTGTTCTCTTATTATCCTGTATTATTAATCTCTGTTATGACTCTCTTTTATTTTCTCTTGTTATTTTATTTATTTTAATTTTAAACTCAGTTTTGCTATGGTGACCCTAGGGTTGAGAGAAGGCCCTACCCCCAATAAGAAGATCCACCCTCCCAATGCCCTCTGTACTTCTTCTTGAGGGCAGGGGTGGTATAATTTTATTTTACATTTATATTCTGTTATCTCTCAAGGTTATTACTCTGTTATTATTGTTTTGATTCTTTGTTATTATTCTGTTTTAAATTTCTATTATTACTCTGTTATTATTCTTTTAAGACCCTGTGTTATTATTCTGTTTATTTTCTAAGTTATTATTCTGTTATTAAGCTAGGTTATTATATCTTTATGTTACTCTGTTATTACCCTGTTTAAAAACTCTCTGTTACTATTATCTGTTATTATTGAGTTTTTACTCTCTGGTATTACCTTGTGGTATTGGCTTTTTTTGCAGTAAAGATTTTAGTAAGAGAACAAGACACAAATGAAATAACACATTGTCATACAATAAAATATAAATTATAAACATCATAAAACACGGCATTAAATATTATCAAATAACATCAGAAGTCCTGCGTTTATTAATAAGAGCTAAAGAAAAATATATCATTTACATAACATTTATATGAGATACAGAGTGAGCAAAAGATAAAAGATGTTACAGGTTACATTTTAAAAAATCAATGATATTCAAAGTACGTAACAATTAATCCAATTTATAATATAAAAAACATCTAAAAAAACAACATGGAGGAGAGGGTGAGGTGGTATTATTCTATCATACTCTTTGCTTTTACTCTAAATTTATATTATTTTGTTAATCTATATTACTATTATAAGTTATCGCCTTGCGTAATTACACTATATTACTCTTTGTTATCACCTTGAGTTATTATACTGTTATTGTTCTAGGATTTTGCCCTGTGTTATTAATCTTGGCTTTTCTCCTTTGTTATCACTCGCTGATATTACCTAGCATTATTATTCTGGGTTTTTTCCTGCATTATTATCCTGTGTTATGACTCTCTTTTATTACCTTCTGATATTTTGTTTTTAATCTCAGTTATACTAGGGTGACTCTAGGGTGGTGAGAATGCCCTGCCCCCAAGAAGAGGATCCACCCTCCCAATACCCTCTGTACTTCTTCTTGAGGGCAGGGGTTTCTGCTTTTATCTTGGATTTTTATTCTATTATTAATCTGTTATTTTTGCTTTTATCAATGTTATTATTTTGTTTTTAGTTTCTATTAATACAGTTATTATTTTGTTATCAGCCTGTATTACAAATATCTCTTATTAACTTGTTTTGCTATTCTATATTACTCTGTTTTTTATTTTGTGCTATTATTCTGTTATTACTCTGTTATTACAATGAGTTATTATTCTTAGCTATTCTCCTATGTTAGTGCTCTCTGTTATAACCCTATGTTATTACTATATATTTTAACCTGTGTTATTCTATTTTTACTCTCAATTATTGGGCTTTGTTTTTGCTCAGTTAATACTTTCTGTTATTAGCCTGTTTTATTGTTCTCTTATTATCCTGTATTATTAATCTCTGTTATGACTCTCTTTTATTTTCTATTGTTATTTTATTTATTTTAATTTTAAACTCAGTTTTGCTATGGTGACCCTAGGGTTGAGAGAAGGCCCTACCCCCAATAAGAAGATCCACCCTCCCAATGCCCTCTGTACTTCTTCTTGAGGGCAGGGGTGGTCTAATTTTATCTTATATTTATATTCTGTTATCTCTCAAGGTTATTACTCTGTTATTATTGTTTTGATTCTTTCTTATTATTCTGTTTTAAATTTATATTATTACTCTGTTATTATTCTTTTAAGACCCTGTGTTATTATTCTGTTTATTTTCTAAGTTATTATTCTGTTATTAAGCTAGGTTATTATACCTTTATGTTACTCTGTTATTACCCTGTTTAAAAACTCTCTGTTACTATTATCTGTTATTATAGAGTTTTTACTCTCTGGTATTACCTTGTGGTATTGGCTTTTTTTGCAGTAAAGATTTTAGTAAGAGAACAAGACAGAAATGAAATACAACATTGTCATACAATAAAATATAAATTATAAACATCATAAAACACGGCGTTAAATATTATCAAATAACATCAGAAGTCCTGCGTTTATTAATAAGAGCTAAAGAAAAATATATCATTTATATAACATTTATATGAGATACAGAGTGAGCAAAAGATAAAAGATGTTACAGGTTACATTTTAAAAAAATCAATGGTATTCAAAGTACGTAACAATTAATCGAAATTATAAGATAAAAAACATCTAAAAAAACAACATGGAGGAGAGGGTGAGGTTGTATTATTCTATCATACTCTGCTTTTGCTCTAAATTTATATTATTTTGTTAATCTATATTACTATTATCAGTTATCGCCTTGCGTAATTACACTATATTACTCTTTGTCATCACCTTGAGTTATTATACTGTTATTGTTCTAGGATTTTGCCCTGTGTTATTAATCTTGGCTTTTCTCCTATGTTATCACTCGCTGATATTACCTAGTATTATTATTCTGGGTTTTTTCCTGCATTATTATCCTGTGTTATGACTCTCTTTTATTACCTTCTGATATTTTGTTTTTAATCTCAGTTATACTAGGGTGACTCTAGGGTGGTGAGAATGCCCTGCCCCCAAGAAGAGGATCCACCCTCCCAATACCCTCTGTACTTCTTCTTGAGGGCAGGGGTTTTCTGCTTTTATCTTGGATTTTTATTCTATTATTAATCTGTTATTTTTGCTTTTATCAATGTTATTATTCTGTTTTTAGTTTCTATTAATACAGTTATTATTTTGTTATCAGCCTGTATTAGAAATATTTGTTATTAACTTGTTTTGCTATTCTATATTACTCTGTTTTTATTTTGTGCTATTATTCTGTTATTACTCTGTTATTACAATGAGTTATTATTCATAGCTATTCTCCTATGTTAGTAATAACATAGAGTTATAACAGAGAGCACTATTTATTTTAACCTGTGTTATTCTATTTTTACTCTCAATTATTGGGCTTTATTTTTGCTCAGTTAATACTTTCTGTTATTAGCCTGTTTTATTGTTCTCTTATTATCCTGTATTATTAATTTCTGTTATGACTCTCTTTTATTTTCTATTGTTATTTTATTTATTTTAATTTTAAACTCAGTTTTGCTATGGTGACCCTAGGGTTGAGAGAAGGCCCTACCCCCAATAAGAAGATCCACCCTCCCAATGCCCTCTGTACTTCTTCTTGAGGGCAGGGGTGGTCTAATTTTATCTTATATTTATATTCTGTTATCTCTCAAGGTTATTACTCTGTTATTATTGTTTTGATTCTTTCTTAATATTCTGTTTTAAATTTATATTATTACTCTGTTATTATTCTTTTAAGACCCTGTGTTATTATTTTGTTTATTTTCTAAGTTATTATTCTGTAATTAAGCTAGGTTATTATACCTTTATGTTACTCTGTTATTACCCTGTTTAAAAACTCTCTGTTACTATTATCTGTTATTATAGAGTTTTTACTCTCTGGTATTACCTTGTGGTATTGGCTTTTTTTGCAGTAAAGATTTTAGTAAGAGAACAAGACAGAAATGAAATACAACATTGTCATACAATAAAATATAAATTATAAACATCATAAAACACGGCGTTAAATATTATTAAATAACATCAGAAGTCCTGCGTTTATTAATAAGAGCTAAAGAAAAATATATCATTTACATAACATTTATATGAGATACAGAGTGAGCAAAAGATAAAAGATGTTACAGGTTACATTTTAAAAAAATCAATGGTATTCAAAGTACGTAACAATTAATCCAATTTATAATATAAAAAACATCTAAAAAAACAACATGGAGGAGAGGGTGAGGTGGTATTATTCTATCATACTCTTTGCTTTTGATCTAAATTTATATTATTTTGTTAATCTATATTACTATTATAAGTTATCGCCTTGCGTAATTACACTATATTACTCTTTGTTATCACCTTGAGTTATTATACTGTTATTGTTCTAGGATTTTGCCCTGTGTTATTAATCTTGGCTTTTCTCCTTTGTTATCACTCGCTGATATTACCTAGCATTATTATTCTGGGTTTTTTCCTGCATTATTATCCTGTGTTATGACTCTCTTTTATTACCTTCTGATATTTTGTTTTTAATCTCAGTTATACTAGGGTGACTCTAGGGTGGTGAGAATGCCCTGCCCCCAAGAAGAGGATCCACCCTCCCAATACCCTCTGTACTTCTTCTTGAGGGCAGGGGTTTCTGCTTTTATCTTGGATTTTTATTCTATTATTAATCTGTTATTTTTGCTTTTATCAATGTTATTATTTTGTTTTTAGTTTCTATTAATACAGTTATTATTTTATTATCAGCCTGTATTAGAAATATTTCTTATTAACTTGTTTTGCTATTCTATATTACTCTGTTTTTATTTTGTGCTATTATTCTGTTATTACTCTGTTATTACAATGAGTTATTATTCTTAGCTATTCTCCTATGTTAGTGCTCTCTGTTATAACCCTATGTTATTACTATTTATTTTAACCTGTGTTATTCTATTTTTACTCTCAATTATTGGGCTTTATTTTTGCTCAGTTAATACTTTCTGTTATTAGCCTGTTTTATTGTTCTCTTATTATCCTGTATTATTAATCTCTGTTATGACTCTCTTTTATTTTCTCTTGTTATTTTATTTATTTTAATTTTAAACTCAGTTTTGAAATGGTGACCCTAGGGTTGAGAGAAGGCCCTACCCCCAATAAGAAGATCCACCCTCCCAATGCCCTCTGTACTTCTTCTTGAGGGCAGGGGTTTTCTGCTTTTATCTTGGATTTTTATTCTATTATTAATCTGTTATTTTTGCTTTTATCAATGTTATTATTCTGTTTTTAGTTTCTATTAATACAGTTATTATTTTGTTATCAGCCTGTATTACAAATATTTGTTATTAACTTGTTTTGCTATTCTATATTACTCTGTTTTTATTTTGTGCTATTATTCTGTTATTACTCTGTTATTACAATGAGTTATTATTCTTAGCTATTCTCCTATGTTAGTAATAACATAGAGTTATAACAGAGAGCACTATTTATTTTAACCTGTGTTATTCTATTTTTACTCTAAATTATTGGGCTTTAATTTTGCTCAGTTAATACTTTCTGTTATTAGCCTGTTTTATTGTTCTCTTATTATCCTGTATTATTAATCTCTGTTATGACTCTCTTTTATATTCTACTGTTATTTTATTTATTTTAATTTTAAACTCAGTTTTGCTATGGTGACCCTAGGGTTGAGAGAAGGCCCTACCCCCAATAAGAAGATCCACCCTCCCAATGCCCTCTGTACTTCTTCTTGAGGGCAGGGGTGGTCTAATTTTATCTTATATTTATATTCTGTTATCTCTCAAGGTTATTACTCTGTTATTATTGTTTTGATTCTTTCTTATTATTCTGTTTTAAATTTATATTATTACTCTGTTATTATTCTTTTAAGACCCTGTGTTATTATTCTGTTTATTTTCTGTTATTATTCTGTTATTAAGCTAGGTTATTATACCTTTATGTTACTCTGTTATTACCCTGTTTAAAAACTCTCTGTTACTATTATCTGTTATTATAGAGTTTTTACTCTCTGGTATTACCTTGTGGTATTGGCTTTTTTTGCAGTAAAGATTTTAGTAAGAGAACAAGACAGAAATGAAATACAACATTGTCATACAATAAAATATAAATTATAAACATCATAAAACACGGCGTTAAATATTATCAAATAACATCAGAAGTCCTGCGTTTATTAATAAGAGCTAAAGAAAAATATATCATTTACATAACATTTATATGAGATACAGAGTGAGCAAAAGATAAAAGATGTTACAGGTTACATTTTAAAAAAATCAATGGTATTCAAAGTACGTAACAATTAATCCAATTTATAATATAAAAAACATCTAAAAAAACAACATGGAGGAGAGGGTGAGGTGGTATTATTCTATCATACTCTTTGCTTTTGATCTAAATTTATATTATTTTGTTAATCTATATTACTATTATCAGTTATCGCCTTGCGTAATTACACTATATTACTCTTTGTCATCACCTTGAGTTATTATACTGTTATTGTTCTAGGATTTTGCCCTGTGTTATTAATCTTGGCTTTTCTCCTATGTTATCACTCGCTGATATTACCTAGCATTATTATTCTGGGGTTTTTCCTGCATTATTATCCTGTGTTATGACTCTCTTTTATTACCTTCTGATATTTTGTTTTTAATCTCAGTTATACTAGGGTGACTCTAGGGTGGTGAGAATGCCCTGCCCCCAAGAAGAGGATCCACCCTCCCAATACCCTCTGTACTTCTTTTTGAGGGCAGGGGTTTTCTGCTTTTATCTTGGATTTTTATTCTATTATTAATCTGTTATTTTTGCTTTTGTCAATGTTATTATTCTGTTTTTAGTTTCTATTAATACAGTTATTATTTTGTTATCAGCCTGTATTACAAATATTTGTTATTAACTTGTTTTGCTATTCTATATTACTCTGTTTTTATTTTGTGCTATTATTCTGTTATTACTCTGTTATTACAATGAGTTATTATTCATAGCTATTCTCCTATGTTAGTAATAACATAGAGTTATAACAGAGAGCACTATTTATTTTAACCTGTGTTATTCTATTTTTACTCTAAATTATTGGGCTTTATTTTTGCTCAGTTAATACTTTCTGTTATTAGCCTGTTTTATTGTTCTCTTATTATCCTGTATTATTAATCTCTGTTATGACTCTCTTTTATTTTCTCTTGTTATTTTATTTATTTTAATTTTAAACTCAGTTTTGCTATGGTGACCCTAGGGTTGAGAGAAGGCCCTACCCCCAATAAGAAGATCCACCCTCCCAATGCCCTCTGTACTTCTTCTTGAGGGCAGGGGTGGTCTAATTTTATCTTACATTTATATTCTGTTATCTCTCAAGGTTATTACTCTGTTATTATTGTTTTGATTCTTTGTTATTATTCTGTTTTAAATTTCTATTATTACTCTGTTATTATTCTTTTAAGACCCTGTGTTATTATTCTGTTTATTTTCTAAGTTATTATTCTGTTATTAAGCTAGGTTATTATACCTTTATGTTACTCTGTTATTACCCTGTTTAAAAACTCTCTGTTACTATTCTCTGTTATTATAGAGTTTTTACTCTCTGGTATTACCTTGTGGTATTGGCTTTTTTTGCAGTAAAGATTTTAGTAAGAGAACAAGACATAAATGAAATACAACATTGTCATACAATAAAATATAAATTATAAACATCATAAAACACGGCGTTAAATATTATCAAATAACATCAGAAGTCCTGCGTTTATTAATAAGAGCTAAAGAAAAATATATCATTTATATAACATTTATATGAGATACAGAGTGAGCAAAAGATAAAAGATGTTACAGGTTACATTTTAAAAAAATCAATGGTATTCAAAGTACGTAACAATTAATCGAAATTATAATATAAAAAACATCTAAAAAAACAACATGGAGGAGAGGGTGAGGTTGTATTATTCTATCATACTCTTTGCTTTTGCTCTAAATTTATATTATTTTGTTAATCTATATTACTATTATCAGTTATCGCCTTGCGTAATTACACTATATTACTCTTTGTCATCACCTTGAGTTATTATACTGTTATTGTTCTAGGATTTTGCCCTGTGTTATTAATCTTGGCTTTTCTCCTATGTTATCACTCGCTGATATTACCTAGTATTATTATTCTGGGTTTTTTCCTGCATTATTATCCTGTGTTATGACTCTCTTTTATTACCTTCTGATATTTTGTTTTTAATCTCAGTTATACTAGGGTGACTCTAGGGTGGTGAGAATGCCCTGCCCCCAAGAAGAGGATCCACCCTCCCAATACCCTCTGTACTTCTTCTTGAGGGCAGGGGTTTTCTGCTTTTATCTTGGATTTTTATTCTATTATTAATCTGTTATTTTTGCTTTTATCAATGTTATTATTCTGTTTTTAGTTTCTATTAATACAGTTATTATTTTGTTATCAGCCTGTATTACAAATATTTGTTATTAACTTGTTTTGCTATTCTATATTACTCTGTTTTTATTTTGTGCTATTATTCTGTTATTACTCTGTTATTACAATGAGTTATTATTCATAGCTATTCTCCTGTTAGTAATAACATAGAGTTATAACAGAGAGCACTATTTATTTTAACCTGTGTTATTCTATTTTTACTCTCAATTATTGGGCTTTATTTTTGCTCAGTTAATACTTTCTGTTATTAGCCTGTTTTATTGTTCTCTTATTATCCTGTATTATTAATCTCTGTTATGACTCTCTTTTATTTTCTCTTGTTAGTTTATTTATTTTAATTTTAAACTCAGTTTTGCTATGGTGACCCTAGGGTTGAGAGAAGGCCTTACCCCCAATAAGAAGAGCCACCCTCCCAATGCCCTCCGTACTTCTTCTTGAGGGCAGGGGTGGTCTAATTTTATCTTACATTTATATTCTGTTATCTCTCAAGGTTATTACTCTGTTATTATTGTTTTGATTCTTTGTTATTATTCTGTTTTAAATTTCTATTATTACTCTGTTATTATTCTTTTAAGACCCTGTGTTATTATTCTGTTTATTTTCTAAGTTATTATTCTGTTATTAAGCTAGGTTATTATACCTTTATGTTACTCTGTTATTACCCTGTTTAAAAACTCTCTGTTACTATTCTCTGTTATTATAGAGTTTTTACTCTCTGGTATTACCTTGTGGTATTGGCTTTTTTTGCAGTAAAGATTTTAGTAAGAGAACAAGACAGAAATGAAATACAACATTGTCATACAATAAAATATAAATTATAAACATCATAAAACACGGCGTTAAATATTATCAAATAACATCAGAAGTCCTGCGTTTATTAATAAGAGCTAAAGAAAAATATATCATTTACATAACATTTATATGAGATACAGAGTGAGCAAAAGATAAAAGATGTTACAGGTTACATTTTAAAAAAATCAATGGTATTCAAAGTACGTAACAATTAATCCAATTTATAATATAAAAAACATCTAAAAAAACAACATGGAGGAGAGGGTGAGGTGGTATTATTCTATCATACTCTTTGCTTTTGATCTAAATTTATATTATTTTGTTAATCTATATTACTATTATCAGTTATCGCCTTGCGTAATTACACTATATTACTCTTTGTCATCACCTTGAGTTATTATACTGTTATTGTTCTAGGATTTTGCCCTGTGTTATTAATCTTGGCTTTTCTCCTATGTTATCACTCGCTGATATTACCTAGCATTATTATTCTGGGGTTTTTCCTGCATTATTATCCTGTGTTATGACTCTCTTTTATTACCTTCTGATATTTTGTTTTTAATCTCAGTTATACTAGGGTGACTCTAGGGTGGTGAGAATGCCCTGCCCCCAAGAAGAGGATCCACCCTCCCAATACCCTCTGTACTTCTTCTTGAGGGCAGGGGTTTTCTGCTTTTATCTTGGATTTTTATTCTATTATTAATCTGTTATTTTTGCTTTTATCAATGTTATTATTCTGTTTTTAGTTTCTATTAATACAGTTATTATTTTGTTATCAGCCTGTATTACAAATATTTGTTATTAACTTGTTTTGCTATTCTATATTACTCTGTTTTTATTTTGTGCTATTATTCTGTTATTACTCTGTTATTACAATGAGTTATTATTCTTAGCTATTCTCCTATGTTAGTGCTCTCTGTTATAACCCTATGTTATTACTATTTATTTTAACCTGTGTTATTCTATTTTTACTCTCAATTATTGGGCTTTGTTTTTGCTCAGTTAATACTTTCTGTTATTAGCCTGTTTTATTGTTCTCTTATTATCCTGTATTATTAATCTCTGTTATGACTCTCTTTTATTTTCTATTGTTATTTTATTTATTTTAATTTTAAACTCAGTTTTGCTATGGTGACCCTAGGGTTGAGAGAAGGCCCTACCCCCAATAAGAAGATCCACCCTCCCAATGCCCTCTGTACTTCTTCTTTAGGGCAGGGGTGGTCTAATTTTATTTTATATTTATATTCTGTTATCTCTCAAGGTTATTACTCTGTTATTATTGTTTTGATTCTTTCTTATTATTCTGTTTTAAATTTATATTATTACTCTGTTATTATTCTTTTAAGACCCTGTGTTATTATTCTGTTTATTTTCTAAGTTATTATTCTGTTATTAAGCTAGGTTATTATACCTTTATGTTACTCTGTTATTACCCTGTTTAAAAACTCTCTGTTACTATTATCTGTTATTATAGAGTTTTTACTCTCTGGTATTACCTTGTGGTATTGGCTTTTTTTGCAGTAAAGATTTTAGTAAGAGAACAAGACAGAAATGAAATACAACATTGTCATACAATAAAATATAAATTATAAACATCATAAAACACGGCGTTAAATATTATCAAATAACATCAGAAGTCCTGCGTTTATTAATAAGAGCTAAAGAAAAATATATCATTTATATAACATTTATATGAGATACAGAGTGAGCAAAAGATAAAAGATGTTACAGGTTACATTTTAAAAAAATCAATGGTATTCAAAGTACGTAACAATTAATCGAAATTATAATATAAAAAACATCTAAAAAAACAACATGGAGGAGAGGGTGAGGTTGTATTATTCTATCATACTCTTTGCTTTTGCTCTAAATTTATATTATTTTGTTAATCTATATTACTATTATCAGTTATCGCCTTGCGTAATTACACTATATTACTCTTTGTCATCACCTTGAGTTATTATACTGTTATTGTTCTAGGATTTTGCCCTGTGTTATTAATCTTGGCTTTTCTCCTATGTTATCACTCGCTGATATTACCTAGTATTATTATTCTGGGTTTTTTCCTGCATTATTATCCTGTGTTATGACTCTCTTTTATTACCTTCTGATATTTTGTTTTTAATCTCAGTTATACTAGGGTGACTCTAGGGTGGTGAGAATGCCCTGCCCCCAAGAAGAGGATCCACCCTCCCAATACCCTCTGTACTTCTTCTTGAGGGCAGGGGTTTTCTGCTTTTATCTTGGATTTTTATTCTATTATTAATCTGTTATTTTTGCTTTTATCAATGTTATTATTCTGTTTTTAGTTTCTATTAATACAGTTATTATTTTGTTATCAGCCTGTATTACAAATATTTGTTATTAACTTGTTTTGCTATTCTATATTACTCTGTTTTTATTTTGTGCTATTATTCTGTTATTACTCTGTTATTACAATGAGTTATTATTCATAGCTATTCTCCTGTTAGTAATAACATAGAGTTATAACAGAGAGCACTATTTATTTTAACCTGTGTTATTCTATTTTTACTCTCAATTATTGGGCTTTATTTTTGCTCAGTTAATACTTTCTGTTATTAGCCTGTTTTATTGTTCTCTTATTATCCTGTATTATTAATCTCTGTTATGACTCTCTTTTATTTTCTCTTGTTAGTTTATTTATTTTAATTTTAAACTCAGTTTTGCTATGGTGACCCTAGGGTTGAGAGAAGGCCTTACCCCCAATAAGAAGAGCCACCCTCCCAATGCCCTCCGTACTTCTTCTTGAGGGCAGGGGTGGTCTAATTTTATCTTACATTTATATTCTGTTATCTCTCAAGGTTATTACTCTGTTATTATTGTTTTGATTCTTTGTTATTATTCTGTTTTAAATTTCTATTATTACTCTGTTATTATTCTTTTAAGACCCTGTGTTATTATTCTGTTTATTTTCTAAGTTATTATTCTGTTATTAAGCTAGGTTATTATACCTTTATGTTACTCTGTTATTACCCTGTTTAAAAACTCTCTGTTACTATTCTCTGTTATTATAGAGTTTTTACTCTCTGGTATTACCTTGTGGTATTGGCTTTTTTTGCAGTAAAGATTTTAGTAAGAGAACAAGACAGAAATGAAATACAACATTGTCATACAATAAAATATAAATTATAAACATCATAAAACACGGCGTTAAATATTATCAAATAACATCAGAAGTCCTGCGTTTATTAATAAGAGCTAAAGAAAAATATATCATTTACATAACATTTATATGAGATACAGAGTGAGCAAAAGATAAAAGATGTTACAGGTTACATTTTAAAAAAATCAATGGTATTCAAAGTACGTAACAATTAATCCAATTTATAATATAAAAAACATCTAAAAAAACAACATGGAGGAGAGGGTGAGGTGGTATTATTCTATCATACTCTTTGCTTTTGATCTAAATTTATATTATTTTGTTAATCTATATTACTATTATCAGTTATCGCCTTGCGTAATTACACTATATTACTCTTTGTCATCACCTTGAGTTATTATACTGTTATTGTTCTAGGATTTTGCCCTGTGTTATTAATCTTGGCTTTTCTCCTATGTTATCACTCGCTGATATTACCTAGCATTATTATTCTGGGGTTTTTCCTGCATTATTATCCTGTGTTATGACTCTCTTTTATTACCTTCTGATATTTTGTTTTTAATCTCAGTTATACTAGGGTGACTCTAGGGTGGTGAGAATGCCCTGCCCCCAAGAAGAGGATCCACCCTCCCAATACCCTCTGTACTTCTTCTTGAGGGCAGGGGTTTTCTGCTTTTATCTTGGATTTTTATTCTATTATTAATCTGTTATTTTTGCTTTTATCAATGTTATTATTCTGTTTTTAGTTTCTATTAATACAGTTATTATTTTGTTATCAGCCTGTATTACAAATATTTGTTATTAACTTGTTTTGCTATTCTATATTACTCTGTTTTTATTTTGTGCTATTATTCTGTTATTACTCTGTTATTACAATGAGTTATTATTCATAGCTATTCTCCTGTTAGTAATAACATAGAGTTATAACAGAGAGCACTATTTATTTTAACCTGTGTTATTCTATTTTTACTCTCAATTATTGGGCTTTATTTTTGCTCAGTTAATACTTTCTGTTATTAGCCTGTTTTATTGTTCTCTTATTATCCTGTATTATTAATCTCTGTTATGACTCTCTTTTATTTTCTCTTATTATTTTATTTATTTTAATTTTAAACTCAGTTTTGCTATGGTGACCCTAGGGTTGAGAGAAGGCCCTACCCCCAAGAAGAAGATCCACCCTCCCAATGCCCTCTGTACTTCTTCTTGAGGGCAGGGGTTTTCTGCTTTTATCTTGGATTTTTATTCTATTATTAATCTGTTATTTTTGCTTTTATCAATGTTATTATTCTGTTTTTAGTTTCTATTAATACAGTTATTATTTTGTTATCAGCCTGTATTACAAATATTTGTTATTAACTTGTTTTGCTATTCTATATTACTCTGTTTTTATTTTGTGCTATTATTCTGTTATTACTCTGTTATTACAATGAGTTATTATTCATAGCTATTCTCCTATGTTAGTGCTCTCTGTTATAACCCTATGTTATTACTATTTATTTTAACCTGTGTTATTCTATTTTTACTCTCAATTATTGGGCTTTGTTTTTGCTCAGTTAATACTTTCTGTTATTAGCCTGTTTTATTGTTCTCTTATTATCCTGTATTATTAATCTCTGTTATGACTCTCTTTTATTTTCTATTGTTATTTTATTTATTTTAATTTTAAACTCAGTTTTGCTATGGTGACCCTAGGGTTGAGAGAAGGCCCTACCCCCAATAAGAAGATCCACCCTCCCAATGCCCTCTGTACTTCTTTTTTAGGGCAGGGGTGGTCTAATTTTATTTTATATTTATATTCTGTTATCTCTCAAGGTTATTACTCTGTTATTATTGTTTTGATTCTTTCTTATTATTCTGTTTTAAATTTATATTATTACTCTGTTATTATTCTTTTAAGACCCTGTGTTATTATTCTGTTTATTTTCTAAGTTATTATTCTGTTATTAAGCTAGGTTATTATACCTTTATGTTACTCTGTTATTACCCTGTTTAAAAACTCTCTGTTACTATTATCTGTTATTATAGAGTTTTTACTCTCTGGTATTACCTTGTGGTATTGGCTTTTTTTGCAGTAAAGATTTTAGTAAGAGAACAAGACAGAAATGAAATACAACATTGTCATACAATAAAATATAAATTATAAACATCATAAAACACGGCGTTAAATATTATCAAATAACATCAGAAGTCCTGCGTTTATTAATAAGAGCTAAAGAAAAATATATCATTTACATGACATTTATATGAGATACAGAGTGAGCAAAAGATAAAAGATGTTACAGGTTACATTTTAAAAAAATCAATGGTATTCAAAGTACGTAACAATTAATCCAATTTATAATATAAAAAACATCTAAAAAAACAACATGGAGGAGAGGGTGAGGTGGTATTATTCTATCATACTCTTTGCTTTTGATCTAAATTTATATTATTTTGTTAATCTATATTACTATTATCAGTTATCGCCTTGCGTAATTACACTATATTACTCTTTGTCATCACCTTGAGTTATTATACTGTTATTGTTCTAGGATTTTGCCCTGTGTTATTAATCTTGGCTTTTCTCCTATGTTATCACTCGCTGATATTACCTAGCATTATTATTCTGGGGTTTTTCCTGCATTATTATCCTGTGTTATGACTCTCTTTTATTACCTTCTGATATTTTGTTTTTAATCTCAGTTATACTAGGGTGACTCTAGGGTGGTGAGAATGCCCTGCCCCCAAGAAGAGGATCCACCCTCCCAATACCCTCTGTACTTCTTTTTGAGGGCAGGGGTTTTCTGCTTTTATCTTGGATTTTTATTCTATTATTAATCTGTTATTTTTGCTTTTGTCAATGTTATTATTCTGTTTTTAGTTTCTATTAATACAGTTATTATTTTGTTATCAGCCTGTATTACAAATATTTGTTATTAACTTGTTTTGCTATTCTATATTACTCTGTTTTTATTTTGTGCTATTATTCTGTTATTACTCTGTTATTACAATGAGTTATTATTCTTAGCTATTCTCCTATGTTAGTGCTCTCTGTTATAACCCTATGTTATTACTATTTATTTTAACCTGTGTTATTCTATTTTTACTCTCAATTATTGGGCTTTGTTTTTGCTCAGTTAATACTTTCTGTTATTAGCCTGTTTTATTGTTCTCTTATTATCCTGTATTATTAATCTCTGTTATGACTCTCTTTTATTTTCTCTTGTTATTTTATTTATTTTAATTTTAAACTCAGTTTTGCTATGGTGACCCTAGGGTTGAGAGAAGGCCCTACCCCCAATAAGAAGATCCACCCTCCCAATGCCCTCTGTACTTCTTCTTGAGGGCAGGGGTGTTCTAATTTTATCTTACATTTATATTCTGTTATCTCTCAAGGTTATTACTCTGTTATTATTGTTTTGATTCTTTGTTATTATTCTGTTTTAAATTTCTATTATTACTCTGTTATTATTCTTTTAAGACCCTGTGTTATTATTCTGTTTATTTTCTAAGTTATTATTCTGTTATTAAGCTAGGTTATTATACCTTTATGTTACTCTGTTATTACCCTGTTTAAAAACTCTCTGTTACTATTCTCTGTTATTATAGAGTTTTTACTCTCTGGTATTACCTTGTGGTATTGGCTTTTTTTGCAGTAAAGATTTTAGTAAGAGAACAAGACAGAAATGAAATACAACATTGTCATACAATAAAATATAAATTATAAACATCATAAAACACGACGTTAAATATTATCAAATAACATCAGAAGTCCTGCGTTTATTAATAAGAGCTAAAGAAAAATATATCATTTATATAACATTTATATGAGATACAGAGTGAGCAAAAGATAAAAGATGTTACAGGTTACATTTTAAAAAAATCAATGGTATTCAAAGTACGTAACAATTAATCCAAATTATAATATAAAAAACATCTAAAAAAACAACATGGAGGAGAGGGTGAGGTGGTATTATTCTATCATACTCTTTGCTTTTGCTCTAAATTTATATTATTTTGTTAATCTATATTACTATTATCAGTTATCGCCTTGCGTAATTACACTATATTACTCTATGTCATCACCTTGAGTTATTATACTGTTATTGTTCTAGGATTTTGCCCTGTGTTATTAATCTTGGCTTTTCTCCTATGTTATCACTCGCTGATATTACCTAGCATTATTATTCTGGGTTTTTTCCTGCATTATTATCCTGTGTTATGACTCTCTTTTATTACCTTCTGATATTTTGTTTTTAATCTCAGTTATACTAGGGTGACTCTAGGGTGGTGAGAATGCCCTGCCCCCAAGAAGAGGATCCACCCTCCCAATACCCTCTGTACTTCTTCTTGAGGGCATGGGTTTTCTGCTTTTATCTTGGATTTTTATTCTATTATTAATCTGTTATTTTTGCTTTTATCAATGTTATTATTCTGTTTTTAGTTTCTATTAATACAGTTATTATTTTGTTATCAGCCTGTATTACAAATATTTGTTATTAACTTGTTTTGCTATTCTATATTACTCTGTTTTTATTTTGTGCTATTATTCTGTTATTACTCTGTTATTACAATGAGTTATTATTCTTAGTTATTCTCCTATGTTAGTGCTCTCTGTTATAACCCTATGTTATTACTATTTATTTTAACCTGTGTTATTCTATTTTTATTCTCAATTATTGGGCTTTGTTTTTGCTCAGTTAATACTTTCTGTTATTAGCCTGTTTTATTGTTCTCTTATTATCCTGTATTATTAATCTCTGTTATGACTCTCTTTTATTTTCTATTGTTATTTTATTTATTTTAATTTTAAACTCAGTTTTGCTATGGTGACCCTAGGGTTGAGAGAAGGCCCTACCCCCAATAAGAAGATCCACCCTCCCAATGCCCTCTGTACTTCTTCTTGAGGGCAGGGGTGGTCTAATTTTATTTTATATTTATATTCTGTTATCTCTCAAGGTTATTACTCTGTTATTATTGTTTTGATTCTTTCTTATTATTCTGTTTTAAATTTATATTATTACTCTGTTATTATTCTTTTAAGACCCTGTGTTATTATTCTGTTTATTTTCTAAGTTATTATTCTGTTATTAAGCTAGGTTATTATACCTTTATGTTACTCTGTTATTACCCTGTTTAAAAACTCTCTGTTACTATTATCTGTTATTATAGAGTTTTTACTCTCTGGTATTACCTTGTGGTATTGGCTTTTTTTGCAGTAAAGATTTTAGTAAGAGAACAAGACAGAAATGAAATACAACATTGTCATACAATAAAATATAAATTATAAACATCATAAAACACGGCGTTAAATATTATCAAATAACATCAGAAGTCCTGCGTTTATTAATAAGAGCTAAAAAAAATATATCATTTACATAACATTTATATGAGATACAGAGTGAGCAAAAGATAAAAGATGTTACAGGTTACATTTTAAAAAAATCAATGGTATTCAAAGTACGTAACAATTAATCCAATTTATAATATAAAAAACATCTAAAAAAACAACATGGAGGAGAGGGTGAGGTGGTATTATTCTATCATACTCTTTGCTTTTGATCTAAATTTATATTATTTTGTTAATCTATATTACTATTATCAGTTATCGCCTTGCGTAATTACACTATATTACTCTTTGTCATCACCTTGAGTTATTATACTGTTATTGTTCTAGGATTTTGCCCTGTGTTATTAATCTTGGCTTTTCTCCTATGTTATCACTCGCTGATATTACCTAGCATTATTATTCTGGGGTTTTTCCTGCATTATTATCCTGTGTTATGACTCTCTTTTATTACCTTCTGATATTTTGTTTTTAATCTCAGTTATACTAGGGTGACTCTAGGGTGGTGAGAATGCCCTGCCCCCAAGAAGAGGATCCACCCTCCTAATACCCTCTGTACTTCTTTTTGAGGGCAGGGGTTTTCTGCTTTTATCTTGGATTTTTATTCTATTATTAATCTGTTATTTTTGCTTTTGTCAATGTTATTATTCTGTTTTTAGTTTCTATTAATACAGTTATTATTTTGTTATCAGCCTGTATTACAAATATTTGTTATTAACTTGTTTTGCTATTCTATATTACTCTGTTTTTATTTTGTGCTATTATTCTGTTATTACTCTGTTATTACAATGAGTTATTATTCTTAGCTATTCTCCTATATTAGTGCTCTCTGTTATAACCCTATGTTATTACTATTTATTTTAACCTGTGTTATTCTATTTTTATTCTCAATTATTGGACTTTGTTTTTGCTCAGTTAATACTTTCTGTTATTAGCCTGTTTTATTGTTCTCTTATTATCCTGTATTATTAATCTCTGTTATGACTCTCTTTTATTTTCTCTTGTTATTTTATTTATTTTAATTTTAAACTCAGTTTTGCTATGGTGACCCTAGGGTTGAGAGAAGGCCCTACCCCCAATAAGAAGATCCACCCTCCCAATGCCCTCTGTACTTCTTCTTGAGGGCAGGGGTGGTCTAATTTTATCTTACATTTATATTCTGTTATCTCTCAAGGTTATTACTCTGTTATTATTGTTTTGATTCTTTGTTATTATTCTGTTTTAAATTTCTATTATTACTCTGTTATTATTCTTTTAAGACCCTGTGTTATTATTCTGTTTATTTTCTAAGTTATTATTCTGTTATTAAGCTAGGTTATTATACCTTTATGTTACTCTGTTATTACCCTGTTTAAAAACTCTCTGTTACTATTATCTGTTATTATTGAGTTTTTACTCTCTGGTATTACCTTGTGGTATTGGCTTTTTTTGCAGTAAAGATTTTAGTAAGAGAACAAGACAGAAATGAAATACAACATTGTCATACAATAAAATATAAATTATAAACATCATAAAACGCGGCGTTAAATATTATCAAATAACATCAGAAGTCCTGCGTTTATTAATAAGAGCTAAAGAAAAATATATCATTTACATAACATTTATATGAGATACAGAGTGAGCAAAAGATAAAAGATGTTACAGGTTACATTTTAAAAAAATCAATGGTATTCAAAGTATGTAACAATTAATCCAATTTATAATATAAAAAACATCTAAAAAAACAACATGGAGGAGAGGGTGAGGTGGTATTATTCTATCATACTCTTTGCTTTTGCTCTAAATTTATATTATTTTGTTAATCTATATTACTATTATCAGTAATCGCCTTGCGTAATTACACTATATTACTCTTTGTTATCACCTTGAGTTATTATACTGTTATTGTTCTAGGTTTTTGCCCTGTGTTATTAATCTTGGCTTTTCTCCTATGTTATCACTCGCTGATATTACCTAACATTATTATTCTGGTTTTTTTCCTGCATTATTATCCTGTGTTATGACTCTCTTTTATTACCTTCTGATATTTTGTTTTTAATCTCAGTTATACTAGGGTGACTCTAGGGTGGTGAGAATGCCCTGCCCCCAAGAAGAGGATCCACCCTCCCAATACCCTCTGTACTTCTTCTTGAGGGCAGGGGTGGTCTAATTTTATCTTACATTTATATTCTGTTATCTCTCAAGGTTATTACTCTGTTATTATTGTTTTGATTCTTTGTTATTATTCTGTTTTAAATTTATATTATTACTCTGTTATTATTCTTTTAAGACCCTGTGTTATTATTCTGTTTATTTTCTAAGTTATTATTCTGTTATTAAGCTAGGTTATTATACCTTTATGTTACTCTGTTATTACCCTGTTTAAAAACTCTCTGTTACTATTATCTGTTATTATAGAGTTTTTACTCTCTGGTATTACCTTGTGGTATTGGCTTTTTTTGCAGTAAAGATTTTAGTAAGAGAACAAGACAGAAATGAAATACAACATTGTCATACAATAAAATATAAATTATAAACATCATAAAACACGGCGTTAAATATTATCAAATAACATCAGAAGTCCTGCGTTTATTAATAAGAGCTAAAGAAAAATATATCATTTACATAACATTTATATGAGATACAGAGTGAGCAAAAGATAAAAGATGTTACAGGTTACATTTTAAAAAAATCAATGGTATTCAAAGTATGTAACAATTAATCCAATTTATAATATAAAAAACATCTAAAAAAACAACATGGAGGAGAGGGTGAGGTGGTATTATTCTATCATACTCTTTGCTTTTGCTCTAAATTTATATTATTTTGTTAATCTATATTACTATTATCAGTAATCGCCTTGCGTAATTACACTATATTACTCTTTGTTATCACCTTGAGTTATTATACTGTTATTGTTCTAGGATTTTGCCCTGTGTTATTAATCTTGGCTTTTCTCCTATGTTATCACTCGCTGATATTACCTAGCATTATTATTCTGGTTTTTTTCCTGCATTATTATCCTGTGTTATGACTCTCTTTTATTACCTTCTGATATTTTGTTTTTAATCTCAGTTATACTAGGGTGACTCTAGGGTGGTGAGAATGCCCTGCCCCCAAGAAGAGGATCTACCCTCCCAATACCCTCTGTACTTCTTCTTGAGGGCAGGGGTTTTCTGCTTTTATCTTGGATTTTTATTCTATTATTAATCTGTTATTTTTGCTTTTATCAATGTTATTATTCTGTTTTTAGTTTCTATTAATACAGTTATTATTTTGTTATCAGCCTGTATTACAAATATTTGTTATTAACTTGTTTTGCTATTCTATATTACTCTGTTTTTATTTTGTGCTATTATTCTGTTATTACTCTGTTATTACAATGAGTTATTATTCTTAGCTATTCTCCTATGTTACTGCTCTCTGTAATAACCCTATGTTATTACTATTTATTTTAACCTGTGTTATTCTATTTTTACTCTCAATTATTGGGCTTTGTTTTTGCTCAGTTAATACTTTCTGTTATTAGCCTGTTTTATTGTTCTCTTATTATCCTGTATTATTAATCTCTGTTATGACTCTCTTTTATTTTCTCTTGTTATTTTATTTATTTTAATTTTAAACTCAGTTTTGCTAATGGTGACCCTAGGGTTGAGAGAAGGCCCTACCCCCAATAAGAAGATCCACCCTCCCAATGCCCTCTGTACTTCTTCTTGAGGGCAGGGGTGGTCTAATTTTATCTTACATTTATATTCTGTTATCTCTCAAGGTTATTACTCTGTTATTATTGTTTTGATTCTTTGTTATTATTCTGTTTTAAATTTATATTATTACTCTGTTATTATTCTTTTAAGACCCTGTGTTATTATTCTGTTTATTTTCTAAGTTATTATTCTGTTATTAAGCTAGGTTATTATACCTTTATGTTACTCTGTTATTACCCTGTTTAAAAAACTCTCTGTTACTATTCTCTGTTATTATAGAGTTTTTACTCTCTGGTATTACCTTGTGGTATTGGTTTTTTTTTGCAGTAAAGATTTTAGTAAGAGAAGAAGACACAAATGAAATACAACATTGTCATACAATAAAATATAAATTATAAACATCATAAAACACGGCGTTAAATATTATCAAATAACATCAGAAGTCCTGCGTTTATTAATAAGAGCTAAAGAAAAATATATCATTTATATAACATTTATATGAGATACAGAGTGAGCAAAAGATAAAAGATGTTACAAGTTACATTTTAAAAAAATCAATGGTATTCAAAGTACGTAACAATTAATCCAATTTATAATATAAAAAACATCTAAAAAAACAACATGGAGGAGAGGGTGAGGTGGTATTATTCTATCATACTCTTTGCTTTTGCTCTAAATTTCTATTATTTTGTTAATCTATATCACTATTATCGGTTATCGCCTTGCGTAATTACACTATATTACTCTATGTTATCACCTTGAGTTATTATACTGTTATTGTTCTAGGATTTTGCCCTGTGTTATTATTCTTGGCTATCTCCTATGTTATTACTCGCTGATATTACCTAGCGTTATTATTCTGTTTTTTTCCCCGGCATTATTATCCTGTGTTATGACTCTCTTTTATTACCTTCTCTTATTTTTTTTTTAATCTCAGTTATACTAGGGTGACTCTAGGGTGGTGAGAATGCCCTGCCCCCAAGAAGAGGATCCACCCAACCAATACCCTCTGTACTTCTTCTTGATGGCAGTGGTTTTTTGCTTTTATCTTGGATTTTTATTCTATTATTAATCTGTTATTTTTACTTGTATCAATGTTATTATTCTGTTTTTAGTTTCTTTTAAAACAGTGTTATTATTTTGTTATCAGCCTGTATTACAAATATTTGTTATTAACTTGTTTTGCTATTCTATATTTCTCTGTTTTTATTTTGTGCTATTATTCTCTTATTACTCTGTTATTACAATGAGTTATTATTCTTAGCTATTCTCCTATGTTAGTGCTCTCTGTTATAACCCTATGTTATTACTATTTATTTTAACCTGTGTTATTCTATTTTTACTCTCAATTATTGGGCTTTGTTTTTGCTCAGTTAATACTTTCTGTTATTAGCCTGTTTTATTGTTCTCTTATTATCCTGTATTATTAATCTCTGTTATGACTCTCTTTTATTTTCTCTTGTTATTTTATTTATTTTAATTTTAATCTCAGTTTTGCTATGGTGACCCTAGCGTTGAGAGAAGGCCCTACCCCAAAGAAGAGGATCCACCCTCCCAATGCCCTCTGTACTTCTTCTTGAGGGCAGGGGTGGTCTAATTTTATCTTATATTTATATTCTGTTATCTCTCAGGGTTATTACTCTGTTATTATTGTTTTGATTCTTTGTTATTATTCTGTTTTAAATTTCTATTATTACTCTGTTATTATTCTTTTAAGACCCTGTGTTATTATTCTGTTTATTTTCTAAGTTATTATTCTGTTATTAAGCTAGGTTATTATACCTTTATGTTACTCTGTCATTACCCTGTTTAAAAACTGTCTGTTAATATTCTCTGTTATTGAGTTTTTACTCTCTGTTATTACCTTGTGGTATTGGCTTTTTTTGCAGTAAAGATTTTAGTAAGAGAACAAGACAGAAATGAAATACAACATTGTCATACAATAAAATATAAATTATAAACATCATAAAACACGGCGTTAAATATTATCAAATAACATCAGAAGTCCTGCATTTATTAATAAGAGCTAAAGAAAAATATATCATTTACATAACATTTATATGAGATACAGAGTGAGCAAAAGATAAAAGATGTTACAAGTTACATTTTAAAATTCAATGGTATTTAAAATACGTAACAATTAATCCAATTTATAATATAAAAAACATCTAAAAAAACAACATGGAGGAGAGGGTGAGGTGGTATTATTCTATCATACTCTTTGCTTTTGCTCTAAATTTATATTATTTTGTTAATCTATATTACTATTATCAGTTATCGCCTTGCGTAATTACACTATATTACTCTTTGTTATCACCTTGAGTTATTATACTATTATTGTTCTAGGATTTTGCCCTGTGTCATTAATCTTGGCTTTTCTCCTATGTTATTACTCGCTGATATTACCTAGCATTAATATTCTGGTTTTTTTTCCTGCATTATTATCCTGTGTTATGGCTCTCTTTTATTACCTTCTGATATTTTGTTTTTAATCTCAGATATACTAGGGTGACTCTAGGGTGGTGAGAATGCCCTGCCGCCAAGAAGAGGATCCACCCTCCCAATACCCTCTGTACTTTTTCTTGAGAGCAGGGGTTTTCTGCTTTTATCTTGGATTTTGTTTCTATTATTAATCTGTTATTTTTGCTTTTATCAATGTTATTATTCTGTTTTTAGTTTCTATTAATACAGTTATTATTTTGTTATCAGCCTGTATTACAAATATTTGTTATTAACTTGTTTTGCTATTCTATATTACTCTGTTTTTATTTTGTGCTATTATTCTGTTATTACTCTGTTATTACAATGAGTTATTATTCTTAGCTATTCTCCTATGTTAGTGCTCTCTGTAATAACCCTATGTTATTACTATTTATTTTAACCTGTGTTATTCTATTTTTACTCTCAATTATTGGGCTTTGTTTTTGCTCAGTTAATACTTTCTGTTATTAGCCTGTTTTATTGTTCTCTTATTATCCTGTATTATTAATCTCTGTTATGACTCTCTTTTATTTTCTCTTGTTATTTTATTTATTTTAATTTTAAACTCAGTTTTGCTATGGTGACCCTAGGGTTGAGAGAAGGCCCTACCCCCAATAAGAAGATCCACCCTCCCAATGCCCTCTGTACTTCTTCTTGAGGGCAGGGGTGGTCTAATTTTATCTTACATTTATATTCTGTTATCTCTCAAGGTTATTACTCTGTTATTATTGTTTTGATTCTTTGTTATTATTCTGTTTTAAATTTATATTATTACTCTGTTATTATTCTTTTAAGACCCTGTGTTATTATTCTGTTTATTTTCTAAGTTATTTTTCTGTTATTAAGCTAGGTTATTATACCTTTATGTTACTCTGTCATTACCCTGTTTAAAAACTGTCTGTTAATATTCTCTGTTATTGAGTTTTTACTCTCTGTTATTACCTTGTGGTATTGGCTTTTTTTGCAGTAAAGATTTTAGTAAGAGAACAAGACAGAAATGAAATACAACATTGTCATACAATAAAATATAAATTATAAACATCATAAAACACGGCGTTAAATATTATCAAATAACATCAGAAGTCCTGCGTTTATTAATAAGAGCTAAAGAAAAATATATCATTTATATAACATTTATATGAGATACAGAGTGAGCAAAAGATAAAAGATGTTACAAGTTACATTTTAAAAAAATCAATGGTATTCAAAGTACGTAACAATTAATCCAATTTATAATATAAAAAACATCTAAAAAAACAACATGGAGGAGAGGGTGAGGTGGTATTATTCTATCATACTCTTTGCTTTTGCTCTAAATTTCTATTATTTTGTTAATCTATATCACTATTATCGGTTATCGCCTTGCGTAATTACACTATATTACTCTATGTTATCACCTTGAGTTATTATACTGTTATTGTTCTAGGATTTTGCCCTGTGTTATTATTCTTGGCTATCTCCTATGTTATTACTCGCTGATATTACCTAGCGTTATTATTCTGTTTTTTCCCCGGCATTATTATCCTGTGTTATGACTCTCTTTTATTACCTTCTGTTATTTTTTTTTTAATCTCAGTTATACTAGGGTGACTCTAGGGTGGTGAGAATGCCCTGCCCCCAAGAAGAGGATCCACCCAACCAATACCCTCTGTACTTCTTCTTGATGGCAGTGGTTTTTTGCTTTTATCTTGGATTTTTATTCTATTATTAATCTGTTATTTTTACTTGTATCAATGTTATTATTCTGTTTTTAGTTTCTTTTAAAACAGTGTTATTATTTTGTTATCAGCCTGTATTACAAATATTTGTTATTAACTTGTTTTGCTATTCTATATTTCTCTGTTTTTATTTTGTGCTATTATTCTCTTATTACTCTGTTATTACAATGAGTTATTATTCTTAGCTATTCTCCTATGTTAGTGCTCTCTGTTATAACCCTATGTTATTACTATTTATTTTAACCTGTGTTATTCTATTTTTACTCTCAATTATTGGGCTTTGTTTTTGCTCAGTTAATACTTTCTGTTATTAGCCTGTTTTATTGTTCTCTTATTATCCTGTATTATTAATCTCTGTTATGACTCTCTTTTATTTTCTCTTGTTATTTTATTTATTTTAATTTTAATCTCAGTTTTGCTATGGTGACCCTAGCGTTGAGAGAAGGCCCTACCCCAAAGAAGAGGATCCACCCTCCCAATGCCCTCTGTACTTCTTCTTGAGGGCAGGGGTGGTCTAATTTTATCTTATATTTATATTCTGTTAGCTCTCAAGGTTATTACTCTGTTATTATTGTTTTGATTCTTTGTTATTATTCTGTTTTAAATTTCTATTATTACTCTGTTATTATTCTTTTAAGAACCTGTGTTATTATTCTGTTTATTTTCTAAGTTATTATTCTGTTATTAAGCTAGGTTATTATACCTTTATGTTACTCTGTCATTACCCTGTTTAAAAACTCTCTGTTACTATTCTCTGTTATTATAGAGTTTTTACTCTCTGGTATTACCTTGTGGTGTTGGCTTTTTTTGCAGTAAAGATTTTAGTAAGAGAACAAGACATAAATGAAATACAACATTGTCATACAATAAAATATAAATTATAAACATCATAAAACACGGCGTTAAATATTATCAAATAACATCAGAAGTCCTGCGTTTTTTAATAAGAGCTAAAGAAAAATATATCATTTACATAACATTTATATGAGATACAGAGTGAGCAAAAGATAAAAGATGTTACAGGTTACATTTTAAAAAAATCAATGGTATTCAAAGTACGTAACAATTAATCCAATTTATAATATAAAAAACATCTAAAAAAACAACATGGAGGAGAGGGTGAGGTGGTGTTATTCTATCATACTCTTTGCTTTTGTTCTAAATTTCTATTATTTTGTTAATCTATATTACTATTATCAGTTATCGCCTTGCGTAATTACACTATATTACTCTATATTATCATCTTGACTTATTATACTGTTAATGTTCTAGGATTTTGCCCTGTGTTATTAATCTTGGCTATTCTCCTATGTTATTACTCTCTGATATTACCTAGCGTTATTATTCTGGTTTTTTTCCTGCATTATTATCCTGTGTTATGACTCTCTTTTATTACCTTCTGATATTTTGTTTTTAATCTCAGTTATACTAGGGTGACTCTAGGGTGGTGAGAATGCCCTGCCGCCAAGAAGAGGATCCACCCTCCCAATACCCTCTGTACTTCTTCTTGAGAGCAGGGGTTTACTGCTTTTATCTTGGATTTTGTTTCTATTATTAATCTGTTATTTTTGCTTTTATCAATGTTATTATTCTGTTTTTAGTTTCTATTAATACAGTTATTATTTTGTTATCAGCCTGTATTACAAATATTTGTTATTAACTAGTTTTGCTATTCTATATTACTCTGTTTTTATTTTGTGCTATTATTCTGTTATTACTCTGTTATTACAATGAGTTATTATTCTTAGCTATTCTCCTATGTTAGTAATAACATAGGGTTATAACAGAGAGCACTATTTATTTTAACCTGTGTTATTCTATTTTTACTCTCAATTATTGGGCTTTGTTTTTGCTCAGCTAATACTTTCTGTTATTAGCCTGTTTTATTGTTCTCTTATTATCCTGTATTAATACTTTCTGTTATGATTCTCTTTTATTTTCTCTTGTTATTTTATTTATTTTAATTTTAAACTCAGTTTTGCTATGGTGACCCTAGGGTTGAGAGAAGACCCTACCCCCAATAAGAAGATCCACCCTCCCAATGCCCTCTGTACTTCTTCTTGAGGGCATGGGTGGTCTAATTTTATCTTACATTTATATTCTGTTATCTCTCAAGGCTATTACTCTGTTATTATTGTTTTGATTATTTTTTATTATTCTGTTTTAAATTTCTATTATTACTCTGTTATTATTCTTTTAAGACCCTGTGTTATTATTCTGTTTATTTTCTAAGTTATTATTCTGTTATTAACCTAGGTTATTATAACTTTATGTTACTCTGTTATTACCCTGTTTAAAAACTCTCTGTTACTATTCTCTGTTATTATAGAGTTTTTAATCTCTGGTATTACCTTGTGGTATTGGGTTTTTTTTTGCAGTAAAGATTTTAGTAAGAGAACAAGACATAAATGAAATACAACATTGTCATACAATAAAATATAAATTATAAACATCATAAAACACGGCGTTAAATATTATCAAATAACATCAGAAGTCCTGCGTTTATTAATAAGAGCTAAAGAAAAATATATCATTTACATAACATTTATATGAGATACAGAGTGAGCAAAAGATAAAAGATGTTACAAGTTACATTTTAAAATTCAATGGTATTTAAAATACGTAACAATTAATCCAATTTATAATATAAAAAACATCTAAAAAAACAACATGGAGGAGAGGGTGAGGTGGTATTATTCTATCATACTCTTTGCTTTTGCTCTAAATTTATATTATTTTGTTAATCTATATTACTATTATCAGTTATCGCCTTGCGTAATTACACTATATTACTCTTTGTTATCACCTTGAGTTATTATACTGTTATTGTTCTAGGATTTTGCCCTGTGTTATTAATCTTGGCTTTTCTCCTATGTTATTACTCGCTGATATTACCTAGCATTATTATTCTGGGTTTTTTCCTGCATTATTATCCTGTGTTATGACTCTCTTTTATTACCTTCTGTTATTTTGTTTTTAATCTCAGTTATACTAGGGTGACTCTAGGGTGGTGAGAATGCCCTGCCCCCAAGAAGAGGATCCACCCTCCCAATACCCTCTGTACTTCTTCTTGAGGGCAGGGGTTTTCTGCTTTTATCTTGGATTTTTATTCTATTATTAATCTGTTATTTTTGCTTTTATCAATGTTATTATTCTGTTTTTAGTTTCTATTAATACAGTTATTATTTTGTTATCAGCCTGTATTACAAATATTTGTTATTAACTTGTTTTGCTATTCTATATTACTCTGTTTTTATTTTGTGCTATTATTCTGTTATTACTCTGTTATTACAATGAGTTATTATTTTTAGCTATTCTCCTATGTTAGTGCTCTCTATTATAACCCTATGTTATTACTATTTATTTTAACCTGTGTTATTCTATTTTTACTCTCAATTATTGGGCTTTGTTTTTGCTCAGTTAATACTTTCTGTTATTAGCCTGTTTTATTGTTCTTTTATTATCCTGTATTATTAATCTCTGTTATGACTCTCTTTTATTTTCTCTTATTATTTTATTTATTTTAATTTTAAACTCAGTTTTGCTATGGTGACCCTAGGGTTGAGAGAAGGCCCTACCCCCAATAAGAAGATCCACCCTCCCAATGCCCTCTGTACTTCTTCTTGAGGGCAGGGGTGGTCTAATTTTATCGTACATTTATATTCTGTTATCTCTCAAGGTTATTACTCTGTTATTATTGTTTTGATTCTTTGTTATTATTCTGTTTTAAATTTCTATTATTACTCTGTTATTATTCTTTTAAGACCCTGTGTTATTATTCTGTTTATTTTCTAAGTTATTATTCTGTTATTAAGCTAAGTTATTATACCTTTATGTTACTCTGTTATTACCCTGTTTAAAAACTCTCTGTTACTATTATCTGTTATTATAGAGTTTTTGCTCTCTGGTATTACCTTGTGGTATTGGCTTTTTTTGCAGTAAAGATTTTAGTAAGAGAACAAGACAGAAATGAAATACAACATTGTCATACAATAAAATATAAATTATAAACATCATAAAACACGGCGTTAAATATTATCAAATAACATCAGAAGTCCTGCGTTTATTAATAAGAGCTAAAGAAAAATATATCATTTACATAACATTTATATGAGATACAGAGTGAGCAAAAGATAAAAGATGTAACAGGTTACTTTTTAAAAAAATCAATGGTATTCAAAGTACGTAACAATTAATCCAATTTATAATATAAAAAACATCTAAAAAAACAACATGGAGGAGAGGGTGAGGTGGTATTATTCCATCATACTCTTTGCTTTTGCTCTAAATTTGTATTATTTTGTTAATCTATATTTCTATTATATGTTATCGCCTTGCGTAATTACACTATATTACTCTTTGTTATCACCTTGAGTTATTATACTGTTATTGTTCTAGGATTTTGCCCTGTGTTATTAATCTTGGCTTTTCTCCTATGTTATCACTCGCTGATATTACATAGCATTATTATTCTGGTTTTTTTCCTGCATTATTATCCTGTGTTATGACTCTCTTTTATTACCTTCTGATATTTTGTTTTTAATCTCAGTTATACTAGGGTGACTCTAGGGTGGTGAGAATGCCCTGCCCCCAAGAAGAGGATCCACCCTCCCAATACCCTCTGTACTTCTTCTTGAGGGCAGGGGTTTTCTGCTTTTATCTTGGATTTTTATTCTATTATTAATCTGTTATTTTTGCTTTTATCAATGTTATTATTCTGTTTTTAGTTTCTATTAATACAGTTATTATTTTGTTATCAGCCTGTATTACAAATATTTGTTATTAACTTGTTTTGCTATTCTATATTACTCTGTTTTTATTTTGTGCTATTATTCTGTTATTACAATAAGTTATTATTCTTAGCTTATCTCCTATGTTAGTGCTCTCTCTTATAACCCTATGTTATTACTATTTATTTTAACCTGTGTTATTGTATTTTTACTCTCAATTATTGGGCTTTGTTTTTGCTCAGTTAATACTTTCTGTTATTAGCCTGTTTTATTGTTCTTTTATTATCCTGTATTATTAATCTCTGTTATGACTCTCTTTTATTTTCTCTTATTATTTTATTTATTTTAATTTTAAACTCAGTTTTGCTATGGTGACCCTAGGGTTGAGAGAAGGCCCTACCCCCAAGAAGAAGATCCACCCTCCCAATGCCCTCTGTACTTCTTCTTGAGGGCAGGGGTGGTCTAATTTTATCTTACATTTATATTCTGTTATCTCTCAAGGTTATTACTCTGTTATTATTGTTTTGATTCTTTGTTATTATTCTGTTTTAAATTTATATTATTACTCTGTTATTATTCTTTTAAGACCCTGTGTTATTATTCTGTTTATTTTCTAAGTAATTATTCTGTTATTAAGCTAGGTTATTATACCTTTATGTTACTCTGTTATTACCCTGTTTAAAAACTCTCTGTTACTATTATCTGTTATTATAGAGATTTACTCTCTGGTATTACCTTGTGGTATTGGCTTTTTTTGCAGTAAAGATTTTAGTAAGAGAACAAGACAGAAATGAAATACAACATTGTCATACAATAAAATATAAATTATAAACATCATAAAACACGGTGTTAAATATTATCAAATAACATCAGAAGTCCTGCGTTTATTAATAAGAGCTAAAGAAAAATATATCATTTACATAACATTTATATGAGATACAGAGTGAGCAAAAGATAAAAGATGTTACAGGTTACATTTTAAAAAAATCAATGGTATTCAAAGTACGTAACAATTAATCCAAATTATAATATAAAAAACATCTAAAAAAACAACATGGAGGAGAGGGTGAGGTGGTATTATTCTATCATACTCTTTGCTTTTGCTCTAAATTTATATTATTTTGTTAATCTGTATTACTATTATCAGTTATCGCCTTGCGTAATTACACTATATTACTCTTTGTCATCACCTTGAGTTATTATACTGTTATTGTTCTAGGATTTTGCCCTGTGTTATTAATCTTGGCTTTTCTCCTATGTTATCACTCGCTGATATTACCTAGCATTATTATTCTGGGTTTTTTCCTGCATTATTATCCTGTGTTATGACTCTCTTTTATTACCTTCTGATATTTTGTTTTTAATCTCAGTTATACTAGGGTGACTCTTGGGTGGTGAGAATGCCCTGCCCCCAAGAAGAGGATCCACCCTCCCAATACCCTCTGTACTTCTTCTTGAGGGCAGGGGTTTTCTGCTTTTATCTTGGATTTTTATTCTATTATTAATCTGTTATTTTTGCTTTTATCAATGTTATTATTCTGTTTTTAGTTTCTATTAATACAGTTATTATTTTGTTATCAGCCTGTATTACAAATATTTGTTATTAACTTGTTTTGCTATTCTATATTACTCTGTTTTTATTTTGTGCTATTATTCTGTTATTACTCTGTTATTACAATAAGTTATTATTCTTAGCTTATCTCCTATGTTAGTGCTCTCTCTTATAACCCTATGTTATTACTATTTATTTTAACCTGTGTTATTGTATTTTTACTCTCAATTATTGGGCTTTGTTTTTGCTCAGTTAATACTTTCTGTTATTAGCCTGTTTTATTGTTCTTTTATTATCCTGTATTATTAATCTCTGTTATGACTCTCTTTTATTTTCTCTTATTATTTTATTTATTTTAATTTTAAACTCAGTTTTGCTATGGTGACCCTAGGGTTGAGAGAAGGCCCTACCCCCAAAAAGAAGATCCACCCTCCCAATGCCCTCTGTACTTCTTCTTGAGGGCAGGGGTGGTCTAATTTTATCTTACATTTATATTCTGTTATCTCTCAAGGTTATTACTCTGTTATTATTGTTTTGATTCTTTGTTATTATTCTGTTTTAAATTTATATTATTACTCTGTTATTATTCTTTTAAGACCCTGTGTTATTATTCTGTTTATTTTCTAAGTAATTATTCTGTTATTAAGCTAGGTTATTATACCTTTATGTTACTCTGTTATTACCCTGTTTAAAAACTCTCTGTTACTATTATCTGTTATTATAGAGATTTACTCTCTGGTATTACCTTGTGGTATTGGCTTTTTTTGCAGTAAAGATTTTAGTAAGAGAACAAGACAGAAATGAAATACAACATTGTCATACAATAAGATATGAATTATAAACATCATAAAACACGGTGTTAAATATTATCAAATAACATCAGAAGTCCTGCGTTTATTAATAAGAGCTAAAGAAAAATATATCATTTACATAACATTTATATGAGATACAGAGTGAGCAAAAGATAAAAGATGTTACAGGTTACATTTTAAAAAAATCAATGGTATTCAAAGTACGTAACAATTAATCCAAATTATAATATAAAAAACATCTAAAAAAACAACATGGAGGAGAGGGTGAGGTGGTATTATTCTATCATACTCTTTGCTTTTGCTCTAAATTTATATTATTTTGTTAATCTGTATTACTATTATCAGTTATCGCCTTGCGTAATTACACTATATTACTCTTTGTCATCACCTTGAGTTATTATACTGTTATTGTTCTAGGATTTTGCCCTGTGTTATTAATCTTGGCTTTTCTCCTATGTTATCACTCGCTGATATTACCTAGCATTATTATTCTGGGTTTTTTCCTGCATTATTATCCTGTGTTATGACTCTCTTTTATTACCTTCTGATATTTTGTTTTTAATCTCAGTTATACTAGGGTGACTCTAGGGTGGTGAGAATGCCCTGCCCCCAAGAAAAAGATCCACCCTCCCAATACCCTCTGTACTTCTTCTTGAGGGCAGGGGTTTTCTGCTTTTATCTTGGATTTTTATTCTATTATTAATCTGTTATTTTTGCTTTTATCAATGTTATTATTCTGTTTTTTAGTTTCTATTAATACAGTTATTATTTTGTTATCAGCCTGTATTACAAATATTTGTTATTAACTTGTTTTGCTATTCTATATTACTCTGTTTTTATTTTGTGCTATTATTCTGTTATTACTCTGTTATTACAATGAGTTATTATTCATAGCTATTCTCCTATGTTAGTAATAACATAGAGTTATAACAGAGAGCACTATTTATTTTAACCTGTGTTATTCTATTTTTACTCTCAATTATTGGGCTTTATTTTTGCTCAGTTAATACTTTCTGTTATTAGCCTGTTTTATTGTTCTCTTATTATCCTGTATTATTAATCTCTGTTATGACTCTCTTTTATTTTCTCTTGTTATTTTATTTATTTTAATTTTAAACTCAGTTTTGCTATGGTGACCCTAGGGTTGAGAGAAGGCCTTACCCCCAATAAGAAGAGCCACCCTCCCAATGCCCTCTGTACTTCTTCTTGAGGGCAGGGGTGGTCTAATTTTATCTTACATTTATATTCTGTTATCTCTCAAGGTTATTACTCTGTTATTATTGTTTTGATTCTTTGTTATTATTCTGTTTTAAATTTCTATTATTACTCTGTTATTATTCTTTTAAGACCCTATGTTATTATTCTGTTTATTTTCTAAGTTATTATTCTGTTATTAAGGTAGGTTATTATACCTTTATGTTACTCTGTTATTACCCTGTTTAAAAACTCTCTGTTACTATTCTCTGTTATTATAGAGTTTTTACTCTCTGGTATTACCTTGTGGTATTGGCTTTTTTTGCAGTAAAGATTTTAGTAAGAGAACAAGACACAAATGAAATACAACATTGTCATACAATAAAATATAAATTATAAACATCATAAAACACGGCGTTAAATATTATCAAATAACATCAGAAGTCCTGCGTTTATTAATAAGAGCTAAAGAAAAATATATCATTTACATAACATTTATATGAGATACAGAGTGAGCAAAAGATAAAAGATGTTACAGGTTACATTTTAAAAAAATCAATGGTATTCAAAGTACGTAACAATTAATCCAATTTATAATATAAAAAACATCTAAAAAAACAACATGGAGGAGAGGGTGAGGTGGTATTATTCTATCATACTCTTTGCTTTTGATCTAAATTTATATTATTTTGTTAATCTATATTACTATTATCAGTTATCGCCTTGCGTAATTACACTATATTACTCTTTGTCATCACCTTGAGTTATTATACTGTTATTGTTCTAGGATTTTGCCCTGTGTTATTAATCTTGGCTTTTCTCCTATGTTATCACTCGCTGATATTACCTAGCATTATTATTCTGGGGTTTTTCCTGCATTATTATCCTGTGTTATGACTCTCTTTTATTACCTTCTGATATTTTGTTTTTAATCTCAGTTATACTAGGGTGACTCTAGGGTGGTGAGAATGCCCTGCCCCCAAGAAGAGGATCCACCCTCCCAATACCCTCTATACTTCTTTTTGAGGGCAGGGGTTTTCTGCTTTTATCTTGGATTTTTATTCTATTATTAATCTGTTATTTTTGCTTTTGTCAATGTTATTATTCTGTTTTTAGTTTCTATTAATACAGTTATTATTTTGTTATCAGCCTGTATTACAAATATTTGTTATTAACTTGTTTTGCTATTCTATATTACTCTGTTTTTATTTTGTGCTATTATTCTGTTATTACTCTGTTATTACAATGAGTTATTATTCTTAGCTATTCTCCTATGTTAGTGTTCTCTGTTATAACCCTATGTTATTACTATTTATTTTAACCTGTGTTATTCTATTTTTACTCTCAATTATTGGGCTTTGTTTTTGCTCAGTTAATACTTTCTGTTATTAGCCTGTTTTATTGTTCTCTTATTATCCTGTATTATTAATCTCTGTTATGACTCTCTTTTATTTTCTCTTGTTATTTTATTTATTTTAATTTTAAACTCAGTTTTGCTATGGTGACCCTAGGGTTGAGAGAAGGCCCTACCCCCAATAAGAAGATCCACCCTCCCAATGCCCTCTGTACTTCTTCTTGAGGGCAGGGGTGGTCTAATTTTATCTTACATTTATATTCTGTTATCTCTCAAGGTTATTACTCTATTATTATTGTTTTGATTCTTTGTTATTATTCTGTTTTAAATTTCTATTATTACTCTGTTATTATTCTTTTAAGACCATGTGTTATTATTCTGTTTATTTTCTAAGTTATTATTCTGTTATTAAGCTAGGTTATTATATCTTTATGTTACTCTGTTATTACCCTGTTTAAAAACTCTCTGTTACTATTATCTGTTATTATTGAGTTTTTACTCTCTGGTATTACCTTGTGGTATTGGCTTTTTTTGCAGTAAAGATTTTAGTAAGAGAACAAGACAGAAATGAAATACAACATTGTCATACAATAAAATATAAATTATAAACATCATAAAACACGGCGTTAAATATTATCAAATAACATCAGAAGTCCTGCGTTTATTAATAAGAGCTAAAGAAAAATATATCATTTATATAACATTTATATGAGATACAGAGTGAGCAAAAGATAAAAGATGTTACAGGTTACATTTTAAAAAAATCAATGGTATTCAAAGTACGTAACAATTAATCCAAATTATAATATAAAAAACATCTAAAAAAACAACATGGAGGAGAGGGTGAGGTGGTATTATTCTATCATACTCTTTGCTTTTGCTCTAAATTTATATTATTTTGTTAATCTATATTACTATTATCAGTTATCGCCTTGCGTAATTACACTATATTACTCTTTGTCATCACCTTGAGTTATTATACTGTTATTGTTCTAGGATTTTGCCCTGTGTTATTAATCTTGGCTTTTCTCCTATGTTATTACTCGCTGATATTACCTAGCATTATTATTCTGGGTTTTTTCCTGCATTATTATCCTGTGTTATGATTCTCTTTTATTACCTTCTGATATTTTGTTTTTAATCTCAGTTATACTAGGGTGACTCTAGGGTGGTGAGAATGCCCTGCCCCCAAGAAGAGGATCCACCCTCCCAATACCCTCTGTACTTCTTCTTGAGGGCAGGGGTTTTCTGCTTTTATCTTGGATTTTTATTCTATTATTAATCTGTTATTTTTGCTTTTATCAATGTTATTATTCTGTTTTTAGTTTCTATTAATACAGTTATTATTTTGTTATCAGCCTGTATTAGAAATATTTGTTATTAACTTGTTTTGCTATTCTATATTACTCTGTTTTTATTTTGTGCTATTATTCTGTTATTACTCTGTTATTACAATGAGTTATTATTCTTAGCTATTCTCCTATGTTAGTGCTCTCTGTTATAACCCTATGTTATTACTATTTATTTTAACCTGTGTTATTCTATTTTTACTCTCAATTATTGGGCTTTGTTTTTGCTCAGTTAATACTTTCTGTTATTAGCCTGTTTTATTGTTCTCTTATTATCCTGTATTATTAATCTCTGTTATGACTCTCTTTTATTTTCTATTGTTATTTTATTTATTTTAATTTTAAACTCAGTTTTGCTATGGTGACCCTAGGGTTGAGAGAAGGCCCTACCATCAATAAGAAGATCCACCCTCCCAATGCCCTCTGTACTTCTTCTTGAGGGCAGGGGTGGTCTAATTTTATCTTATATTTATATTCTGTTATCTCTCAAGGTTATTACTCTGTTATTATTGTTTTGATTCTTTCTTATTATTCTGTTTTAAATTTATATTATTACTCTGTTATTATTCTTTTAAGACCCTGTGTTATTATTCTGTTTATTTTCTAAGTTATTATTCTGTTATTAAGCTAGGTTATTATACCTTTATGTTACTCTGTTATTACCCTGTTTAAAAACTCTCTGTTACTATTATCTGTTATTATAGAGTTTTTACTCTCTGGTATTACCTTGTGGTATTGGCTTTTTTTGCAGTAAAGATTTTATAAGAGAACAAGACAGAAATGAAATACAACATTGTCATACAATAAAATATAAATTATAAACATCATAAAACACGGCGTTAAATATTATCAAATAACATCAGAAGTCCTGCGTTTATTAATAAGAGCTAAAGAAAAATATATCATTTACATAACATTTATATGAGATACAGAGTGAGCAAAAGATAAAAGATGTTACAGGTTACATTTTAAAAAAATCAATGGTATTCAAAGTACGTAACAATTAATCCAATTTATAATATAAAAAACATCTAAAAAAACAACATGGAGGAGAGGGTGAGGTGGTATTATTATATCATACTCTTTGCTTTTGATCTAAATTTATATTATTTTGTTAATCTATATTACTATTATCAGTTATCGCCTTGTGTAATTACACTATATTACTCTTTGTTATCACCTTGAGTTATTATACTCTTATTGTTCTAGGATTTTGCCCCGTGTTATTAATCTTGGCTTTTCTCCTATGTTATCACTCGCTGATATTAGCTAGCATTATTATTCTGGGGTTTTTCCTGCATTATTATCCTGTGTTATGACTCTCTTTTATTACCTTCTGATATTTTGTTTTTAATCTCAGTTATACTAGGGTGACTCTAGGGTGGTGAGAATGCCCTGCCCCCAAGAAGAGGATCCACCCTCCCAATACCCTCTGTACTTCTTTTTGAGGGCAGGGGTTTTCTGCTTTTATCTTGGATTTTTATTCTATTATTAATCTGTTATTTTTGCTTTTGTCAATGTTATTATTCTGTTTTTAGTTTCTATTAATACAGTTATTATTTTGTTATCAGCCTGTATTACAAATATTTGTTATTAACTTGTTTTGCTATTCTATATTACTCTGTTTTTATTTTGTGCTATTATTCTGTTATTACTCTGTTATTACAATGAGTTATTATTCTTAGCTATTCTCCTATGTTAGTGCTCTCTGTTATAACCCTATGTTATTACTATTTATTTTAACCTGTGTTATTCTATTTTTACTCTCAATTATTGGGCTTTGTTTTTGCTCAGTTAATACTTTCTGTTATTAGCCTGTTTTATTGTTCTCTTATTATCCTGTATTATTAATCTCTGTTATGACTCTCTTTTATTTTCTCTTGTTATTTTATTTATTTTAATTTTAAACTCAGTTTTGCTATGGTGACCCTAGGGTTGAGAGAAGGCCCTACCCCCAATAAGAAGATCCACCCTCCCAATGCCCTCTGTACTTCTTCTTGAGGGCAGGGGTGGTCTAATTTTATCTTACATTTATATTCTGTAATCTCTCAAGGTTATTACTCTATTATTATTGTTTTGATTCTTTGTTATTATTCTGTTTTAAATTTCTATTATTACTCTGTTATTATTCTTTTAAGACCATGTGTTATTATTCTGTTTATTTTCTAAGTTATTATTCTGTTATTAAGCTAGGTTATTATATCTTTATGTTACTCTGTTATTACCCTGTTTAAAAACTCTCTGTTACTATTATCTGTTATTATTGAGTTTTTACTCTCTGGTATTACCTTGTGGTATTGGCTTTTTTTGCAGTAAAGATTTTAGTAAGAGAACAAGACAGAAATGAAATACAACATTGTCATACAATAAAATATAAATTATAAACATCATAAAACACGGCGTTAAATATTATCAAATAACATCAGAAGTCCTGCGTTTATTAATAAGAGCTAAAGAAAAATATATCATTTATATAACATTTATATGAGATACAGAGTGAGCAAAAGATAAAAGATGTTACAGGTTACATTTTAAAAAAATCAATGGTATTCAAAGTACGTAACAATTAATCCAAATTATAATATAAAAAACATCTAAAAAAACAACATGGAGGAGACGGTGAGGTGGTATTATTCTATCATACTCTTTGCTTTTGCTCTAAATTTATATTATTTTGTTAATCTATATTACTATTATCAGTTATCGCCTTGCGTAATTACACTATATTACTCTTTGTCATCACCTTGAGTTATTATACTGTTATTGTTCTAGGATTTTGCCCTGTGTTATTAATCTTGGCTTTTCTCCTATGTTATTACTCGCTGATATTACCTAGCATTATTATTCTGGGTTTTTTCCTGCATTATTATCCTGTGTTATGATTCTCTTTTATTACCTTCTGATATTTTGTTTTTAATCTCAGTTATACTAGGGTGACTCTAGGGTGGTGAGAATGCCCTGCCCCCAAGAAGAGGATCCACCCTCCCAATACCCTCTGTACTTCTTCTTGAGGGCAGGGGTTTTCTGCTTTTATCTTGGATTTTTATTCTATTATTAATCTGTTATTTTTGCTTTTATCAATGTTATTATTCTGTTTTTAGTTTCTATTAATACAGTTATTATTTTGTTATCAGCCTGTATTAGAAATATTTGTTATTAACTTGTTTTGCTATTCTATATTACTCTGTTTTTATTTTGTGCTATTATTCTGTTATTACTCTGTTATTACAATGAGTTATTATTCTTAGCTATTCTCCTATGTTAGTGCTCTCTGTTATAACCCTATGTTATTACTATTTATTTTAACCTGTGTTATTCTATTTTTACTCTCAATTATTGGGCTTTGTTTTTGCTCAGTTAATACTTTCTGTTATTAGCCTGTTTTATTGTTCTCTTATTATCCTGTATTATTAATCTCTGTTATGACTCTCTTTTATTTTCTCTTGTTATTTTATTTATTTTAATTTTAAACTCAGTTTTGCTATGGTGACCCTAGGGTTGAGAGAAGGCCCTACCCCCAATAAGAAGATCCACCCTCCCAATGCCCTCTGTACTTCTTCTTGAGGGCAGGGGTGGTCTAATTTTATCTTACATTTATATTCTGTAATCTCTCAAGGTTATTACTCTATTATTATTGTTTTGATTCTTTGTTATTATTCTGTTTTAAATTTCTATTATTACTCTGTTATTATTCTTTTAAGACCATGTGTTATTATTCTGTTTATTTTCTAAGTTATTATTCTGTTATTAAGCTAGGTTATTATATCTTTATGTTACTCTGTTATTACCCTGTTTAAAAACTCTCTGTTACTATTATCTGTTATTATTGAGTTTTTACTCTCTGGTATTACCTTGTGGTATTGGCTTTTTTTGCAGTAAAGATTTTAGTAAGAGAACAAGACAGAAATGAAATACAACATTGTCATACAATAAAATATAAATTATAAACATCATAAAACACGGCGTTAAATATTATCAAATAACATCAGAAGTCCTGCGTTTATTAATAAGAGCTAAAGAAAAATATATCATTTATATAACATTTATATGAGATACAGAGTGAGCAAAAGATAAAAGATGTTACAGGTTACATTTTAAAAAAATCAATGGTATTCAAAGTACGTAACAATTAATCCAAATTATAATATAAAAAACATCTAAAAAAACAACATGGAGGAGAGGGTGAGGTGGTATTATTCTATCATACTCTTTGCTTTTGCTCTAAATTTATATTATTTTGTTAATCTATATTACTATTATCAGTTATCGCCTTGCGTAATTACACTATATTACTCTTTGTCATCACCTTGAGTTATTATACTGTTATTGTTCTAGGATTTTGCCCTGTGTTATTAATCTTGGCTTTTCTCCTATGTTATTACTCGCTGATATTACCTAGCATTATTATTCTGGGTTTTTTCCTGCATTATTATCCTGTGTTATGATTCTCTTTTATTACCTTCTGATATTTTGTTTTTAATCTCAGTTATACTAGGGTGACTCTAGGGTGGTGAGAATGCCCTGCCCCCAAGAAGAGGATCCACCCTCCCAATACCCTCTGTACTTCTTCTTGAGGGCAGGGGTTTTCTGCTTTTATCTTGGATTTTTATTCTATTATTAATCTGTTATTTTTGCTTTTATCAATGTTATTATTCTGTTTTTAGTTTCTATTAATACAGTTATTATTTTGTTATCAGCCTGTATTAGAAATATTTGTTATTAACTTGTTTTGCTATTCTATATTACTCTGTTTTTATTTTGTGCTATTATTCTGTTATTACTCTGTTATTACAATGAGTTATTATTCTTAGCTATTCTCCTATGTTAGTGCTCTCTGTTATAACCCTTTGTTATTACTATTTATTTTAACCTGTGTTATTCTATTTTTACTCTCAATTATTGGGCTTTGTTTTTGCTCAGTTAATACTTTCTGTTATTAGCCTGTTTTATTGTTCTCTTATTATCCTGTATTATTAATCTCTGTTATGACTCTCTTTTATTTTCTATTGTTATTTTATTTATTTTAATTTTAAACTCAGTTTTGCTATGGTGACCCTAGGGTTGAGAGAAGGCCCTACCATCAATAAGAAGATCCACCCTCCCAATGCCCTCTGTACTTCTTCTTGAGGGCAGGGGTGGTCTAATTTTATCTTATATTTATATTCTGTTATCTCTCAAGGTTATTACTCTGTTATTATTGTTTTGATTCTTTCTTATTATTCTGTTTTAAATTTATATTATTACTCTGTTATTATTCTTTTAAGACCCTGTGTTATTATTCTGTTTATTTTCTAAGTTATTATTCTGTTATTAAGCTAGGTTATTATACCTTTATGTTACTCTGTTATTACCCTGTTTAAAAACTCTCTGTTACTATTATCTGTTATTATAGAGTTTTTACTCTCTGGTATTACCTTGTGGTATTGGCTTTTTTTGCAGTAAAGATTTTATAGGAGAACAAGACAGAAATGAAATACAACATTGTCATACAATAAAATATAAATTATAAACATCATAAAACACGGCGTTAAATATTATCAAATAACATCAGAAGTCCTGCGTTTATTAATAAGAGCTAAAGAAAAATATATCATTTACATAACATTTATATGAGATACAGAGTGAGCAAAAGATAAAAGATGTTACAGGTTACATTTTAAAAAAATCAATGGTATTCAAAGTACGTAACAATTAATCCAATTTATAATATAAAAAACATCTAAAAAAACAACATGGAGGAGAGGGTGAGGTGGTATTATTATATCATACTCTTTGCTTTTGATCTAAATTTATATTATTTTGTTAATCTATATTACTATTATCAGTTATCGCCTTGTGTAATTACACTATATTACTCTTTGTTATCACCTTGAGTTATTATACTCTTATTGTTCTAGGATTTTGCCCCGTGTTATTAATCTTGGCTTTTCTCCTATGTTATCACTCGCTGATATTAGCTAGCATTATTATTCTGGGGTTTTTCCTGCATTATTATCCTGTGTTATGACTCTCTTTTATTACCTTCTGATATTTTGTTTTTAATCTCAGTTATACTAGGGTGACTCTAGGGTGGTGAGAATGCCCTGCCCCCAAGAAGAGGATCCACCCTCCCAATACCCTCTGTACTTCTTTTTGAGGGCAGGGGTTTTCTGCTTTTATCTTGGATTTTTATTCTATTATTAATCTGTTATTTTTGCTTTTGTCAATGTTATTATTCTGTTTTTAGTTTCTATTAATACAGTTATTATTTTGTTATCAGCCTGTATTACAAATATTTGTTATTAACTTGTTTTGCTATTCTATATTACTCTGTTTTTATTTTGTGCTATTATTCTGTTATTACTCTGTTATTACAATGAGTTATTATTCTTAGCTATTCTCCTATGTTAGTGCTCTCTGTTATAACCCTATGTTATTACTATTTATTTTAACCTGTGTTATTCTATTTTTACTCTCAATTATTGGGCTTTGTTTTTGCTCAGTTAATACTTTCTGTTATTAGCCTGTTTTATTGTTCTCTTATTATCCTGTATTATTAATCTCTGTTATGACTCTCTTTTATTTTCTCTTGTTATTTTATTTATTTTAATTTTAAACTCAGTTTTGCTACGGTGACCCTAGGGTTGAGAGAAGGCCCTACCCCCAATAAGAAGATCCACCCTCCCAATGCCCTCTGTACTTCTTCTTGAGGGCAGGGGTGGTCTAATTTTATCTTACATTTATATTCTGTTATCTCTCAAGGTTATTACTCTGTTATTATTGTTTTGATTCTTTGTTATTATTCTGTTTTAAATTTCTATTATTTCTCTGTTATTATTCTTTTAAGACCCTGTGTTATTATTCTGTTTATTTTCTAAGTTATTATTCTGTTATTAAGCTAGGTTATTATATCTTTATGTTACTCTGTTATTACCCTGTTTAAAAACTCTCTGTTACTATTATCTGTTATTATTGAGTTTTTACTCTCTGGTATTACCTTGTGGTATTGGCTTTTTTTGCAGTAAAGATTTTAGTAAGAGAACAAGACACAAATGAAATACAACATTGTCATACAATAAAATATAAATTATAAACATCATAAAACACGGCGTTAAATATTATCAAATAACATCAGAAGTCCTGCATTTATTAATAAGAGCTAAAGAAAAATATATCATTTACATAACATTTATATGAGATACAGTGTGAGCAAAAGATAAAAGATGTAACAGGTTACATTTTAAAAAAATCAATGGTATTCAAAGTACGTAGCAATTAATCCAATTTATAATATAAAAAACATCTAAAAAAACAACATGGAGGAGAGGGTGAGGTGGTATTATTCTATCATACTCTTTGCTTTTGCTCTAAATTTATATTATTTTGTTAATCTATATTACTATTATAAGTTATCGCCTTGCGTAATTACACTATATTACTCTTTGTTATCACCTTGAGTTATTATACTGTTATTGTTCTAGGATTTTGCCCTGTGGTATTAATCTTGGCTTTTCTCCTTTGTTATCACTCGCTGATATTACCTAGCATTATTATTCTGGTTTTTTTCCTGCATTATTATCCTGTGTTATGACTCTCTTTTATTACCTTCTGATATTTTGTTTTTAATCTCAGTTATACTAGGGTGACTCTAGGGTGGTGAGAATGCCCTGCCCCCAAGAAGAGGATCCACCCTCCCAATACCCTCTGTACTTCTTCTTGAGGGCAGGGGTTTTCTGCTTTTATCTTGGATTTTTATTCTATTATTAATCTGTTATTTTTGCTTTTATCAATGTTATTATTTTGTTTTTAGTTTCTATTAATACAGTTATTATTTTGTTATCAGCCTGTATTAGAAATATTTGTTATTAACTTGTTTTGCTATTCTATATTACTCTGTTTTTATTTTGTGCTATTATTCTGTTATTACTCTGTTATTACAATGAGTTATTATTCATAGCTATTCTCCTATGTTAGTAATAACATAGAGTTATAACAGAGAGCACTATTTATTTTAACCTGTGTTATTCTATTTTTACTCTCAATTATTGGGCTTTATTTTTGCTCAGTTAATACTTTCTGTTATTAGCCTGTTTTATTGTTCTCTTATTATCCTGTATTATTAATCTCTGTTATGACTCTCTTTTATTTTCTCGTGTTATTTTATTTATTTTAATTTTAAACTCAGTTTTGCTATGGTGACCCTAGGGTTGAGAGAAGGCCCTACCCCCAATAAGAAGATCCACCCTCCCAATGCCCTCTGTACTTCTTCTTGAGGGCAGGGGTGGTCTAATTTTATCTTACATTTATATTCTGTTATCTCTCAAGGTTATTACTCTGTTATTATTGTTTTGATTCTTTGTTATTATTCTGTTTTAAATTTATATTATTACTCTGTTATTATTCTTTTAAGACCCTGTGTTATTATTCTGTTTATTTTCTAAGTTATTATTCTGTTATTAAGCTAGGTTATTATACCTTTATGTTACTCTGTTATTACCCTGTTTAAAAACTCTCTGTTACTATTCTCTGTTATTATAGAGTTTTTACTCTCTGGTATTACCTTGTGGTATTGGCTTTTTTTGCAGTAAAGATTTTAGTAAGAGAACAAGACATAAATGAAATACAACATTGTCATACAATAAAATATAAATTATAAACATCATAAAACACGGCGTTAAATATTATCAAATAACATCAGAAGTCCTGCATTTATTAATAAGAGCTAAAGAAAAATATATCATTTATATAACATTTATATGAGATACAGAGTGAGCAAAAGATAAAAGATGTTACAGGTTACATTTTAAAAAAATCAATGGTATTCAAAGTACGTAAGAATTAATCCAAATTATAATATAAAAAACATCTAAAAAAACAACATGGAGGAGAGGGTGAGGTGGTATTATTCTATCATACTCTGCTTTTGCTCTAAATTTATATTATTTTGTTAATCTATATTACTATTATCAGTTATCGCCTTGCGTAATTACACTATATTACTCTTTGTTATCACCTTGAGTTATTATACTGTTATTGTTCTAGGATTTTGCCCTGTGTTATTAATCTTGGCTTTTCTCCTATGTTATCACTCGCTGATATTACCTAGCATTATTATTCTGGGTTTTTTCCTGCATTATTATCCTGTGTTATGACTCTCTTTTATTACCTTCTGATATTTTGTTTTTTAATCTCAGTTATACTAGGGTGACTCTAGGGTGGTGAGAATGCCCTGCCCCCAAGAAGAGGATCCACCCTCCCAATACCCTCTGTACTTCTTCTTGAGGGCAGGGGTTTTCTGCTTTTATCTTGGATTTTTATTCTATTATTAATCTGTTATTTTTGCTTTTATCAATGTTATTATTCTGTTTTTAGTTTCTATTAATACAGTTATTATTTTGTTATCAGCCTGTATTACAAATATTTGTTATTAACTTGTTTTGCTATTCTATATTACTCTGTTTTTATTTTGTGCTATTATTCTGTTATTACTCTGTTATTACAATGAGTTATTATTCTTAGCTATTCTCCTATGTTAGTGCTCTCTGTTATAACCCTATGTTATTACTATTTATTTTAACCTGTGTTATTCTATTTTTACTCTCAATTATTGGGCTTTGTTTTTGCTCAGTTAATACTTTCTGTTATTAGCCTGTTTTATTGTTCTCTTATTATCCTGTATTATTAATCTCTGTTATGACTCTCTTTTATTTTCTATTGTTATTTTATTTATTTTAATTTTAAACTCAGTTTTGCTATGGTGACCCTAGGGTTGAGAGAAGGCCCTACCCCCAATAAGAAGATCCACCCTCCCAATGCCCTCTGTACTTCTTCTTGAGGGCAGGGGTGGTCTAATTTTATCTTATATTTATATTCTGTTATCTCTCAAGGTTATTACTCTGTTATTATTGTTTTGATTCTTTCTTATTATTCTGTTTTAAATTTCTATTATTACTCTGTTATTATTCTTTTAAGACCCTGTGTTATTATTCTGTTTATTTTCTAAGTTATTATTCTGTTATTAAGCTAGGTTATTATATCTTTATGTTACTCTGTTATTACCCTGTTTAAAAACTCTCTGTTACTATTATCTGTTATTATTGAGTTTTTACTCTCTGGTATTACCTTGTGGTATTGGCTTTTTTTGCAGTAAAGATTTTAGTAAGAGAACAAGACAGAAATGAAATACAACATTGTCATACAATAAAATATAAATTATAAACATCATAAAACACGGCGTTAAATATTATCAAATAACATCAGAAGTCCTGCGTTTATTAATAAGAGCTAAAGAAAAATATATCATTTACATAACATTTATATGAGATACAGAGTGAGCAAAAGATAAAAGATGTAACAGGTTACATTTTAAAAAAATCAATGGTATTCAAAGTACGTAACAATTAATCCAATTTATAATATAAAAAACATCTAAAAAAACAACATGGAGGAGAGGGTGAGGTGGTATTATTCTATCATACTCTTTGCTTTTGCTCTAAATTTATATTATTTTGTTAATCTATATTACTATTATAAGTTATCGCCTTGTGTAATTACACTATATTACTCTTTGTTATCACCTTGAGTTATTATACTGTTATTGTTCTAGGATTTTGCCCTGTGTTATTAATCTTGGCTTTTCTCCTTTGTTATCACTCGCTGATATTACCTAGCATTATTATTCTGGGTTTTTTCCTGCATTATTATCCTGTGTTATGACTCTCTTTTATTACCTTCTGATATTTTGTTTTTAATCTCAGTTATACTAGGGTGACTCTAGGGTCGTGAGAATGCCCTGCCCCCAAGAAGAGGATCCACCCTCCCAATACCCTCTGTACTTCTTCTTGAGGGCAGGGGTTTTCTGCTTTTATCTTGGATTTTTATTCTATTATTAATCTGTTATTTTTGCTTTTATCAATGTTATTATTTTGTTTTTAGTTTCTATTAATACAGTTATTATTTTGTTATCAGCCTGTATTAGAAATATTTGTTATTAACTTGTTTTGCTATTCTATATTACTCTGTTTTTATTGTGTGCTATTATTCTGTTATTACAATGAGTTATTATTCTTAGCTATTCTCCTATGTTAGTGCTCTCTGTTATAACCCTATGTTATTACTATTTATTTTAACCTGTGTTATTCTATTTTTACTCTCAATTATTTGGCTTTATTTTTGCTCAGTTAATACTTTCTATTATTAGCCTGTTTTATTGTTCTCTTATTATCCTGTATTATTAATCACTGTTATGACTCTCTTTTATTTTCTCTTGTTATTTTATTTATTTTAATTTTAAACTCAGTTTTGCTATGGTGACGCTAGGGTTGAGAGAAGACCCTACCCCCAATAAGAAGATCCACCCTCCCAATGCCCTCTGTACTTCTTCTTGAGGGCAGGGGTGGTCTAATTTTATCTTACATTTATATTCTGTTATCTCTCAAGGTTATTACTCTGTTATTATTGTTTTGATTCTTTGTTATTATTCTGTTTTAAATTTATATTATTACTCTGTTATTATTCTTTTAAGACCCTGTGTTATTATTCTGTTTATTTTCTAAGTTATTATTCTGTTATTAAGCTAGGTTATTATACCTTTATGTTACTCTGTTATTACCCTGTTTAAAAACTCTCTGTTACTATTCTCTGTTATTATAGAGTTTTTACTCTCTGGTATTACCTTGTGGTGTTGGCTTTTTTTCCAGTAAAGATTTTAGTAAGAGAACAAGACATAAATGAAATACAACATTGTCATACAATAAAATATAAATTATAAACATCATAAAACACGGCATTAAATATTATCAAATAACATCAGAAGTCCTGCGTTTATTAATAAGAGCTAAAGAAAAATATATCATTTACATAACATTTATATGAGATACAGAGTGAGTAAAAGATAAAAGATGTTACAAGTTATATTTTAAAATTCAATGGTATTTAAAATACGTAATAATTAATCCAATTTATAATATAAAAAACATCTAAAAAAACAACATGGAGGAGAGGGTGAGGTGGTATTATTCTATCATACTCTTTGCTTTTGCTCTAAATTTGAATTATTTTGTTAATCTATATTACAATTATCAGTTATCGCCTTGCGTAATTAAACTATATTACTCTTTGTTATCACCTTGAGTTATTATACTATTATTGTTCTAGGATTTTGCCCTGTGTCATTAATCTTGGCTTTTCTCCTATGTTATTACTCGCTGATATTACCTAGCATTATTATTCTGGGTTTTTTTCCTGCATTATTATCCTGTGTTATGACTCTCTTTTATTACCTTCTGATATTTTGTTTTTAATCTCAGTTATACTAGGGTGACTCTAGGGTGGTGAGAATGCCCTGCCACCAAGAAGAGGATCCACCCTCCCAATACCCTCTGTACTTCTTCTTGAGAGCAGGGGTTTTCTGCTTTTATCTTGGATTTTTATTCTATTATTAATCTGTTATTTTTGCTTTTATCAATGTTATTATTCTGTTTTTAGTTTCTATTAATACAGTTATTATTTTGTTATCAGCCTGTATTACAAATATTTGTTATTAACTTATTTTGCTATTCTATATTACTCTGTTTTTATTTTGTGCTATTATTCTGTTATTACTCTGTTATTACAATGAGTTATTATTCTTAGCTATTCTCCTATGTTAGTAATAACATAGGGTTATAACAGAGAGCACTATTTATTTTAACCTGTGTTATTCTATTTTTACTCTCAATTATTGGGCTTTGTTTTTGCTCAGCTAATACTTTCTGTTATTAGCCTGTTTTATTGTTCTCTTATTATCCTGTATTAATACTCTCTGTTATGACTCTCTTTTACTTTCTCTTATTATTTTATTTATTTTAATTTTAAACTCAGTTTTGCTATGGTGACCTTAGGGTTGAGAGAAGGCCCTACCCCCAATAAGAAGATCCACCCTCCCAATGCCCTCTGTACTTCTTCTTGAGGGCAGGGGTGGTCTAATTTTATCTTACATTTATATTCTGTTATCTCTCAAGGTTATTACTCTGTTATTATTGTTTTGATTCTTTGTTATTATTCTGTTTTAAATTTCTATTATTACTCTGTTATTATTCTTTTAAGACCCTGTGTTTTTATTCTGTTTATTTTCTAAGTTATTATTCTGTTATTTAGCTAGGTTATTATACCTTTATGTTACTCTGTTATTACCCTGTTTAAAAACTCTCTGTTACTATTCTCTGTTATTATAGAGTTTTTACTCTCTGGTATTACCTTGTGTTATTGGCTTTTTTTGCAGTAAAGATTTTAGTAAGAGAACAAGACACAAATGAAATACAACATTGTCATACAATAAAATATAAATTATAAACATCATAAAACACGGCGTTAAATATTATCAAATAACATCAGAAGTTCTGCGTTTATTAATAAGAGCTAAAGAAAAATATATCATTTATATAACATTTATATGAGATACAGAGTGAGCAAAAGATAAAAGATGTTACAGGTTACATTTTAAAAAAATCAATGGTATTCAAAGTACGTAACAATTAATTCAATTTATAATATAAAAAACATCTAAAAAAACAACATGGAGGAGAGGGTGAGGTGGTATTATTCTATCATACTCTTTGCTTTTGCTCTAAATTTATATTATTTTGTTAATCTATATTACTATTATCAGTTATCGCCTTGCGTAATTACACTATATTACTCTTTGTTATCACCTTGAGTTATTATACTATTATTGTTCTAGGATTATGCCCTGTGTCATTAATCTTGGCTTTTCTCCTATGTTATTACTCGCTGATATTACCTAGCATTATTATTCTGGGTTTTTTCCTGCATTATTATCCTGTGTTATGACTCTCTTTTATTACCTTCTGATATTTTGTTTTTAATCTCAGTTATACTAGGGTGACTCTAGGGTGGTGAGAACGCCCTGCCCCCAAGAAGAGGATCCACCCTCCCAATACCCTCTGTACTTCTTCTTGAGGGCAGGGGTTTTCTGCTTTTATCTTGGATTTTTATTCTATTATTAATCTGTTATTTTTGCTTTTATCAATGTTATTATTTTGTTTTTAGTTTCTATTAATACAGTTATTATTTTGTTATCAGCCTGTATTAGAAATATTTGTTATTAACTTGTTTTGCTATTCTATATTACTCTGTTTTTATTTTGTGCTATTATTCTGTTATTACTCTGTTATTACAATGAATTATTATTCTTAGCTATTCTCCTATGTTAGTGCTCTATGTTATAACCCTATGTTATTACTATTTATTTTAACCTGTGTTATTCTATTTTTACTCTCAATTATTTGGCTTTATTTTTGCTCAGTTAATACTTTCTATTATTAGCCTGTTTTATTGTTCTCTTATTATCCTGTATTATTAATCTCTGTTATGACTCTCTTTTATTTTCTCTTGTTATTTTATTTATTTTAATTTTAAACTCAGTTTTGCTATGGTGACCCTAGGGTTGAGAGAAGGCCCTACCCCCAATAAGAAGATCCACCCTCCCAATGCCCTCTGTACTTCTTCTTGAGGGCAGGGGTGGTCTAATTTTATCTTACATTTATATTCTGTTATCTCTCAAGGTTATTACTCTGTTATTATTGTTTTGATTCTTTGTTATTATTCTGTTTTAAATTTATATTATTACTCTGTTATTATTCTTTTAAGACCCTGTGTTATTATTCTGTTTATTTTCTAAGTAATTATTCTGTTATTAAGCTAGGTTATTATACCTTTATGTTACTCTGTTATTACCCTGTTTAAAAACTCTCTGTTACTATTATCTGTTATTATAGAGATTTACTCTCTGATATTACCTTGTGGTATTGGCTTTTTTTGCAGTAAAGATTTTAGTAAGAGAACAAGACAGAAATGAAATACAACATTGTCATACAATAAAATATAAATTATAAACATCATAAAACACGGCGCTAAATATTATCAAATAACATCAGAAGTCCTGCGTTTATTAATAAGAGCTAAAGAAAAATATATCATTTACATAACATTTATATGAGATACAGAGTGAGCAAAAGATAAAAGATGTTACAGGTTACATTTTAAAAAAATCAATGGTATTCAAAGTACGTAACAATTAATCCAATTTATAATATAAAAAACATCTAAAAAAACAACATGGAGGAGAGGGTGAGGTGGTATTATTCTATCATACTCTTTGCTTTTGATCTAAATTTATATTATTTTGTTAATCTATATTACTATTATCAGTTATCGCCTTGCGTAATTACACTATATTACTCTTTGTTATCACCTTGAGTTATTATACTGTTATTGTTCTAGGATTTTGCCCTGTGTTATTAATCTTGGCTTTTCTCCTATGTTATCACTCGCTGATATTACCTAGCATTATTATTCTGGGTTTTTTCCTGCATTATTATCCTGTGTTATGACTCTCTTTTATTACCTTCTGATATTTTGTTTTTAATCTCAGTTATACTAGGGTGACTCTAGGGTGGTGAGAATTCCCTGCCCCCAAGAAGAGGATCCACCCTCCCAATACCCTCTGTACTTCTTTTTGAGGGCAGGGGTTTTCTGCTTTTATCTTGGATTTTTATTCTATTATTAATCTGTTATTTTTGCTTTTATCAATGTTATTATTCTGTTTTTAGTTTCTATTAATACAGTTATTATTTTGTTATCAGCCTGTATTACAAATATTTGTTATTAACTTGTTTTGCTATTCTATATTACTCTGTTTTTATTTTGTGCTATTATTCTGTTATTACTCTGTTATTACAATGAGTTATTATTCTTAGCTATTCTCCTATGTTAGTGCTCTCTGTTATAACCCTATGTTATTACTATTTATTTTAACCTGTGTTATTCTATTTTTACTCTCAATTATTGGGCTTTGTTTTTGCTCAGTTAATACTTTCTGTTATTAGCCTGTTTTATTGTTCTCTTATTATCCTGTATTATTAATCTCTGTTATGACTCTCTTTTATTTTCTATTGTTATTTTATTTATTTTAATTTTAAACTCAGTTTTGCTATGGTGACCCTAGGGTTGAGAGAAGGCCCTACCCCCAATAAGAAGATCCACCCTCCCAATGCCCTCTGTACTTCTTCTTGAGGGCAGGGGTGGTCTAATTTTATCTTATATTTATATTCTGTTATCTCTCAAGGTTATTACTCTGTTATTATTGTTTTGATTCTTTGTTATTATTCTGTTTTAAATTTCTATTATTACTCTGTTATTATTCTTTTAAGACCCTGTGTTATTATTCTGTTTATTTTCTAAGTTATTATTCTGTTATTAAGCTAGGTTATTATACCTTTATGTTACTCTGTTATTACCCTGTTTAAAAACTCTCTGTTACTATTATCTGTTATTATTGAGTTTTTACTCTCTGGTATTACCTTGTGGTATTGGCTTTTTTTGCAGTAAAGATTTTAGTAAGAGAACAAGACACAAATGAAATACAACATTGTCATACAATAAAATATAAATTATAAACATCATAAAACACGGCGTTAAATATTATCAAATAACATCAGAAGTCCTGCGTTTATTAATAAGAGCTAAAGAAAAATATATCATTTACATAACATTTATATGAGATACAGAGTGAGCAAAAGATAAAAGATGTAACAGGTTACATTTTAAAAAAATCAATGGTATTCAAAGTACGTAACAATTAATCCAATTTATAATATAAAAAACATCTAAAAAAACAACATGGAGGAGAGGGTGAGGTGGTATTATTCTATCATACTCTTTGCTTTTGCTCTAAATTTATATTATTTTGTTAATCTATATTACTATTATAAGTTATCGCCTTGCGTAATTACACTATATTACTCTTTGTTATCACCTTGAGTTATTATACTGTTATTGTTCTAGGATTTTGCCCTGTGTTATTAATCTTGGCTTTTCTACTTTGTTATCACTCGCTGATATTACCTAGCATTATTATTCTGGGTTTTTTCCTGCATTATTATCCTGTGTTATGACTCTCTTTTATTACCTTCTGATATTTTGTTTTTAATCTCAGTTATACTAGGGTGACTCTAGGGTGGTGAGAATGCCCTGCCCCCAAGAAGAGGATCCACCCTCCCAATACCCTCTGTACTTCTTCTTGAGGGCAGGGGTTTTCTGCTTTTATCTTGGATTTTTATTCTATTATTAATCTGTTATTTTTGCTTTTATCAATGTTATTATTTTGTTTTTAGTTTCTATTAATACAGTTATTATTTTGTTATCAGCCTGTATTAGAAATATTTGTTATTAACTTGTTTTGCTATTCTATATTACTCTGTTTTTATTTTGTGCTATTATTCTGTTATTACTCTGTTATTACAATGAGTTATTATTCATAGCTATTCTCCTATGTTAGTAATAACATAGAGTTATAACAGAGAGCACTATTTATTTTAACCTATGTTATTCTATTTTTACTCTCAATTATTGGGCTTTATTTTTGCTCAGTTAATACTTTCTGTTATTAGCCTGTTTTATTGTTCTCTTATTATCCTGTATTATTAATCTCTGTTATGACTCTCTTTTATTTTCTCTTGTTATTTTATTTATTTTAATTTTAAACTCAGTTTTGCTATGGTGACCCTAGGGTTGAGAGAAGGCCCTACCCCCAATAAGAAGATCCACCCTCCCAATGCCCTCTGTACTTCTTCTTGAGGGCAGGGGTGGTCTAATTTTATCTTACATTTATATTCTGTTATCTCTCAAGGTTATTACTCTGTTATTATTGTTTTGATTCTTTGTTATTATTCTGTTTTAAATTTCTATTATTACTCTGTTATTATTCTTTTAAGACCCTGTGTTATTATTCTGTTTATTTTCTAAGTTATTATTCTGTTATTAAGCTAGGTTATTATACCTTTATGTTACTCTGTTATTACCCTGTTTAAAAACTCTCTGTTACTATTCTCTGATATTATAGAGTTTTTAGTCTCTGGTATTACCTTGTGGTATTGGCTTTTTTTGCAGTAAAGATTTTAGTAAGAGAACAAGACAGAAATGAAATACAACATTGTCATAAAATAAAATATAAATTATAAACATCATAAAACACGGCGTTAAATATTATCAAATAACATCAGAAGTCCTGCGTTTATTAATAAGAGCTAAAGAAAAATATATAATTTATATAACATTTATATGAGATACAGAGTGAGCAAAAGATAAAAGATGTTACAAGTTACATTTTAAAAAAATCAATGGTATTCAAAGTACGTAACAATTAATCCAAATTATAATATAAAAAACATCTAAAAAAACAACATGGAGGAGAGGGTGAGGTGGTATTATTCTATCATACTCTTTGCTTTTGCTCTAAATTTATATTATTTTGTTAATCTATATTACTATTATCAGTTATCGCCTTGCGTAATTACACTATATTACACTTTGTCATCAACTTGAGTTATTATACTGTTATTGTTCTAGGATTTTGCCCTGTGTTATTAATCTTGGCTTTTCTCCTATGTTATCACTCGCTGATATTACCTAGCATTATTATTCTGGGGTTTTTCCTGCATTATTATCCTGTGTTATGACTCTCTTTTATTACCTTCTGATATTTTGTTTTTAATCTCAGTTATACTAGGGTGACTCTAGGGTGGTGAGAATGCCCTGCCCCCAAGAAGAGGATCCACCCTCCCAATACCCTCTGTACTTCTTCTTGAGGGCAGGGGTTTTCTGCTTTTATCTTGGATTTTTATTCTATTATTAATCTGTTATTTTTGCTTTTATCAATGTTATTATTTTGTTTTTAGTTTCTATTAATACAGTTATTATTTTGTTATCAGCCTGTATTAGAAATATTTGTTATTAACTTGTTTTGCTATTCTATATTACTCTGTTTTTATTTTGTGCTATTATTCTGTTATTACTCTGTTATTACAATGAGTTATTATTCATAGCTATTCTCCTATGTTAGTAATAACATAGAGTTATAACAGAGAGCACTATTTATTTTAACCTATGTTATTCTATTTTTACTCTCAATTATTGGGCTTTATTTTTGCTCAGTTAATACTTTCTGTTATTAGCCTGTTTTATTGTTCTCTTATTATCCTGTATTATTAATCTCTGTTATGACTCTCTTTTATTTTCTCTTGTTATTTTATTTATTTTAATTTTAAACTCAGTTTTGCTATGGTGACCCTAGGGTTGAGAGAAGGCCCTACCCCCAATAAGAAGATCCACCCTCCCAATGCCCTCTGTACTTCTTCTTGAGGGCAGGGGTGGTCTAATTTTATCTTACATTTATATTCTGTTATCTCTCAAGGTTATTACTCTGTTATTATTGTTTTGATTCTTTGTTATTATTCTGTTTTAAATTTCTATTATTACTCTGTTATTATTCTTTTAAGACCCTGTGTTATTATTCTGTTTATTTTCTAAGTTATTATTCTGTTATTAAGCTAGGTTATTATACCTTTATGTTACTCTGTTATTACCCTGTTTAAAAACTCTCTGTTACTATTCTCTGATATTATAGAGTTTTTAGTCTCTGGTATTACCTTGTGGTATTGGCTTTTTTTGCAGTAAAGATTTTAGTAAGAGAACAAGACAGAAATGAAATACAACATTGTCATAAAATAAAATATAAATTATAAACATCATAAAACACGGCGTTAAATATTATCAAATAACATCAGAAGTCCTGCGTTTATTAATAAGAGCTAAAGAAAAATATATAATTTATATAACATTTATATGAGATACAGAGTGAGCAAAAGATAAAAGATGTTACAAGTTACATTTTAAAAAAATCAATGGTATTCAAAGTACGTAACAATTAATCCAAATTATAATATAAAAAACATCTAAAAAAACAACATGGAGGAGAGGGTGAGGTGGTATTATTCTATCATACTCTTTGCTTTTGCTCTAAATTTATATTATTTTGTTAATCTATATTACTATTATCAGTTATCGCCTTGCGTAATTACACTATATTACACTTTGTCATCAACTTGAGTTATTATACTGTTATTGTTCTAGGATTTTGCCCTGTGTTATTAATCTTGGCTTTTCTCCTATGTTATCACTCGCTGATATTACCTAGCATTATTATTCTGGGGTTTTTCCTGCATTATTATCCTGTGTTATGACTCTCTTTTATTACCTTCTTATATTTTGTTTTTAATCTCAGTTATACTAGGGTGACTCTAGGGTGGTGAGAATGCCCTGCCCCCAAGAAGAGGATCCACCCTCCCAATACCCTCTGTACTTCTTTTTGAGCGCAGGGGTTTTCTGCTTTTATCTTGGATTTTTATTCTATTATTAATCTGTTATTTTTGCTTTTGTCAATGTTATTATTCTGTTTTTAGTTTCTATTAATACAGTTATTATTTTGTTATCAGCCTGTATTACAAATATTTGTTATTAACTTGTTTTGCTATTCTATATTACTCTGTTTTTATTTTGTGCTATTATTCTGTTATTACTCTGTTATTACAATGAGTTATTATTCTTAGCTATTCTCCTATGTTAGTGCTCTCTGTTATAACCCTATGTTATTACTATTTATTTTAACCTATGTTATTCTATTTTTACTCTCAATTATTGGGCTTTGTTTTTGCTCAGTTAATATTTTCTGTTATTAGCCTGTTTTATTGTTCTCTTATTATCCTGTATTATTAATCTCTGTTATGACTCTCTTTTATTTTCTCTTGTTATTTTATTTATTTTAATTTTAAACTCAGTTTTGCTATGGTGACCCTAGGGTTGAGAGAAGGCCCTACCCCCAATAAGAAGATCCACCCTCCCAATGCCCTCTGTACTTCTTCTTGAGGGCAGGGGTGGTCTAATTTTATCTTACATTTATATTCTGTTATCTCTCAAGGTTATTACTCTGTTATTATTGTTTTTATTCTTTGTTATTATTCTATTTTAAATTTCTATTATTACTCTGTTATTATTCTTTTAAGACCCTGTGTTATTATTCTGTTTATTTTCTAAGTTATTATTCTGTTATTAAGCTAGGTTATTATACCTTTATGTTACTCTGTTATTACCCTGTTTAAAAACTCTCTGTTACTATTATCTGTTGTTATAGAGATTTACTCTCTGGTATTACCTTGTGGTATTGGCTTTTTTTGCAGTAAAGATTTTAGTAAGAGAACAAGACAGAAATGAAATACAACATTGTCATACAATAAAATATAAATTTTAAACATCATAAAACACGGCGTTAAATATTATCAAATAACATCAGAAGTCCTGCTTTTATTAATAAGAGCTAAAGAAAAATATATCATTTACATAACATTTATATGAGATACAGAGTGAGCAAAAGATAAAAGATGTTATAGGTTACATTTTAAAAAAATCAATGGTATTCAAAGTACGTAACAATTAATCCAATTTATAATATAAAAAACATCTAAAAAAACAACATGGAGGAGAGGGTGAGGTGGTATTATTCTATCATACTCTTTGCTTTTGCTCTAAATTTATATTATTTTGTTAATCTATATTACTATTATAAGTTATCGCCTTGCGTAATTACACTATATTACTCTTTGTTATCACCTTGAGTTATTATACTGTTATTGTTTTAGGATTTTGCCCTGTGTTATTAATCTTGGCTTTTCTCCTTTGTTATCACTCGCTGATATTACCTAGCATTATTATTCTGGGTTTTTTCCTGCATTATTATCCTGTGTTATGACTCTCTTTTATTACCTTCTGATATTTTGTTTTTAATCTCAGTTATACTGGGGTGACTCTAGGGTGGTGAGAATGCCCTGCCCCCAAGAAGAGGATCCACCCTCCCAATACCCTCTGTACTTCTTCTTGAGGGCAGGGGTTTTCTGCTTTTATCTTGGATTTTTATTCTATTATTAATCTGTTATTTTTGCTTTTATCAATGTTATTATTTTGTTTTTAGTTTCTATTAATACAGTTATTATTTTGTTATCAGCCTGTATTAGAAATATTTGTTATTAACTTGTTTTGCTATTCTATATTAGTCTGTTTTTATTTTGTGCTATTATTCTGTTATTACTCTGTTATTACAATGAGTTATTATTCATAGCTATTCTCCTATGTTAGTAATAACATAGAGTTATAACAGAGAGCACTATTTATTTTAACCTGTGTTATTCTATTTTTACTCTCAATTATTGGGCTTTATTTTTGCTCAGTTAATACTTTCTGTTATTAGCCTGTTTTATTGTTCTCTTATTATCCTGTATTATTAATCTCTGTTATGACTCTCTTTTATTTTCTCTTGTTATTTTATTTATTTTAATTTTAAACTCAGTTTTGCTATGGTGACCCTAGGGTTGAGAGAAGGCCCTACCCCCAATAAGAAGATCCACCCTCCCAATGCCCTCTGTACTTCTTCTTGAGGGCAGGGGTGGTCTAATTTTATCTTACATTTATATTCTGTTATTCCTCCAGGTTATTACTCTGTTATTATTGTTTTGATTCTTTGTTATTATTCTGTTTTAAATTTCTATTATTACTCTATTATTATTCTTTTAAGACCCTGTGTTATTATTCTGTTTATTTTCTAAGTTATTATTCTGTTATTAAGGTAGGTTATTATACCTTTATGTTACTCTGTTATTACCCTGTTTAAAAACTTTCTGTTACTATTCTCTGTTATTATAGAGTTTTTACTCTCTGGTATTACCTTGTGGTATTGGGTTTTTTTTTGCAGTAAAGATTTTAGTAAGAGAACAAGACAGAAATGAAATACAACATTGTCATACAATAAAATATAAATTATAAACATCATAAAACACGGCGTTAAATATTATCAAATAACATCAGAAGTCCTGCGTTTATTAATAAGAGCTAAAGAAAAATATATCATTTACATAACATTTATATGAGATACAGAGTGAGCAAAAGATAAAAGATGTTACAAGTTACATTTTAAAATTCAATGGTATTTAAAATACGTAACAATTAATCCAATTTATAATATAAAAAACATCTAAAAAAACAACATGGAGGAGAGGGTGAGGTGGTATTATTCTATCATACTCTTTGCTTTTGATCTAAATTTATATTATTTTGTGAATCTATATTACTATTATCAGTTATCGCCTTGCGTAATTACACTATATTACTCTTTGTTATCACCTTGAGTTATTATACTGTTATTGTTCTAGGATTTTGCCCTGTGTTATTAATCTTGGCTTTTCTCCTATGTTATTACTCGCTGATATTACCTAGCATTATTATTCTGTTTTTTTTCCTGCATTATTATCCTGTGTTATGACTCTCTTTTATTACCTTCTGTTATTTTGTTTTTAATCTCAGTTATACTAGGGTGACTCTAGGGTGGTGAGAATGCCCTGCCCCCAAGAAGAGGATCCACCCTCCCAATACACTCTGTACTTTTTCTTGAGGGCAGGGGTTTTCTGCTTTTATCTTGGATTTTTATTCTATTATTAATCTGTTATTTTTGCTTTTATCAATGTTATTATTCTGTTTTTAGTTTCTATTAATACAGTTATTATTTTGTTATCAGCCTGTATTACAAATATTTGTTATTAACTTGTTTTGCAATTCTATATTACTCTGTTTTTATTTTGTGCTATTCTGTTATTACTCTGTTATTACAATGAGTTATTATTCTTAGCTATTCTACTATGTTAGTAATAACATAGGGTTATAACAGAGAGCACTATTTATTTTAACCTATGTTATTCTATTTTTACTCTAATTATTGGGCTTTGTTTTTGCTCAGCTAATACTTTCTGTTATTAGCCTGTTTTATTGTTCTCTTATTATCCTGTATTAATACTTTCTGTTATGACTCTCTTTTATTTTCTCTTGTTATTTTATTTATTTTAATTTTAATCTCAGTTTTGCTATGGTGACCCTAGGGTTGAGAGAAGACCCTACCCCCAATAAGAAGATCCACCCTCCCAATGCCCTCTGTACTTCTTGAGGGCAGGGGTGGTCTAATTTTATCTTACATTTATATTCTGTTATCTCTCAAGGTTATTACTCTGTTATTATTGTTTTGATTCTTTGTTATTATTCTGTTTTAAATTTCTATTATTACTCTGTTATTATTCTTTTAAGACCCTGTGTTATTATTCTGTTTATTTTCTAAGTTATTATTCTGTTATTAAGCTAGGGTATTATACCTTTATGTTACTCTGTTATTACCCTGTTTAAAAACTCTCTGTTACTATTCTCTGTTATTATAGAGTTTTTACTCTCTGGTATTACCTTGTGGTGTTGGCTTTTTTTGCAGTAAAGATTTTAGTAAGAGAACAAGACACAAATGAAATACAACATTGTCATACAATAAAATATAAATTATAAACATCATAAAACACGGCGTTAAATATTATCAAATAACATCAGAAGTCCTGCGTTGATTAATAAGAGCTAAAGAAAAATATATCATTTACATAACATTTATATGAGATACAGAGTGAGCAAAAGATAAAAGATGTTACAGGTTACATTTTATAAAAATCAATGGTATTCAAAGTACGTAACAATTAATCCAATTTATAATATAAAAAACATCTAAAAAAACAACATGGAGGAGAGGGTGAGGTGGTATTATTCTATCATACTCTTTGCTTTAGCTCTAAATTTATATTATTTTGTTAATCTATATTACTATTATCAGTTATCGCCTTGCGTAATTACACTATATTACTCTTTGTTATCACCTTGAGTTATTATACTATTATTGTTCTAGGATTTTGCCCTGTGTCATTAATCTTGGCTTTTCTCCTATGTTATTACTCGCTGATATTACCTAGCATTATTATTCTGGGGTTTTTTCCTGCATTATTATCCTGTGTTATGACTCTCTTTTATTACCTTCTGATATTTTGTTTTTAATCTCAGTTATACTAGGGTGACTCTAGGGTGGTGAGAATGCCCTGCCGCCAAGAAGAGGATCCACCCTCCCAATACCCTCTGTACTTCTTCTTGAGAGCAGGGGTTTTCTGCTTTTATCTTGGATTTTTATTCTATTATTAATCTGTTATTTTTGCTTTTATCAATGTTATTATTCTGTTTTTAGTTTCTATTAATAGAGTTATTATTTTGTTATCAGCCTGTATTACAAATATTTGTTATTAACTTGTTTTGCTATTCTATATTACTCTGTTTTTATTTTGTGCTATTATTCTGTTATTACTCTGTTATTACAATGAGTTATTATTCTTAGCTATTCTCCTATGTTAGTAATAACATAGGGTTATAACAGAGAGCACTATTTATTTTAACCTGTGTTATTCTATTTTTACTCTCAATTATTGGGCTTTGTTTTTGCTCAGCTAATACTTTCTGTTATTAGCCTGTTTTATTGTTCTCTTATTATCCTGTATTAATACTCTCTGTTATGACTCTCTTTTATTTTCTCTTGTTATTTTATTTATTTTAAATTTAAACTCAGTTTTGCTATGGTGACCCTAGGGTTGAGAGAAGGCCCTACCCCCAAGAAGAGGATCCACCCTCCCAATGACTTCTGTACTCCTTCTTGAGGGCAGGGGTGGTCTAATTTTATCTTACATTTATATTCTGTTATCTCTCAAGGCTATTACTCTGTTATTATTGTTTTGATTCTTTGTTATTATTCTGTTTTAAATTTCTATTATTACTCTGTTATTATTCTTTTAAGACCCTGTGTTATTATTCTGTTTATTTTCTAAGTTATTATTCTGTTATTAAGCTAGGTTATTATACCTTTATGTTACTCAGTTATTACCCTGTTTAAAAACTCTCTGTTACTATTATCTGTTATTATAGAGTTTTTACTCTCTGGTATTACCTTGTGGTATTGGCTTTTTTTGCAGTAAAGATTTTAGTAAAAGAACAAGACACAAATGAAATACAACATTGTCATACAATAAAATATAAATTATAAACATCATAAAACACGGCGTTAAATATTATCAAATAACATCAGAAGTCCTGCGTTTATTAATAAGAGCTAAAGAAAAATATATCATTTACATAACATTTATATGAGATACAGAGTGAGCAAAAGATAAAAGATGTTGCAGGTTACATTTTAAAAAAATCAATGGTATTCAAAGTACGTAACAATTAATCCAATTTATAATATAAAAAACATCTAAAAAAACAACATGGAGGAGAGGGTGAGGTGGTATTATTCTATCATACTCTTTGCTTTTGATCTAAATTTATATTATTTTGTTAATCTATATTACTATTATCAGTTATCGCCTTGCGTAATTACACTATATTACTCTTTGTCATCACCTTGAGTTATTATACTGTTATTGTTCTAGAATTTTGCCCTGTGTTATTAATCTTGGCTTTTCTCCTATGTTATCACTCGCTGATATTACCTAGCATTATTATTCTGGGTTTTTTCCTGCATTATTATCCTGTGTTATGACTCTCTTTTATTACCTTCTGATATTTTGTTTTTAATCTCAGTTATACTAGGGTGACTCTAGGGTGGTGAGAATGCCCTGCCCCCAAGAAGAGGATCCACCCTCCCAATACCCTCTGTACTTCTTCTTGAGGGCAGGGGTTTTCTGCTTTTATCTTGGATTTTTATTCTATTATTAATCTGTTATTTTTGCTTTTATCAATGTTATTATTCTGTTTTTAGTTTCTATTAATACAGTTATTATTTTGTTATCAGCCTGTATTACAAATATTTGTTATTAACTTGTTTTGCTATTCTATATTACTCTGTTTTTATTTTGTGCTATTATTCTGTTATTACTCTGTTATTACAATGAGTTATTATTCATAGCTATTCTCCTATGTTAGTAATAACATAGAGTTATAACAGAGAGCACTATTTATTTTAACCTGTGTTATTCTATTTTTACTCTCAATTATTGGGCTTTATTTTTGCTCAGTTAATACTTTCTGTTATTAGCCTGTTTTATTGTTCTCTTATTATCCTGTATTATTAATCTCTGTTATGACTCTCTTTTATTTTCTCTTGTTATTTTATTTATTTTAATTTTAAACTCAGTTTTACTATGGTGACCCTAGGGTTGAGAGAAGGCCTTACCCCCAATAAGAAGAGCCACCCTCCCAATGCCCTCTGTACTTCTTCTTGAGGGCAGGGGTGGTCTAATTTTATCTTACATTTATATTCTGTTATCTCTCAAGGTTATTACTCTGTTATTATTGTTTTGATTCTTTCTTATTATTCTGTTTTAAATTTATATTATTACTCTGTTATTATTCTTTTAAGACCCTGTGTTATTATTCTGTTTATTTTCTAAGTTCTTATTCTGTTATTAAGCTAGGTTATTATACCTTTATGTTACTCTGTTATTACCCTGTTTAAAAACTCTCTGTTACTATTATCTGTTATTATAGAGTTTTTACTCTCTGGTATTACCTTGTGGTATTGGCTTTTTTTGCAGTGAAGATTTTAGTAAGAGAACAAGACAGAAATGAAATACAACATTGTCATACAATAAAATATAAATTATAAACATCATAAAACACGGCGTTAAATATTATCAAATAACATCAGAAGTCCTGCGTTTATTAATAAGAGCTAAAGAAAAATTTATCATTTCCATAACATTTATATGAGATACAGAGTGAGCAAAAGATAAAAGATGTTACAGGTTACATTTTAAAAAAATCAATGGTATTCAAAGTACGTAACAATTAATCCAATTTATAATATAAAAAACATCTAAAAAAAACAACATGGCGGAGAGGGTGAGGTGGTATTATTCTATCATACTCTTTGCTTTTGATCTAAATTTATATTATTTTGTTAATCTATATTACTATTATCAGTTATCGCCTTGCGTAATTACACTATATTACTCTTTGTCATCACCTTGAGTTATTATACTGTTATTGTTCTAGGATTTTGCCCTGTGTTATTAATCTTGGCTTTTCTCCTATGTTATCACTCGCTGATATTACCTAGCATTATTATTCTGGGGTTTTTCCTGCATTATTATCCTGTGTTATGACTCTCTTTTATTACCTTCTGATATTTTGTTTTTAATCTCAGTTATACTAGGGTGACTCTAGGGTGGTGAGAATGCCCTGCCCCCAAGAAGAGGATCCACCCTCCCAATACCCTCTGTACTTCTTTTTGAGGGCAAGGGTTTTCTGCTTTTATCTTGGATTTTTATTCTATTATTAATCTGTTATTTTTGCTTTTGTCAATGTTATTATTCTGTTTTTAGTTTCTATTAATACAGTTATTATTTTGTTATCAGCCTGTAATACAAATATTTGTTATTAACTTGTTTTGCTATTCTATATTACTCTGTTTTTATTTTGTGCTATTATTCTGTTATTACTCTGTTATTACAATGAGTTATTATTCTTACCTATTCTCCTATGTTAGTGCTCTCTGTTATAACCCTATGTTATTACTATTTATTTTAACCTGTGTTATTCTATTTTTACTCTCAATTATTGGGCTTTGTTTTTGCTCAGTTAATACTTTCTGTTATTAGCCTGTTTTATTGTTCTCTTATTATCCTGTATTATTAATCTGTGTTATGACTCTCTTTTATTTTCTCTTGTTATTTTATTTATTTTAATTTTAAACTCAGTTTTGCTATGGTGACCCTAGGGTTGAGAGAAGGCCTTACCCCCAATAAGAAGAGCCAACCTCCCAATGCCCTCTGTACTTCTTCTTGAGGGCAGGGGTGGTCTAATTTTATCTTACATTTATATTCTGTTATCTCTCAAGGTTATTACTCTGTTATTATTGTTTTGATTCTTTGTTATTATTCTGTTTTAAATTTATATTATTACTCTGTTATTAGTCTTTTAAGACCATGTGTTATTATTCTGTTTATTTTCTAAGTTATTATTCTGTTATTAAGCTAGGTTATTATACCTTTATGTTACTCTGTTATTACCCTGTTTAAAAACTCTCTGTTACTATTCTCTGTTATTATAGAGTTTTTACTCTCTGGTATTACCTTGTGGTATTGGCTTTTTTTGCAGTAAAGATTTTAGTAAGAGAACAAGACACAAATGAAATATAACATTGTCATACAATAAAATATAAATTATAAACATCATAAAACACGGCGTTAAATATTATTAAATAACATCAGAAGTCCTGCGTTTATTAATAAGAGCTAAAGAAAAATATATAATTTATATAACATTTATATGAGATACAGAGTGAGCAAAAGATAAAAGATGTTACAGGTTACATTTTAAAAAAATCAATGGTATTCAAAGTACGTAACAATTAATCCAAATTATAATATAAAAAACATCTAAAAAAACAACATGGAGGAGAGGGTGAGGTGGTATTATTCTATCATACTCTTTGCTTTTGCTCTAAATTTATATTATTTTGTTAATCTATATTACTATTATCAGTTATCGCCTTGCGTAATTACACTATATTACTCTTTGTCATCACCTTGAGTTATTATACTGTTATTGTTCTAGGATTTTGCCCTGTGTTATTAATCTTGGCTTTTCTCCTATGTTATCACTCGCTGATATTACCTAGCATTATTATTCTGGGTTTTTTCCTGCATTATTCTCCTGTGTTATGACTCTCTTTTATTACCTTCTGATATTTTGTTTTTAATCTCAGTTATACTAGGGTGACTCTAGGGTGGTGAGAATGCCCTGCCCCCAAGAAGAGGATCCACCCTCCCAATACCCTCTGTACTTCTTCTTGAGGGCAGGGGTTTTCTGCTTTTATCTTGGATTTTTATTCTATTATTAATCTGTTATTTTTGCTTTTATCAATGTTATTATTCTGTTTTTAGTTTCTATTAATACAGTTATTATTTTGTTATCAGCCTGTATTACAAATATTTGTTATTAACTTGTTTTGCTATTCTATATTACTGTGTTTTTATTTTGTGCTATTATTCTGTTATTACTCTGTTATTACAATGAGTTATTATTCTTAGCTATTCTCCTATGTTAGTGCTCTCTGTTATAACCCTATGTTATTACTATTTATTTTAACCTGTGTTATTCTATTTTTATTCTCAGTTTTTGGGCTTTGTTTTTGCTCAGTTAATACTTTCTATTATTAGCCTGTTTTATTGTTCTCTTATTATCCTGTATTATTAATCTCTGTTATGACTCTCTTTTATTTTCTCTTGTTATTTTATTTATTTTAATTTTAAACTCAGTTTTGCTATGGTGACCCTAGGGTTGAGAGAAGGCCCTACCCCCAATAAGAAGATCCACCCTCCCAATGCCCTCTGTACTTCTTCTTGAGGGCAGGGGTGGTCTAATTTTATCTTACATTTATATTCTGTAATCTCTCAAGGTTATTACTCTGTTATTATTATTTTGATTCTTTGTTATTATTCTGTTTTAAATTTCTTTTATTACTCTGTTATTATTCTTTTAAGACCCTGTGTTATTATTCTGTTTATTTTCTAAGTTATTATTCTGTTATTAAGCTAGGTTATTATACCTTTATGTTACTCTGTTATTACCCTGTTTAAAAACTCTCTGTTACTATTATCTGTTATTATTGAGTTTTTACTCTCTGGTATTACCTTGTGGTATTGACTTTTTTTGCAGTAAAGATTTTAGTAAGAGAACAAGACACAAATGAAATACAACATTGTCATACAATAAAATATAAATTATAAACATCATAAAACACGGCGTTAAATATTATCAAATAACATCAGAAGTCCTGCGTTTATTAATAAGAGCTAAAGAAAAATATATCATTTACATAACATTTATATGAGATACAGAGTGAGCAAAAGATAAAAGATGTAACAGGTTACATTTTAAAAAAATCAATGGTATTCAAAGTACGTAACAATTAATCTAATTTATAATATAAAAAACATCTAAAAAAACAACATGGAGGAGAGGGTGAGGTGGTATTATTCTATCATACTCTTTGCTTTTGCTCTAAATTTATATTATTTTGTTAATCTTTATTACTATTATAAGTTATCGCCTTGCGTAATTACACTATATTACTCTTTGTTATCACCTTGAGTTATTATACTGTTATTGTTCTAGGATTTTGCCCTGTGTTATTAATCTTGGCTTTTCTCCCATGTTATCACTCGCTGATATTACCTAGCATTATTATTCTGTTTTTTTTCCTGCATTATTATCCTGTGTTATGATTCTCTTTTATTACCTTCTGATATTTTGTTTTTAATCTCAGTTATACTAGGGTGACTTGACTCTAGGGTGGTGAGAATGCCCTGCCCCCAAGAAGAGGATCCACCCTCCCAATACCCTCTGTACTTCTTCTTGAGGGCAGGGGTTTTCTGCTTTTATCTTGGATTTTTATTCTATTATTAATCTGTTATTTTTGCTTTTATCAATGTTATTATTCCGTTTTTAGTTTCTATTAATACAGTTATTATTTTGTTATCAGCCTGTATTACAAATATTTGTTATTAACTTGTTTTGCTATTCTATATTACTCTGTTTTTATTTTGTGCTATTATTCTGTTATTACTCTGTTATTACAATGAGTTATTATTCTTAGCTATTCTCCTATGTTAGTGCTCTCTGTTATAACCCTATGTTATTACTATTTATTTTAACCTGTGTTATTCTATTTTTACTCTCAATTATTGGGCTTTGTTTTTGCTCAGTTAATACTTTCTGTTATTAGCCTGTTTTATTGTTCTCTTATTATCCTGTATTATTAATCTCTGTTATGACTCTCTTTTATTTTCTCCTGTTATTTTATTTATTTTAATTTTAAACTCAGTTTTGCTATGGTGACCCTAGGGTTGAGAGAAGGCCCTACCCCCAATAAGAAGATCCACCCTCCCAATGCCCTCTGTACTTCTTCTTGAGGGCAGGGGTGGTCTAATTTTATCTTACATTTATATTCTGTTATCTCTCAAGGTTATTACTCTGTTATTATTGTTTTAATTCTTTGCTATTATTCTGTTTTAAATTTCTATTATTACTCTGTTATTATTCTTTTAAGACCCTGTGTTATTATTCTGTTTATTTTCTAAGTTATTATTCTGTTATTAAGCTAGGTTATTATACCTTTATGTTACTCTGTTATTACCCTGTTTAAAAACTCTCTGTTACTATTATCTGTTATTATAGAGTTTTTACTCTCTGGTATTACCTTGTGGTATTGGCTTTTTTTGCAGTAAAGATTTTAGTAAGAGAACAAGACAGAAATGAAATACAACATTGTCATACAAGAAAATATAAATTATAAACATCATAAAACACGGCGTTAAATATTATCAAATAACATCAGAAGTCCTGCGTTTATTAATAAGAGCTAAAGAAAAATATATCATTTACATAACATTTATATGAGATACAGAGTGAGCAAAAGATAAAAGATGTTACAGGTTACATTTTAAAAAAATCAATGGTATTCAAAGTACGTAACAATTAATCCAATTTATAATATAAAAAACATCTAAAAAAACAACATGGAGGAGAGGGTGAGGTGGTATTATTCTATCATACTCTTTGCTTTTGCTCTAAATTTATATTATTTTGTTAATCTATATTACTATTATCAGTTATCGCCTTGCGTAATTACACTATATTACTCTTTGTTATCACCTTGAGTTATTATACTGTTATTGTTCTAGGATTTTGCCCTGTGTTATTAATCTTGGCTTTTCTCCTATGTTATCACTCGCTGATATTACCTAGCATTATTATTCTGGTTTTTTTCCTGCATTATTATCCTGTGTTATGACTCTCTTTTATTACCTTCTGATATTTTGTTTTTAATCTCAGTTATACTAGGGTGACTCTAGGGTGGTGAGAATGCCCTGCCCCCAAGAAGATTAATCACCCTCCCAATACCCTCTGTACTTCTTCCTGAGGGCAGGGGTTTTCTGCTTTTATCTTGGATTTTTATTCTATTATTAATCTGTTATTTTTGCTTTTATCAATGTTATTATTCTGTTTTTAGTTTCTATTAATACAGTTATTATTTTGTTATCAGCCTGTATTACAAATATTTGTTATTAACTTGTTTTGCTATTCTATATTACTCTGTTTTTATTTTGTCCTATTATTCTGTTATTACTCTGTTATTACAATGAGTTATTATTCTTAGCTATTCTCCTATGTTAGTGCTCTCTGTTATAACCCTATGTTATTACTATTTATTTTAACCTGTGTTATTCTATTTTTACTCTCAATTATTGGGCTTTGTTTTTGTTCAGCTAAAACTTTCTGTTATTAGTCTGTTTTATTGTTCTCATATTATCCTGTATTATTACTCTCTGTTATGACTCTCTTTTATTTCCTCTTGTTATTTTATTTTTATTCTCAGTTTTGCTATGGTGACCCTAGAGTTGAGAGAAGGCCCTACCCCCAATAAGAGGATCCACCCTCCCAATGCCCTCTGTACTCCTTCTTGAGGGCAGGGGTGGTCTATTTTTATCTTACATTTATATTCTGTTATCTCTCAAGGTTATTACTCTGTTATTATTGTTTTGATTCTTTGTTATTATTCTGTTTAAATTTCTATTATTACTCTGTTATTATTCTTTTAAGACCCTATGGTATTATTCTGTTTATTTTCTAAGTTATTATTCTATTATTAAGCTAGGTTATTATACCTTTATGTTACTCTGTTATTACCCTGTTTAAAAACTGTCTGTTACTATTCTCTGTTATTATTGAGTTTTTACTCTCTGGTATTACCTTGTGGTATTGGCTTTTTTTGCAGTAAAGATTTTAGTAAGAGAACAAGACACAAATGAAATACAACATTGTCATACAATAAAATATAAATTATAAACATCATAAAACACGACGTTAAATATTATCAAATAACATCAGAAGTCCTGCGTTTATTAATAAGAGCTAAAGAAATATATATAATTTACATAACATTTATATGAGATACAGAGTGAGCAAAACATAAAAGAAGTTACAAGTTACATTTCTAAAATCAATGGTATTCAAAGTACGTAACAATTAATCCAAATTATAATATAAAAAACAGCTAAAAAAACAACATGGAGGAGAAGGTGAGGTGGTATTATTCTATCATACTCTTTGCTTTTGCTCTAAATTTATATTATTTTGTTAATCTATATTACTATTATCAGTTATCGCCTTGCGTAATTACACTATATTACTCTATATTATCACCTTGAGTTATTATACTGTTATTGTTCTAGGATTTTGCCCTGTGTTATTAATCTTGGCTTTTCTCCTATGTTATTACTCTCTGATATTACCTAGCGTTATTATTCTGTTTTTTTTTCCTGCATTATTATCCTGTGTTATGACTCTCTTTTATTACCTTCTGATATTTTGTTTTTAATCTCAGTTATACTAGGGTGACTCTAGGGTGGTGAGAATGCCCTGCCCCCAAGAAGAGGATCCACCCTCCCAATACCCTCTGTACTTCTTCTTGAGGGCAGGGGTTTTCTGCTTTTATCTTAGATTTTTATTCTATTATTAATCTGTTATTTTTGCTTTTATCAATGTTATTATACTGTTTTTAGTTTCTATTAATACAGTTATTATTTTGTTATCAGCCTGTATTAGAAATATTTGTTATTAAAGTGTTTTGCTATTCTATATTAGTCTGTTTTTATTTTGTGCTATTATTCTATTATTACTCTGTTATTACAATGAGTTATTATTCTTAGCTATTCTCCTATGTTAGTGCTCTCTGTTATAACCCTATGTTATTACTATTTATTTTAACCTGTGTTATTCTATTTTTACTCTCAATTATTGGGCTTTGTTTTTGCTCAGTTAATACTTTCTGTTATTAGCCTGTTTTATTGTTCTCTTATTATCCTGTTTTATTAATCTCTGTTATGACTCTCTTTTATTTTCTCTTGTTATTTTATTTATTTTAATTTTAAACTCAGTTTTGCTATGGTGACCCTAGGGTTGAGAGAAGCCCCTACCTCCAAGAAGAAGATCCACCCTCCCAATGCCCTCTGTACTTCTTCATGAGGGCAGGGGGTGGTCTAATTTTATCTTACATTTATATTCTGTTATCTCTCAAGGTTATTACTCTGTTATTATTGTTTTGATTCTTTGTTATTATTCTGTTTTAAATTTCTATTATTACTCTGTTATTATTCTTTTAAGACCCTGTGTTATTATTCTGTTTATTTTCTAAGTTATTATTCTGTTATTAAGCTAGGTTATTATACCTTTATGTTACTCTGTTATTACCCTGTTTAAAAACTCTCTGTTACTATTCTCTGTTATTATAGAGTTTTTACTCTCTGGTATTACCTTGTGGCATTGGGGTTTTTTTTTGCAGTAAAGATTTTATTAAGAGAACAAGACACAAATGAAATACAACATTGTCATACAATAAAATATAAATTATAAACATCATAAAACACGGCGTTAAATATTATCAAATAACATCAGAAGTCCTGCGTTTATTAATAAGAGCTAAAGAAAAATATATCATTTACATAACATTTATATGAGATACAGAGTGAGCAAAAGATAAAAGATTTTACAAGTTACATTTTAAAAAAATCAATGGTATTCAAAGTACGTAACAATTAATCCAATTTATAATATAAAAAACATCTAAAAAAACAACATGGAGGAGAGGGTGAGGTGGTATTATTCTATCATACTCTTTGCTTTTGCTCTAAATTTATATTATTTTGTAATCTATATTACTATTATCAGTTATCGCCTTGCGTAATTACCCTATATTACTCTATATTATCACCTTGAGTTATTATACTGTTATTGTTCTAGGATTTTGCCCTGTGTTATTAATCTTGGCTTTTCTCCTATGTTATTACTCGCTGATATTACCTAGCATTATTATTCTGTTTTTTTTTCTGCATTATTATCCTGTGTTATGACTCTCTTTTATTACCTTCTGTTATTTTGTTTTTAATCTCAGTTATACTAGGGTGACTCTAGGGTGGTGAGAATGCCCTGCCCCCAAGAAGAGGATCCACCCTTCCAATACCCTCTGTACTTCTTCTTGAGGGCAGGGGTTTTCTGCTTTTATCTTGTATTTTTATTCTATTATTAATCTGTTATTTTTGCTTTTATCAATGTTATTATTCTGTTTTTAGTTTCTATTAATACAGTTATTATTTTGTTATCAGCCTGTATTACAAATATTTGTTATTAACTTGTTTTGCTATTCTATATTACTCTGTTTTTATTTTGTGCTATTATTCTGTTATTACTCTGTTATTACAATGAGTTATTATTCTTAGCTATTCTCCTATGTTAGTTCTCTCTGTTATAACCCTATGTTATTACTATTTGTTTTAACCTGTGTTATTCTATTTTTACTCTCAATTATTGGGCTTTGTTTTTGCTCAGCTAATACTTTCTGTTATTAGCCTGTTTTATTGTTCTCATATTATCCTGTATTATTACTCTCTGTTATGACTCTCTTTTATTTTCTCTTGTTATTTTATTTATTTTAATTTTAAACTCAGTTTTGCTATGGTGACCCTAGGGTTGAGAGAAGGCCCTACCCCCAAGAAGAGGATCCACCCTCCCAATACCCTCTGTACTCCTTCTTGAGGGCAGGGGTGGTCTATTTTTATCTTACATTTTTATTCTGTTATCTCTCAAGGTTATTACTCTGTTATTATTTATTTGATTCTTTGTTATTATTCTGTTTGAATTTATATTATTACTCTGTGTTATTATTCTTTTAAGACCCTGTGTTATTATTCTGCTTATTTTTCTAAGTTATTATTCTGTTATTAAGCTAGGTTATTATACATTTATGTTACTCTGTTATTACCCTGTTTAAAAACTGTCTGTTACTATTCTCTGTTATTATTGATTTTTTACTCTCTGGTATTACCTTGTGGTATTGGTTTGTTTTGCAGTAAAGATTTTAGTAAGAGAACAAGACAGAAATGAAATACAACATTGTCATACAAGAAAATATAAATTATAAACATCATAAAACATGGAGTTAAATATTATCAAATAACATCAGAAGTCCTGCGTTTATTAATAAGAGCTAAAGAAAAATACATAATTTACATAACATTTATATGAGATACATAGTGAGCAAAAGATAAAAGATGTTACAAGTTACATTTGTAAAATCAATGGTATTCAAAGTACGTAACAATTAATCCAGTTTATAATATAAAAAACATCTAAAAAAACAACATGGAGGAGAGGGTGAGGTGGTATTATTTTATCATACTCTTTGTTTTTGCTCTGTTTATTATTTTGTTAATCTGTATTACTATTATAGGTTTTCGCCTTGCGTAATTAAACTATATTACTCTATGTTATTACCTTGAGTTATTATACTGTTATTACTCTATATTATTGTTATTGTATTCTCTTTTTTATCACCATGCTATTATTATTATATTATTACCCAGTATTATTAATATGTTATATTTGTATGTTAGCATTCTGTTACTAGTCTCTGTTACTTCTCTTTGGTCTTATCTTGATATTATTCTGTTATTACACATAAAGATTACAACCAGTATAATATCTACAATATATAAAAATGAGAATGTACAATGTGGTATGTAACAAATTATATTACAGTGTAGTAACAAATTATATTATAGTATTGTATTCTATAATACAATAAAACTCACCAGTAACTTTGACAAACTGTAGTTCTCTCTTACCTGTTCTTGCAGCTTTGTTACCGTTTGGCTGGCTCCTGGAAAGTTGGGGTTCTATTTTGAAGAATCAACAAAATTGTATTATAATAAAATATTTTAACAATTTCCGAATGATTAGTATGTTTAGTTTGAACATAACACTTAATTATGGTCAAATAAAATCCCCGCCTCCCCAATATGGATTGAGTAGGAAGCAGTGAACATTGAGGGAACAAGGGGGAGTGATGGAAGAGGTAAAGTGGAGAGGAAGATGGAGGAGGTGAGTAAATGAAAGGGATGTACATAAAACATGGAAAGCTGAGCAATAAGTGAACACTCTAGGCCTCCCTCCCCTACCTAACTCCAACATTACTGAATGGCATTCACATTTTATATATTTAATAGGCATATTTTCCTTATTAAGCACCGCAATTAAAATACCAGACACCACATTTAACAACGATCTAACTCAAAGTTACAGCTAAAGTAAACAGTGTTGTACCAATTAATTTGCGATATTTTGTGTGTTCAGTAGATCGCATTACAATTAACCTACTCTGACCAGACATACTACATATAACAAATATATCACACTACTAGGCTTATTTAATACTGTGCAAAAAGGTCCTATACAACAGTTCTAGCTCCACCCATTGTGTTAATCCAGACATCAGGAGTTCCATACTGTCAGTTCAAATTACTGTTCAGGAGGTGGCTTAAATAGTATCTTTAAATTCTAATAAGAATGGGGAAATTAATATTTTGTATAAAATAAGACCAACAATGTGATAGGTCAAGATGTGAGCTCATATATCCAGTAAGATTCCCTTTTGGATAGGGCAAAATAATGGTTAACTCTTTCACATACTAACTGTATTTGTTTAATTCCCTTAAAAAGTCTTGAAACACTATGGGGCATATTCAATTGTCGGCGGAAATGCCGAAAATCCTGCGGTCCGTGCACGATTACCGTTATTACGGTAATCGTGCGCGGAAAAACAACTACAGTTAATACGTTAATTTTCTCGCTGGATTTCAGCTCGCAGCTCAAGGAGCTGCGAGCTGAAATCCAGCTACAAATTACCGTATTAACTGTAGTTGTTTTTCCGCGGCGTGGAAAAACAACAATTGAATATGCCCCTATGGGTGGAAATCCACTTCTTGATATTTCTTAAATTAGTGTTTTTAACTATTCCTTAACTATTCTTTTGTTTTAACGACATAGGTGAGGCCACAGCCATACCCAATTAGATTAAAAAATTAGAATTGCAGATAAAGGTGTCAATTAACCAATAAATCCTCTCCTTGCCGGAGAAATAGCACAACAGGTACTAGTTGATGGCCATGGCAGTGTCATTCTTTGATTTTAAAAACATCCCAATATTTAATGGATCTGTTTAATCCTAATAATTTGGGAATTTCACTTTCACTTTGAATGTGTTAAACTATACTTTCGAACATATCACAAAGATTTTTGTACAACACTTAAAATAAACATACCTTATACTGTAAGATATATCAGCAGACACAGGCTCAGCAGTAAACTATTTGTGATATACAGCACACAGTCAGTTGATAACTGACTGTTCTGTACCAAGCAGTAACTTGTATACCAAAGCTGGGTGACATCACAAAGGCTGTTCAGGATGTAAGCCAGTCACATGACCAGGCTAGTCAGCTGTTATATCTCATCTGCCTCCAATTCACCACTGCATGTAAACAATGAAGGTGTTGAAGTGAAAATGTAGAATTTTATAGAAGTTTGTATATACTTTATAGTAAATATATCTCTATATCTACCTATCTATATATTCTTTATTTATATATCACCAGCATATGCTGGGAACAAACATAGTAATCAAACAATCAATCAAACAGATAGAGACGTAGGAAGGACCTGCTGGCAAGTTTACAATCTACAGGACAATAGGAGTTTGATGCATGAGGTTAAGTGCTACACCTTGCCTATTGGTCCAGCCAGATTGCAAAGGTAAAAAGTACTAAGTGGGCTATATGATCCAGTCACACAGCTTTGTTGGTAACGGGCAGAGGGTTGTTGTCTTGTGTGATCTGTGTAAAGTTTGGTAATAGGGTAACCTAGGGAAGTTAAGGAGTTTAGAAAATGAGAGAAGGGGGGTTCAGACAACACATAGAAAAAAAATGTAAAAACTGCTTAGTTCATGGGTTCATCAGTAAATATACAGAAGTTTGCTACATTTTAAGTGAACATTTCATGCATCACTAAGCATGCAACATGTCAGTAACAATTTGAAAAGATCTTGCTAGTACTATTTCAAACACTGTGATTGTGACTGTGTAGAGTTATAAAGTTACACCTCCCTCAATTACAATCATGATGCCCAGTGGTCGTAGTGGGCTGGTATATGGTGGTATGCCATACTGCCACTTCTAGTACTACCTTTATTGCAAATCTATTAAATTCCATTCACTTACCTTTTCCATACCGTCATTATTCTCTATTTACTAATAATACTTTTAGGGAAATATTGGTACAACAGAACAACTAGTCAGAATACAATTATGGTCATGAATAGTACAAAAAAACAGAATTATTAGTAGGAAATATATACAAGATGTGTACATGGTGACACGTATGATCTTCCAGTAATGACAAGCATGTGAATATAATAGAGAAAACCTGCGCTCATATATAGACACAATGGGCCTGATTAATCAAGGGATGTATTTTGAGTGCAACTCGCGCTCCGTATTTCTACACGCGTATCCAGGAGTTGCAGACTCCTGAATTAATCAAGGAATGGATCTCAAGATACATGCGCTGTTGAATTCGGGTGTAGATCTGCTGTGCTCTACTACACAAGACACTGCAGGATATATCCAAACCCTATGTTGGTTATAAACTCTCAAAAGAACGCACAGGAAAATAAAAACATTATACAAGTAATGTCACATGGTAATGATAAAGACATTAATGATAAAACTGCAAAAAAAGTGTTTTTTGTAAAAAAAATAAATTCATGAAATACATTTATTAGAACACTGTTAATGTCTACTGAACATAAAAATAAATTTTACAGTTGCTCGTCATTGCAAACTTATGTTACAACATGCATAGGAGACTGTCATAATTACTGATCGGGACTTAGACTAGCCCCAGAGTTGGTGCAAGAGATACGGCAGAAAAACAAGTAACTTTGATGTGTGTAGAGCTTGATATGGCCGTGGCTACGTGTGCTCGAGTTTGACTACTATATTGACTACGGGAAAATGCTCATTCCCCGCCCAGTTCACTCCACAAAGTCAGAAGCTGTAGTAAATGCTCCTCGTGCTCACTATCGCACAAACATTGTTTGCGTATATGTCCGTGTCTTTGTTTCGCGTCTGTATCTGTCTGTTCGAGCAAAGCGCAGAGTGATTCTGCGTACGGTATGCTCAAAATTGGCAGATACATGCCTTGATGAATCAGGCCCAATACGTGGTAACTCTAATAAATGTTATTACATACTCAAATAAGGCGCTAAAAAATGCTTATCAATGAAAACAAAGCATGTAAGTATCTTATGAGTGACATGCAATTATCTGTTTGAAAGAGGTAAATTTAAAAATCAGGTAAATGTTAATCAAGTGTTCCACAGGTTGTCAAATGTACAATCTCAGTTAGTATTGGTGTTCGAAAATGGATAATGTTGAAAGATCCAAGTAATATCCAATAGAACGGTTATATACTTCCAATATTTCCAACCGTGAGACAATAGAAATAGTACCTTTTGTGATATATGTAGGGTTTCCAAGATGTGAGTTGTGATACGTTACCCAATACAATTATGTGTCCCGTGTTCTTGAAAACAATTAGTTCATCCAGTGTCAGGAAGATTATAGATACAGTACTTGATCCCTTTGTTTCAGAATAACTTTCTAAATTTAATGGTTTCCAGTTGACATCCCTTGGTGATAAATATAATAGTATTAGCGGGGATTCAACTAAGATAGTTTGGAAATCTTATAAAGATTTTACTTACATAATTCCAGACTGTAATGGGAAACCATCTACTGCAGGGTTTCCCAAACCCAGTCCTCAGGGCTCCCTAACAGTGCAGGTTTTCTGGATCACATGTGACATAATTAGGACCACCTGTGGATCTGATACAATGTGTCAGTCAGTAATGAATATACCTGTGCTCCAGCAAGGAGATATGGAAAACCTGCACTGTTAGGGAGCCCTAAGGACTGGGTTTGGGAAACCCTGATCTACTGTATAAATAGACATCAGGTCTGTTGATATACCATTCTGGTTGATCTTCCATAGAAGATCATAGTACAGTTTTTTTTTAATGTTTTTTATGTTGCCATGTCAGATCCTTTGACTATTGTGGGGTCTTTTAGACTGAAGAAAATAAGTTTATTTTCAAGAACATTTGGAATATTTTTGGGGGGTTTATTTTTTTTGTTAACTACTCCAGGACCTGTGGAATATTATGGGGAGTTTTACGGTTGGTTTCAAGCCTAATGGAGCTTACAAGATTGGATCGTTTGCAGATGATGACATTAGATGGTAAGTATATGGGGATTTATTATTTTTAATAAATATATGTGGTTTGAAAGAGGTGTGTGGTTTAGTTTAAGGGTTTTATTATTTTTATTAAAGCAATATGGTTGTAACGAGGGTTGTGTGTTTTATTTAAATTTTACGTTGTGGGACTACCATCCCATCTTTCTCCACAGACCTGAAAGATTAGGCCTGATTTCTAGGCAGTAGCTCTCTGAACAGCAGTGTCCAATTTTTCAAGTCAATGCAGAGTGCTAGATGTTGCAATAGTGGCCACCTTGCAGAAATAATAGGGTGGACAGTGGATTGTGTAGGGTCTTTATGTATCTTGAGGATTGTGCATATAATATGGCATTTCAGATGAAATGGTTAAATGTAACAGATAAAATTCAATTATTTTGAAGGTATTTCTGTATTATTGTGTTAATACTTTGTGATAGCTTGTAACTAAGCATTGGATTATTATCTTGGAATAAGTATTTTAAAAATGTAAGCTACGGATGTGGATTTCTACTCCGGACCCATGAGATGAAAATCTAATTTCAGGTTCTTTCTTAGAACACTGCAAACAAAACTGGCTCAAGGGCAAGGCAACTGAGGCAATTGTCTTGGTTCCTAAAGTCAGTTTAAAGGGCCCCAGGCAGAATTTCACTGTTTTATATACATTATCACACATGGACTATTTGCTGTTCATGAGACAGTGATCTATAATGGAATGTATCCCAATTTGCGTAGCGTATCTTGCATGAAATAGATTTTAATATTTAGAAGAAAAGAATGTTTTGGGTTTTTTATGGTGCACTAACAGTCTCGAAAAGTCAAAAATCTGAATGTGAAAATTATTGAGACTAACTACACTCGGCAAAAAGCACCACCAGCGAAATGCGTGTTGGCGTTCACTGAGTATACTTAGTCTCAATCAGTTTTAATACTCTATTGGTTGCTATAGGCAACATCTCCACTTTTTCAAACCCGCAGTTTAGTAAATATACCCCTATGTCTGTATGAAATACTTCAGACATAGAGTATATATAACTGGTTTTCTGCAGCAAGGGAAAATGTGGGTAAAGGTGACCAATTAGCATTTTTAGTTCTATAGTGCAACCAATTCAATGCAACCTAGTGGAACCAATTCAATATCTAATGAACTAGAAGACTCAACTAGCTCAATAGGGATTATTATAATGAGATGAACTATAAATATTGGAGGATACATCTATGGTTATAACTACATTAACCCAAACCCTGACAGTTCTAGTTAGCCCCACAAAACTGTATTTATGGTTATTTGGTACATACCACACAGTGTCAAAGCAGTGAGAAAAATATTATAACACTACATTTTGGAATTAAGAAGTGACAACATAGAGTTTAAAATATAAAGTGAGACAATAGACACAAACTAATTTATTGGGAACAATAGTAAAGAGACAGCAAAGTAAATTCAGCAGATTTTATTATCACTTTATTCACAATTATCACTTTATTCATTTTGCTGTTTTAAATCCAATTTTAATACAATTATTAAAATTAGATTTTAATATAATTCTTTGGGTTTACATTTAACACTCAGATTTTTGACATTTTGAAACTGTTAGTGCACCATAAAAAACAATTATTTTATTCTAAATATTATACTCTGTATAATTTGATGGTTAGCACCTCAAAAATGTATAATTAAAAAATCTATAATAACATTTGTGAGAACAGAAACAAGGAGAAACTAAACACATCATTTGGATATTGAGCGACAGTCTCTTAATATAATACTTGTGCGATAACAACCTCTACAGCATGAAATTGCTTTTCTCATGCCCAGGAAGTGAGTACGCGCATATGTTCCTATGCAGACTGGTGTCATTCTGGAGACGTGGGACAGGGTGCGGCTGATGCAGACCTGCAGAAACACGCATATGCACCTGCTATAGGGCAGGTGCAAATACTGATGATGACTTGTCGCTTACCAATAAAACATTGTCCAATGCAACTGTTGTGGTTCCAAAGCACAAAGATGTTTAACTAAAAATGTAACAGGATTTACAGCAAGCCATTATCACGCATTAAAGATGTTACAATAAAGCAGGAAAGTATAAAAACACTGAATACATTACATTTTCCTTATAGTGCTTCACCCAGGCCAGGGGATACAGTCATAGTCACATGTAGTCAGGATCAGAGAGACCGAACAATAGGGGCCAGCATGCTTATATGCAGCTTCAGTATAGAAAAAAAACTGATGATGTCACTATGTATACAGATAACACTTAGTGAGGTCGTCATTGGTCCAGGGTTAATGATATTCCAGTTGCCTGCTGGTCATAGGTCAGTTAATTTTATCCTTTCAAATGGTGTTATGAAACTGTGCGATTGCATCACAACATGTGGCGTATTATTCGCAATGGCACGGTAAAACAATATTTATCAATTTGGTTTACTTCATCCAATTATCTGACTTCGACAACCTAAAGATATTTATTGAGCAATCAAGCTCCACCAGACGACGACCGTTGGCGTAAGTATAGGGTAAATTCGGGCATAACACCCCCCTGTGATTGCACTCATGTAATTTCTACTATAGCTGCGCATTTAGGAAACACTTGGGAATTCTTCTATAGTAAAACCGGATAGTAAAGCCATTCGATTCCTAGACCAGGTCATTTCACTCAAAATACTGTATTTTACCATAGATAGAAAAAGAAGAGCAAAGATCTTGTGTATTACCCTTTATTAAATAGTGATAAAAAAATATTAAAATATACTCACATGGGGTCTGATGATGAGTGAGGAGTAAAGCAAAAACAAGGAGCAAATTTGCTCCTGGACAAACCATGTTCCAATGCAAGGGGTACAAACTGATTTCTTTTGTTACACACAAGAAAAAACTGGCTGTTTTTTCATGTAGCACACAAATACTTGATAGTTTTATTTTTACATTGAAATTAAAGTTGATCTATGACATGCCATATCCCAACTATAAATCTTTCCCTACATTTCAAATGTACCTCCTCCTCTAATGCAACATGGTTTTTGCGAAGGTGCAAATTTGTTATTTTCTTTGCTCCTAACTCAGTATCAGGCCCATAGTGAGCAGCATACACACATAGCATAGTATTATCAGGTGCTGATTTCAGAAAAACCCTGTATGACAGTAGCAGAGAGTTGTACCAGTGGCCTTGAGGTGAGAGGCAGATGTAATGTCCTTTAAATCCCGGGAAAGAGAGGTGCCTTCTCCCTCTCTGACATGATGCTATTAAATCTGGTAAAATGGAATCTGTACCTTCATTTCACTTTCCAGAATGTTTCGGCTTCGTTATTCTATCTTTTTCAAGGCATAGATGGGGATATGTTATTTAATACTTTTAAATATGCATTAACAAACATCCTAGTTACGCTCGACTTCCGTGCTCTCTTTCAAGAGTAAGTTACTCTTGCTGTGCATCCAGCATCAGCCCCAGTATGTTGTGTGTTATTTACAAGTTGTTGCCACGGTGACACCACCATATGAACAAGATGACTGCATGAAAAAAATAAACATTTTTGTCACTTAAGTTCTATGGAGAAAAACTTTTCATATTGATAGTGGATATTTGGACTTTAGTTTTGTTAACATTTTGGAATAAATGCTTTGGAGAACTGAGGACTAATGAGAGGGGCTCACATGCCCTTTTGCGCAAGAATTCAGATTTTGATGACCCCCCCTCATTGCAAGCTGGCAGACCATAGCTGCAACTCATAGGCCAATCATCAAAAAAATTTCTCTATTTCTAAAATAAAAAAAAAACATTTTAGAAAAGAGTCATAAACCATGTTGCTTTGCATTTGTCATTAAATTGTATAAGCACAATATTTTCATGAAGGACAACAGTTCCAACATCTTTTAAATGACACGCTCCTATTTATTAACAATATTTCAAAAATATGTCTGTAGTAGCATCAACATTAGAACAGGGTTTAAGCAGAACAGCTCACAACCCTATATATTCCTCATACCACTGCTATAGTGTTTGCTTGGAGTGTGATAATACGCCACATCTTTACTTACAGGGCTTCAGGATTTTTTTTTTAGTGACGGGTGAACACTGTGGTTCATTTTTACTGATAAATTTGATGATATTTCACAGGGGTGCATCTGACCATTCTGATGAATGAAACTACAACTGAATTGGTGCTCTCATACAAACTACCATAAACAATTTTATCTTGTGTGCGCTTTAAATTTGTCTTGCTGGTATATCTAAAAAATAATATTTGACTTTTAGAGTTTAATTTGGTACCTGCACAAGTTTCCTGTCTCAGACAGCTGCCTTGGGGTTGCCTTTGTCAACCGTCTGACAGCTGGTAAACAGGATTTCCCGCGTGTGTTATCTTACCACAGCTTCCGTTGTAAGTGAATAGTGCAATTGTTTATTTTTGTACGTATTCTGTGTTGGATCTATTGTTACACTGACAAAATTATAATTTTAGTGAAGGGTAGATAATCAAATCAAACGGCTTGTCCCTTTAATTATTATTAGATGTATCGCATCTAATAAATGTATCCCAAAAACCAGCTGCTAGGCTTAGGGTCATTCAAGAGAATACAATATTATTACGGACATTCCAAAGATTTTGTTACTCCCTTCTCATTATCTTTAATGTGGCCACTAGATGGAGCTCTTTGCCTACTATGGGATTTTTATTTTTTGGCTACCGCATTCACAGATCTAAGCTGCTTGTTAAGTTTGGCACATTCGCGTCTCTCATTTAAAATTATTTGCACTTGCTGAGCTTCAGTCACGAATATCTACGAATACAACACCAGCATTTAAATTATTTCCTCTATTTCAAATGTATAACTACATGGTTGTATGTAGATTCACGTTCAATACAGACAACCATTTTCTATGAAGATGCTCGGTAACTTTTTGCACGTACCAATCTGTAACACTATACTTCATCGGTTGCGACTAAATCCCCTTCACCGTAGGTACCCGGTACCTACACTGATTGGGAAATAGCACACTCAGTGTGAGCCAGCTAAATCCCCTTCACCGAAGGTACCTTTTGGCCCCCTGCTGGCCGGGTCATGAATTCAAAGGGGATTTAGCCAGCTCAGTGTGAGCCAGCTAAATCCCCTTCACCGAAGGTACCTGGTACCTACACTGCATGGGAAATAGCACACTCAGTATGAGCCAGCTAAATCCCCTTCACCGAAGGTACCTTTTGGCCCCCTGCTGGCCGGGTCATGAATTGGAAGGGGATTTAGCCTGCTCAGTGTGAGCCAGCTAAATCCCCTTCAGTGTACGTACCTGGTACATTGACTGTATGGGAAATAGGATTTAGCCAGCTCTTAGCCACACTTGTACTGTCTTATATTACTGAGGTTGTTTTTGGTGATGGTAGTATCAGTACTAAATAACATGAAAATGGATAGTATAATATGTGAATTTTGTCTTGAATTTGTTTCCAGGTCACCTAAAAAAATAATAATATTTGTTTAGCCATTTATTTTTTAAAGATAAAATGTACTTATTGGGACAACCTTTTAAGAGTTAATTTCTCTTGTGGTTACTCATAAATGATCCATATGGATGTGTAGAGATCTAAAAACAAGATCATTTTAGAGTGAGAAATAGAGAAACTGAAGATACAGGGTCATAAATTGGAAGTAACAGCAAGACATGCAAACTGAAAGGTCAACTCAAAGTAAAGGATAATGTGTAGATATTAGCCCATGAGAAAAGTTATTTGCAATTATTATTTTATGCTAGAACCTTAATGCACATCACCATGCATTAGACGTATATAAAGAGCCCCCTCTCCCTCTCTATTCACAGAACTTGTTTTCACCAGCAGACAATTATAGTTGCCAACTGTATGGTGTTACTTAGTACTCTCTGGGGCATATTCAATTCAGTCTGGAGCATGTAGATTTGCTTACAGAAGTTGACTATTATACTTGTATGCTTTGTAGTGTATAATTTAGGTTATCTTTTAATCATACTTGCCCACTCCCCCGGATTGTCCGGGAGACTCCCTAATTCTGCACAGATCTCTCGCAGTAACTTGTTTGTTTTCCCGCATCCTGCCACATCTCAGTGAAGTGGTCAGGATGGGGTACTCTATGACGTGAGTCACAGCAAACGGTGTAATGTGGGCTTTGCCACCTGGGTCATATTAACACTGCTGCATAAATGTATAATTAAGGGCGGTATCAAAATGACACGATCCCCTGCCTCCCCCTCCAAGATATGTTCAGATTTTAGTGTTAACATTTTTAGTTAAAAAGTACTTGGATATACCCATGGTGTATATTTTACTCAAGGGGTACTTATGTGGCATTATTAACCACAATTGGTCTGGTGACTCCCCAGTCATTGTCTCCTGTCCATGTACTAGGATACCTCTTCTCTATCCTAATCCTACTGGAACCATACTCAAGAAGGGCACTGGGAGTAGGTATGGCAATTATAACAAGAGCGCAGAATGGTGAACAATTTAAGTAAGGCAGACAAGAGGAGGAATGATTCTGAGGATGCCCTATCACAGTAAAATCTTTTATATATATATATATATATATATAAATATCATTGGGCTGCTTGTCTGTCCAGTTATGCATTCAGACACCCCTGCACCGATTGAAATGAAACCAATGCGAGATGGTCCAGTTGGATCCTGTCCAGGTTTTAGGGAGGTTAGGGTCCCAGTAGAACCTCCCGTTGGTGTACACTGGGCAGAACTTTGACCTGGCGAGCCTGTCCTGGTCCTTCCACTAGATGGATTTCAATGACATTTAATATAAAAACAAAAACGACACTGGGCAGCCACCTAATGGGTGTGTTGGAAGACCTGCTAAGCTTCTAATTATTTTGAAAAGGTTGACAGTTACATCCAACTCATTGATAACTTAATAGCTTGAAGATTTAAACCCAGGCAACGGCTGGTACTTCAGCTAGTAATTAATAAAACAGGATCTTTATTCTTAAGATTATTTGCATAATTGTTTTTCTTTCAATGCCACAGCTTTTGTCTCTCAGCACTTATTGTGGCGGGTACAGCGTGCAATGAAAATTAGAGTGCACCACATTTGTGCACGGCAAATTTAGAATCAGACACACACCTAACTTAAAATTACCTGGACTTAATAAAGATGTAGTTAGTGGCACACTGTCCAAATAAACACCTGTGGGATTACGATGGATCAGTTGCAAACTGCATTACAAGTAACTTCTTGCTGATATAGGTGGAAAATTAAGTTTATTATGCAGGGATCCTTCTTATAATCAGATGTGGTGTAATAGACTTCGTGCTAGATGCATCTTTTTCCAAAATTTGGACATTTTAATCATAACAAGTGTGTATATGTAATAATTGTCAGGCTAAAAGTAATGTAGGCATTCAATAAAAAATTCTAATATGTGGCAGATGGTTCTCATAATATATTGGTAAATTATGTCATTACTTTTTTTCCCAAAAGATAAGAGAATAGATAGAAGTATATTATTTGTTTTACAATCCTTGGTTTAGCAGGTATACTTTATGCATTTATCTAATATTTGGCATGCTTGTACGACACAAGAGGAAAGTGTGAAGATCTCTTCCACACGGGTCACATATAGACATGTAACAAATATCTAACATACAGGGGGAAGGGGGGGGGGTTTGGTTAAAACTTATCTTCCAGGTCTGGTGGCTTGTAAACAAAAGAAAATGTGCTACATAAAAAGCAGTGTGTATGTCCAAGTTGTGGGTAGTGGTCCTACGTCTGTAACTTACTGTACATTGTGAATTATTGTGCACCATTTTCAGAGAGGCTTATGGCATGGTATCAGCACTAAATAGGTTATTGAAATAATTAGATCACACACAGTGCAAGACAATGGGGTATATTTACTAAACTGCAGGTTTGAAAAAGTGGAGGTGTTACCTATAGCAACCAATGATTTTGTAGCTGTCATTTTGTAGAATGCACTAAATAAATGATAACTAGAATCTGATTGGTTGCTATAGACAACATTTCCACTCTTACAAAGCCGCAGTTTAATAAATATACCCCCATGAGTGTGCTGGTCCGGTCAGCTGTCTGGATCAGTCACCCCCTCCTGGGTCCTCCATTGCTGGGAGGAGAACCTTGGTCGGCATAGCAATTACAGGTAAAGTACAGACTTGATATACTAAACATTAAGATGTTTTTGACAAACTTTAGCAAGCAAAGAAAATAAAGATGTAGTAATTTTAATGGTGAAATAAATAAACTAGTTTATTACAAATATACAAAAAAGCTGCTTTCAGTAGGTTTTGTTTACATCACATTATATATTTCTTACGAAGTATTCAAATATACAGTATATTACAACGTTCAGCTGTCTGTAATATGTAACAGCGCACACAAATTTCTGATAACGTCCATTTACAATATCAGGTAATATATTCCACTTGCTGGTCCTCATCATACCAAGCTACAACATAACTATCACTCTTCGCTGTAATTTCATCAGGCCTGGTCAGGTGGATAATAACATGAAGTTCGAGAGTAGAAATAAAATAATAAACTGTCTCTATTAGGTTTATTGCTTTCTCCTTCGTTAATATCGCTTGATGAACGGACACTTTAAAAAAGAAAACTCATAACAGTCCGCTCCAGAACATGTCCTTTTCCCCTCTGGAGCGCAGGTCTGGGAGAAGATAGTCACAAGCACTATTGGAACTGTTCGTTAAACCGGTGAGTTTTCAGCAGGGTCCTGCAGTTAGAGACAATACTTGACAGACAGAGATTCTGTTGAAGATTTCCAGGGGCAGCATTCAAGAAGGGTCGTAGTCCTGAGAGCAGAGGTAACCTGGAAGAAGCAAATAAAAAAAGCGTCAGCGTGAGCAGAGGGTTGGTATGTACAGAGACTGTGATAATAGATGTAACAAGTGGAAATGGATATGACGGCACTAAATACTTTTGTAGTGAAAATATAACTAAAATGGAAGACAGGATGATTTCAGTAGGACGACAGTAATTGATGATGGAGAGTAGAGAGGTTATTCCTGCAGCAACTATTTGATTGGATTGTAGGGGATCAAGATATCATTACAGCAAGATGGAGGTTGCAGCAGTCTGGGGAGTATATAACAAAAATTGCTTTGTAGTACCAGGAAAAATGTTTTATTTTTGCAATAGTAATCAGGGAAATAAAACATAGAAGAAATGATAGGATTTTTATACATAGTCCACTGGGAAACATTGGGATATAGTGTAGGGACCAGTCATACGGACACTATTTAAGCACCTCCCTCCAGAAATGCATTGGTAGCTGTTCAAAAGGACGCACCCTCCACCAGTCCAGTGCCTAGTGGGGGCTTACATATACCCAGTATCGCCCACCTGACCCAGGCCCCTTAAGGAAACATGAAGTCTGCCCCAACTAAGAGGTATCCATTCCTGTGTTCCACATCATCTTGCTGAACCTATCTTTCAGCACTGTGGTGGGAAAAATTAACACTCACAGTCTTGCCGTCCTACAGAACACTGTGAAGCAGTGACTGTCATTCCAGAAATCACTGCCTGGGAACCCCTGTAGCGATTATGGCCATGTCCTGCAGAGGAATCCAGCACTATGAGTGGGGGCATTAGCGTAAACACCACGTCGTTACCTCCGTTCTTCCGCTCAGAGCATTAAACAATCATCCACGCTGTGACACTGAAGTCGCTGACTTTGGAGACCACCCCAATAATAAAAAAATATGCCCTGCCACGCTGGGCAATTAATGCAAACTGAGGGCCTAACAGGAGAGGGGTATAGAGCAGGAGCACTGTCAGTGAACTTACAGAATGTCTTATATTGCCCTTTCGCCTGGTCCCTACACTATTCTCCAATGGTTCCTGGTGTCCCACAATGAATGCCTGAAAAATAGCAAAATTTAAAAGTTATGGATAAGTGAGAAGGCAGAAGTAGAACACCTAATAAAGTGCTTAGAAAACTGGATGTATTGTTATTTTTGTGAGAAAATCAATTATACTCATGGGGGTAAATGTATCAATGTCCGGATTCTTCCAACTCCGGCGAGATCGGCGTCTTCAGCGCTTAAATTTAAAGCGGCGCTGCGCTGCCTTGTAAAGGGAAACTTCCCTTTACAAGGCAGCGCTGCTTTAAATTTAAGCGCTGAAGACGCCGATCTCGCCGGAGTTGAAGAATCCGGACATTGATACATTTACACCATGGCCTGTAATGATAATATCATCTGAGCAAAATGAGACTAAATACAGTATTTTTTCAAAAACAAAACCACAACATCTATGGCAATAACGGTCTCTGTATTATTATCACATTTGCTGGTAAGGCTGTACTCCTCTTTCAAATAAAATATGCCTCTTCTCATTTTGAAGTAAGAGAGGTGTCAGGATTGAGGCAGCGGGGCCTGTGAGGGAAAAGCTGGTGGGCGACAGTGAGACACAATTGTGGGCACGGGACCTGTAAGGGAACAGATAATGAGCACCATGGGGAATATCAGAGAAAAGATGGTGAGTGTTGTCATGTGTAACGCCCTGCAGCGTCACACATGCACCCATATCTGCCCTGCAGCGTCACACATGCACCCATCTCTGCCCTGCAGCGTCACACATGCACCCATCTCTGCCCTGCACCGTCACACATGCACCGATCTCTGCCCTGCACCATCACACATGTACCCATCTCTGCCCTGCACGTCACACATGCACCCATCTCTGCCCTGCAGCGTCACACATGCACCGATCTCTGCCCTGCACCGTCACACATGTACCCATCTCTGCCTTGCACCGTCACACATGCACCGATCTCTGCCCATCTCTGCCTTGAACCATCACACATGCCCCCCTGTGCCAGCTCTACAACCATCACACATGCCCCCTTGTGCCAGCTCTACAACCATCACACATACCCCCTGTGCCAGCGCTATAACCATCACACATGCCCCCTGTGCCAGCGCTATAACCATCACACATGCCCCCTGTGCCAGCGCTACAACCATCACACATGCCCCCCTGTGCCAGCTCTACAACCATCACACATGCCCCCTTGTGCCAGCTCTACAACCATCACACATACCCCCTGTGCCAGCGCTATAACCATCACACATGCCCCCTGTGCCAGCGCTATAACCATCACACATGCCCCCTGTGCCAGCGCTATAACCATCACACATGCCCCCTGTGCCAGCGCTATAACCATCACACATGCTCCCCTGTGCCAGCTCTGTAACCATCACACATGCCCCCTGTGCCAGCTCTGTAACATCACACATGCCCCCTGTGCCAGCGCTATAACCATCACACATGCCCCTCTGTGCCAGCGCTATAACCATCACACATGCTCCCCTGTGCCAGCGCTATAACCATCACACAAGCCCCCCTGTGCCAGCTCTACAACCATCACACAAGCCCCCCTGTGCCAGCTCTACAACCATCACACAAGCCCCCCTGTGCCAGCTCTACAACCATCGCACATGCCCCCTGTGCCAGCTCTACAACCATCACACATGCCCCCTGTGCCAGCGCTACAACCATCACACATGCCCCCTGTGCCAGCTCTATAACCATCACACATGCCCCTGTGCCAGCGCTACAACCATCACACATGCCCCCTGTGCCAGCGCTATAACCATCACACATGCCCCCTGTGCCAGCGCTACAACCATCACACATGCCCCCTGTGCCAGCGCTATAACCATCACACATGCCCCCTGTGCCAGCGCTATAACCATCACACATGCTCCCCTGTGCCAGCGCTATAACCATCACAAATGCCCCCTGTGCCAGCGCTATAACCATCACACATGCCCCCCTGTGCCAGCGCTATAACCATCACACATGCCCCCTGTGCCAGCTCTATAACCATCACACATGCCCCCTGTGCCAGCTCTATAACCATCACACATGCTCCCCTGTGCCAGCGCTATAACCATCACACATGCCCCCTGTGCCAGCGCTACAACCATCCCACATGCCCCCCTGTGCCAGCTCTACAACCATCACACGTCCCCTGTGCCAGCGCTACAACCATCACACATGCTCCCCTGTGCCAGCGCTATAACCATCACACATGCCCCCCTGTGCCAGCGCTATAACCATCACACATGCCCCCGTGCCAGCTCTACAACCATCACACATGCCCCCTGTGCCAGCGCTATAACCATCACACATGCTCCCCTGTGCCAGCGCTACAACCATCACACATGCTCCCCTGTGCCAGCGCTATAACCATCACACATGCCCCCTGTGCCAGCGCTATAACCATCACACATGCCCACCTGTGCCAGCGCTATAACCATCACACATGCCCCCCTGTGCCAGCGCTATAACCATCACACATGCCCCCCTGTGCCAGCGCTATAACCATCACACATGCCCCCCTGTGCCAGCGCTATAACCATCACACATGCCCCCCTGTGCCAGCGCTATAACCATCACACATGCCCCCCTGTGCCAGCGCTATAACCATCACACATGCCCCCCTGTGCCAGCGCTATAACCATCACACATGCCCCCTGTGCCAGCGCTATAACCATCACACATGCTCCCCTGTGCCAGCGCTATAACCATCACACAGTCACACACACTTGCTCCCCTTCTACTTACCTTTTTCTACACGAATGCAGCCAGGAACTGAAAGAAATTATGGAGCTCCTGCACCGAGTACCATAGACTTTCAGCCCCGCCTAATACTATGTACCATGTGACCGCTGCGATCACATGACCCTGTGACGTCATATTGACGTGCCAGGGTACCTACACTGAAGGGGATTTAGCCGCTACCCTGCCTTTCGGTCGGCTAGTCACAGTGAGTGGTGAGTGCCGGATGACAGTCAATTAGTGCCTAGTGGAGTGCTCGGTAAATAAAGCGTAGGGAGAACACTGTATACATTAAATAAATGATTATAATAGGAGACTAATATTACAATTGTAGTTATTTTATATGTTTTGCAATATCATGTAACACATTATACCACATGGAATTCCAGGGGTGCGGAACACCACAAATGCATATATACATATGTTTTATATGACATTAAAAAATAGATACATTTGTTGTTGTGACAAAATCGTTGTAGATGGGACAATACACTCTAGAATTCACAAGGAGTATATTGAATAATACTGTTAGGCCCCAAATTTTGTCATCTGTGTTTAAACATCAATACACTGATGTTCTATTGATGCATTTTTTGCAGGCTGCTAAAGACCTGACTCTCAGAATGGCTGCAGACTCTATGGAAATCGATGATGGTTTGTACAGGTGAGCAGTGTATGCTTATATTTGTAGTGCACAACACCCCTGTAAGCAAATACAAAAAGTCAATGGTACCTGGAAGTATATGATTATAATTAAATATTCCAGGAAGGGCAAAGGATCAGCTATAGAAATAATTAAATTGTTCTTACAAAGATCCTGCAATTTAACTATTTTTTTTTAATGTGAAAGGTATCACAACACTCTTCAATTTGTAAGTAAAGGTATTAGAACACATACAACTCTCATGGCTTGTTAGTGTATAATTTAAAAATAATGCTCAGTAAAAAATGTTCTCTGTGTAAATTCTACATAGATGTCTTCATGAATAATGTTTGCACATGTAGAATTAGCACAGCATTAATTCTAGTAGGCCACCTGTCGTATGTGGGCACAGTTAATGGGTTATATTCTACCATTACAAGGCAGACCATTGATGAAAAATAATTGACTGCGCTTTTCCCCTAAAAGTTCCTGTTTATTTGACTTTCTCAGCTGTTGCTATTCCTCCAGGGAGTCTCCAGTCAGAATATGCCTTCCAGCAGATTTTTGCCATCTCCTTTTTCAAGGCCAGTTATTTCTCATTCCAATGGGAAAAGTTTTCTTGCAAGGGATGTGCTAGGTTCAGCCTTCCTTTTCACATCTTACTTTCAACCTAAGGTGGTGCCATCCTTGTGCCCCTGTTTTAAGAGGTTGTGCTTCACTCCCTTGATATGGTTTGCTGTTAAATGGTATAGCGTTCTAGGATCCAGAAGTTCTGGCATTGTGACTCCTTATTGGTCCTCTTAAATGGCCACCAAAATTGTTTTCGGTATTGCACTCCTGATGTTTTGCTGGCCATTAGGGTGAGCCTGCAGAGTGGCTGGTGTTTTATGCTGTTCAGATTTACCACAAACTCAACTAGAGTCTTTGGTTCACCAAAGTCCTGTGCTGCACCGTCCAGTCATCTCTGCATATTTTTTCCACTTTAAAAGTGAAGACTGCATTTGGCAAGAAAGTTCTCCATGCAGCTACTACAACGTTCAAATTTCTGAGTCCCCCTCAGACATGTGGAGAAAAAGGGGATTTCTTTGTACTTACCGTTAAATTCTTCTCTCTGATGCTGAAGGAAACCCAGATAAGCCAACTAAGAAATTTTCTTACTGAGCTTGTTTTAATGAGGGTTATAGTGGAGAGGATGAGAAGGTGGAACATAGTACATTGCTGGTTCACCCCCTTCAACATCAGCGTAAGATAGTAAACAATAATCACAAAACAACCCTGTATTTTTTTGCATCAACGTTTCGTGGACACCTGACTTTCTAACTGGCTACTAAATCTTGATGTCATTACTATTTTTTTTTTTTTAATCTATATGGTGGGTTTTTTTTTGGGGGGGGTTATTTTGATACATCTGAATATTCCTTTATTATCCCCCCTTCTTTCACTTGTTTGTCTAAGGGGCTTATTTGATAATGTAGTGGTGTAATGCTTTATAACTCGCCATCAGATTAGATAGTAGTTCTCATAATAATAGCTGATATTTAGTTGCTATGGACTACAACAATCAGTTTTTCACCATGTTATTAAATATGCACTTATGTGCTGTACTTTTATTCTGGGATGCACTGATCTACCCTATTAGATTGACACTGACCCTTCAAAGTTTTGAGCTTTCATTGGAAACACAACTCTACAGAGGAGCTTATCAAATCCTTAGATACATGTACAGTGGTATAGTTTCTCCTTGTCTTGTAGGTAATCCTTTCCTCTGTCACTCCCTCTATTTATTCCTTGTCTACAACATTTGACACTAATCATTTACCCTCTTGCTCTTGTTACATCTAGCTATGTACATAGAATATATTTACATTATTGCATCATTACAAAATGAGAAAATGATTTGTATTGGATTAGCCCACTCACATACAATGTGTATGTTTCTACCGCATATGAAAAGTACCCAGGCAAATGACAAAATGATCAAGGAATTTCATGGTAATTTGGTTATTTACCATGGTAATTATGTGCCTTTTCTAAAATCTATTACAATAGTTCTTTTTGGTAATGCACACCACACCGAATGGACTCTGTACTGTACACTACAGATGCCTATATATCTACATTTTCTTTAACATATTTTATTTTATTATTATTACAGCCGGCAAAGGTATGTCCTGGGTGACACAGCTATGCAGAAAATGGCCCAATCCCATGTTTTTCTTAGTGGGATGGGCGGTCTTGGTGTTGAGATAGGTAAGCTCATTTTTCCTCCCAATTATCAGTTGTATGGTGGTAAGGTTATCATGGTGGAAGAAAATGTTGTCTATGTGATAGGGAAGAGTTAATAATGGTGCTATGCCTTGAACTCTTGTCAGCGAGTGTGAATAGATGTTGAAACTTAATGATAACATTAAGTGAATAAAACAATTTGTGAGAGGCATAAACATTTGAATTCAAGCTTGTGTATTAAATATGTACAGAGGGGAGTAAACAGTAATCATTAGAATTATAATGGTGGTGTGCATGTGTCTCAATACTACTTAAGGGTAAAACTGTAAAAGAAGTACATTAACCACCTTTCTATGTTTAGCGCAAGCATTTTCTCCTGGTAACTTAGGGCTAGATTTACTAAGCTGCGGGTTTGAAAAAGTGGGGATGTTGCCTATAGCAACCAATCGGATTCTAGCTGTCATTTTGTAGATGGTTGCTATAGGCAACATCCCCACTTTTTCAAACCCGCAGCTTAGTAAATCTAGCCCTCAGTGTGTTGGCATCTCTAGTTGTGTACAAATCATTGTATTGTGGAAAAAGGTTGCTGTTGTGCTATATATATATATATTAGGGATGAGCGCGCTCGGATTTCTGAAATCCGAGCCCACCCGAACGTTGCGGATCCGAGTCGGATCCGAGACAGATCCGGGTATTGGCGCCAAATTCAAAAGTGAAACTGAGGCTCTGACTCATAATCCCGTTGTCGGATCTCGCGATACTCGGATCCTATAAATTCCCCGCTAGTCGCCGCCATCTTCACTCGGGCATTGATCAGGGTAGAGGGAGGGTGTGTTAGGTGGTCCTCTGTGCTGTTTAGTTCTGTGCTGTTTAGTTCTGTGCTGTTTAGTGCTGTGCTGTTTAGTGCTGTGCTGTGCTGTGCTGTGCTGTGTTCTGCAGTATCAGTCCAGTGGTGCTGTGTGCTGTGCTCTGTCCTTCTGAGGTCAGTGGTGCTGCTGGGTCCTGTGCTGTGTCCTGTTCAGTCCAGTGGTGCTGTGTCCTGTGCTCTGTGCTTCTAAGGGCATAGTTATTTCCCCAATATTCCCCTGTGTTTAAAAAAATAAAAAAAAGTTTTTTTTATAAAATACCAAAAACTACTTTAATATTTTTTAATTACCACAAAATTTTCACAACCAATCCTGCAGTATAAGCCCATTGGTACTGCAATATTACCAAGTTCACACATTCAGCAGTAAAAGTCCAGTGGTACTGCAATATTACAAAGTTTACACATTCTGCAGTATCAGTCCAGTGGTGCTGTGTCCTGTGCTCTGTCCTGCTGAGTTCCGTAGTGCTGCTGGGTCCTGTGCCGTGTCCTGTTCAGTCCAGTGGTGCTGTGTCCTGTGCTCTGTGCTTCTAAGGGCATAGTTATTTCCCCATTATTCCCAAGTTTGTAAAAAATAAAAAAAAAGTAAAAAAAAATAAAAAAATTAAAAAAAAAAAAAAATATATAATAATTATAACCAAATTTGCAAAACCAATCCAGCATTATAAGTCCATTGGTACTGCAATATTACCAAGTTCACACATTCAGCAGTAAAAGTCCAGTGGTACTGCAATATTACAAAGTTTACACATTCTGCAGTATCAGTCCAGTGGTGCTGTGTCCTGTGCTCTGTCCTGCTGAGTTCCGTAGTGCTGCTGGGTCCTGTGCCGTGTCCTGTTCAGTCCAGTGGTGCTGTGTCCTGTGCTCTGTGCTTCTAAGGGCATAGTTATTTCCCCATTATTCCCAAGTTTGTAAAAAATAAAAAAAAAGTAAAAAAAAATAAAAAATTAAAAAAAAAAAAAATATATATAATAATTATAACCAAATTTGCAAAACCAATCCAGCATTATAAGTCCATTGGTACTGCAATATTACCAAGTTCACACATTCAGCAGTAAAAGTCCAGTGGTACTGCAATATTACAAAGTTTACACATTCTGCAGTATCAGTCCAGTGGTGCTGTGTCCTGTGCTCTGTCCTGCTGAGTTCCGTAGTGCTGCTGGGTCCTGTGCCGTGTCCTGTTCAGTCCAGTGGTGCTGTGTCCTGTGCTCTGTGCTTCTAAGGGCATAGTTATTTCCCCATTATTCCCAAGTTTGTAAAAAATAAAAAAAAAGTAAAAAAAAATAAAAAATTTAAAAAAAAAAAAATATATATAATAATTATAACCAAATTTGCAAAACCAATCCAGCATTATAAGTCCATTGGTACTGCAATATTACCAAGTTCACACATTCTGCAGTATCTTGTGCTACATATAATGGAGACCAAAAATTTGGAGGATAAAGTAGGGAAAGATCAAGACCCACTTCCTCCTAATGCTGAAGCTGCTGCCACTAGTCATGACATAGACGATGAAATGCCATCAACGTCGTCTTCCAAGCCCGATGCCCAATCTCGTAGTACCGGGCATGTAAAATCCAAAAAGCCCAAGTTAAGAAAAAGTAGCAAAAAGAGAAACTTAAAATCATCTGAGGAGAAACGTAAAGTTGCCAATATGCCATTTACGACACGGAGTGGCAAGGAACGGCTTAGGCCCTGGCCCGTGTTCATGACTAGTGGTTCAGCTTCACCCACGGATCTTAGCCCTCCTCCTCCTCCCCCCCCCTACAAAAAATTGAAGAGAGTTATGCTGTCAGCAACAAAACAGCAAACAACTCTGCCTTCTAAAGAGAAATTATCACAAATCCCCAAGGCGAGTCCAAGCGTGTTGGTGGTTGTCAAGCCTGACCTTCCCATCACTGTACGGGAAGAGGTGGCTCGGGAGGAGGCTATTGATGATGTAGCTGGCGCTGTGGAGGAACTTGATGATGAGGATGGTGATGTGGTTATTGTAAATGAGGCACCAGGGGGGGAAACAGCTGATGTCCATGGGATGAAAAAGCCCATCGTCATGCCTGGTCAGAAGACCAAAAAATGCACCTCTTCGGTCTGGAGTTATTTTTATCCAAATCCAGACAACCAATGTATGGCAATATGTAGCTTATGTAAAGCTCAAATAAGCAGGGGTAAGGATCTTGCCCACCTAGGAACATCCTCCCTTATACGTCACCTGAATAACCTTCATAGTTCAGTGGTTAGTTCAGGAACTGGGGCTAGGACCCTCATCGGTACAGGGACACCTAAATCCCGTGGTCCAGTTGGATACACACCAGCAACACCCTCCTCGTCAACTTCCTCCACAATCTCCATCAGATTCAGTCCTGCAGCCCAAGTCACCAGCCAGACTGAGTCCTCCTCAATACGGGATTCATCCGAGGAATCCTGCAGCGGTACGCCTACTACTGCCACTGCTGCTGTTGCTGCTGTTAGTCGGTCATCTTCCCAGAGGGGAAGTCGTAAGACCGCTAAGTCTTTCACCAAACAATTGACCGTCCAACAGTCGTTTGCCATGACCACCAAATACGATAGTAGTCACCCTATTGCAAAGCGTATAACTGCGGCTGTAACTGCAATGTTGGTGTTAGACGTGCGCCCGGTGTCCGCCATCAGTGGAGTGGGATTTAGAGGGTTGATGGAGGTATTGTGTCCCCGGTACCAAATCCCCTCGAGATTCCACTTCACTAGGCAGGCGATACCAAAAATGTACAGAGAAGTACGATCAAGTGTCCTCAGTGCTCTTAAAAATGCGGTTGTACCCACTGTCCACTTAACCACGGACATGTGGACAAGTGGTTCTGGGCAAACGAAGGACTATATGACTGTGACAGCCCACTGGGTAGATGCATCCCCTTCCGCAGCAACAGCAACAGCTGCATCAGTAGCAGCATCTACAAAATGGCTGCTCATGCAAAGGCAGGCAACATTGTGCATTACAGGCTTTAATAAGAGGCACAACGCTGCCAACATATTAGAGAAAATGAGGGAAATTATCTCCCAGTGGCTTACCCCACTTAGACTCTCATGGGGATTTGTGGTGTCAGACAATGCCAGTAACATTGTGCGGGCATTAAATATGGGCAATTTCCAGCACGTCCCATGTTTTGCCCACACCATTAATTTGGTGGTGCAGCATTACCTCAAGAGTGACAGGGGTGTGCAGGAGATGCTTGCGGTGGCCCGCAAAATTGCTGGACACTTTCGGCATTCAGCCAGTGCCTACCGCAGACTAGAGGCACATCAGAAAAGCTTGAACCTGCCCTGCCATCACCTCAAACAAGAGGTTGTGACGCGCTGGAACTCCACCCTCTATATGCTGCAGAGGATGGAGGAGCAGCAAAAGGCCATTCAGGCCTACACAGCCACCTACGACATAGGCAAAGGAGTGGGGATGCGCCTGAGTCAAGCGCAGTGGAGACTGATTTCCGTGTTGTGCAAGGTTCTGCAGCCATTTGAACTTGCCACACGAGAAGTCAGTTCCGACACTGCCAGCTTGAGTCAGGTCATTCCCCTGATCAGGCTGTTGCAGAAGCAGCTGGAGAAAGTGAGGGAGGAGCTGGTAAGCCATTGCGATTACAGCAAGCATGTAGCTCTTGTGGATGTAGCCCTTCGTACGCTTTGCCAGGATCCGAGGGTGGTCACTCTTTTAAAGTCAGAGGAATACATTCTGGCCACCGTGCTCGATCCTCGGTTTAAAGCGTATGTTGTGTCTCTGTTTCCGGCGGACACAAATCTACAGCGGTGCAAAGACCTGCTGGTCAGGAGATTGTCCTCTGAAGAGGACCGTGACATGCCAACAGCTCCACCCTCATTTTCTTCCACATCTATGGCTGCGAGGAAAAAGCTCAGTTTTCCCAAAAGAGGCACTGGCGGGGATGCTGATAACATCTGGTCCGGACTGAAGGACCTGCCAACCATTGCAGACATGTCTACTCTCGCTGCATTGGATGCTGTCACAATAGAAAAAATTGTGGATGATTACTTTGCTGACACCATCCAAGTAGACATGTCAGACAGTCCATATTGTTACTGGCAGGAAAAAAAGGCAGTTTGGAAGCCCCTGTACAAACTGGCTCTATTTTACCTGAGTTGTCCCCCCTCCAGTGTGTACTCGGAAAGAGTTTTTAGTGCAGCGGGGAACCTGGTCAGTGAGCGGCGAAGGAGGTTGCTTCCTCACAACGTTGAAAAAATGATGTTTATAAAAATGAATAATCAATTCCTCAATGAAGTACAGCACTGCCCTCCAGATACTACAGAGGGACCTGTGGTTGTGGAGTCCAGCGGGGACGAATTGATAATGTGTGATGAGGAGGAAGTAGACACTGTAGGGGGAGAGGAATCAGAGGTTGAGGATGAGGACGACATCTTGCCTCAGTAGAGCCTGTTTAGTCTGTACAGGGAGAGATGAATAGCTTTTTTGGTGTGGGGGCCCAAACAAACCAATCATTTCAGTCAAAGTTGTTTGGTAGGCCCTGTCGCTGAAATGATTGGTTTGTTAAAGTGTGCATGTCCTATTTCAACAGCAGACCTCTCAACTGCAGCTCATCCCTCCTCTGCGGGGATAATGTCTCCTGTGCTCTGACACGTCACTCTGTGTACTCTCAGCCTCAGGATCTGACACTACAGCTACCATGCCTCTTGTAGCTGCCCTCACTCCAGGGCCTCTTCCATGTGCAGTGTCCCCCTCTCTCTTGGGTTCACTATAGTGGCATGGAGTTCTCCCCCTCATCCAGGGCACACATTCCTTGCCCTGGCTCAGTCACCACGCTCAGACTTCCAGGCAATGCTGGGGGAGCCTGGGAGCTTCCACCCCAGGTCCCCAGCTACAACTCTCCTCTCCTGTGTCTTCTCTCTCTTTCTGACACTTGAAAGATCGTGCCTTTAAATGAAAAAGTCAGTCTTGATTGCACGACTATGTGCAAGTGCAACAGGGACATTTTTTTGGGTTTACAAAGTCAAACAGTAACACTACGACCCTGTCTGTCTGGGGTCTGTCAATGACGAATTGTCTGGAGCATGTTTTGAGGAGGTATTGTGGCCCCGGTATCAAATTGGGTACCGGGGCCACCCCACTATGCAGTCCAGATACTTGTTTGGTGGAATTCCGACACGTGGAGGGTTTTTTAATTATATTGTGGCCTCGGTACCAAATTGTGTACCGGGGCCACCACACTACGCAGTCAAGATACTTGTTTGGTGGAATTCAGACCAGTTGAGGGTTTTATTATTATATTGTGTGGACCACTCTATCTATACCACACTACAACTCTATACCACTCTATTTCCTACTTTAATTCTATTTAATTCTATTTCCTACTTTAATTCTATTACTAATTAATTAACATAAAGAGGAACCAAAAAAACCAATTTTACCAAAAGTATAATATGACTTAGACTTACAAACACTACACTTGAAAGATCGTGCCTTTAAATGAAAAAGTAAGTCTTCATTGCACGACTATGTGCAACAGGGACAGTTTTTTTCTTTACAAAGTCAACTAATAACACTTGGACCCTGTCTGTCTTTAACATACTTAATGGGATCTCAATGACGAATTGTCTGTAGCATGTTTGGAGGAGGTATTGTGGCCCCGGTATCAAGTTGGGTACCGGGGCCACCCCACTACGCAGTCCAGATACTTGTTTGGTGGAATTCTGACACGTGGAGGGTGTATTTATTTTATTGTGGCCCCGGTATCAAGTTGGGTACCGGGGCCACCCCACTACGCAGTCCAGATACTTGTTTGGTGGAATTCTGACACGTGGAGGGTGTATTTATTTTATTGTGGCCCCGGTACCAAATTGTGTACCGGGGCCACCACACTACGCAGTCAAGATAGATAGATGCGTATCATAGATAAAGTACATTCAGTGGTGTGGGGCAAATTGAAAAATATTCAAAATGCACTGACATTATCAAAAACAAGAGGTTGTCACATGCTAAAACTCCAACATGTATATGATGGAGAGGATGGAGGAGCAGCCGTATGTGTAGTGTAATGCAGACCTGTTGAAGGTTTTTTATATATTTTATTGTGGTGCCCAGTGCCCACTCCTCTACGCAGTCCAGGTACATTTATTGGTGCGAATCAAACAAGTTGATGGTTTTCTTATTATATATATTGTGGTGACCCACTCCTCTACGCAGTCCAGGTACATTTATTGGTGCGAATCAAACAAGTTGATGGTTTTCTTATTATATATATTGTGGTGACCCACTCCTCTACGCAGTCCAGGTACATTTATTGGTGCGATTCATAAAAGTTCAGGGTTTTTAAGATATTGTGGTGACCCACTCCTCTACGCAGTCCAGGTACATTTATTGGTGCGATTCATAAAAGTTCAGGGTTTTTAATATATTGTGGTGACCCACTCCTCTACGCAGTCCAGGTACATTTATTGGTGCGAATCAAACAAGTTGATGGTTTTCTTATTATATATATTGTGGTGACCCACTCCTCTACGCAGTCCAGGTACATTTATTGGTGCGATTCATAAAAGTTCAGGGTTTTTAAGATATTGTGGTGACCCACTCCTCTACGCAGTCCAGGTACATTTATTGGTGCGAATCAAACAAGTTGATGGTTTTCTTATTATATATATTGTGGTGACCCACTCCTCTACGCAGTCCAGGTACATTTATTGGTGCGATTCATAAAAGTTCAGGGTTTTTAATATATTGTGGTGACCCACTCCTCTACGCAGTCCAGGTACATTTATTGGTGCGATTCATAAAAGTTCAGGGTTTTTAAGATATTGTGGTGACCCACTCCTCTACGCAGTCCAGGTACATTTATTGGTGCGATTCATAAAAGTTCAGGGTTTTTAATATATTGTGGTGACCCACTCCTCTACGCAGTCCAGGTACATTTATTGGTGCGAATCAAACAAGTTGATGGTTTTCTTATTATATATATTGTGGTGACCCACTCCTCTACGCAGTCCAGGTACATTTATTGGTGCGATTCATAAAAGTTCAGGGTTTTTAAGATATTGTGGTGACCCACTCCTCTACGCAGTCCAGGTACATTTATTGGTGCGAATCAAACAAGTTGATGGTTTTCTTATTATATATATTGTGGTGACCCACTCCTCTACGCAGTCCAGGTACATTTATTGGTGCGATTCATAAAAGTTCAGGGTTTTTAATATATTGTGGTGACCCACTCCTCTACGCAGTCCAGGTACATTTATTGGTGCGAATCAAACCAGTTGATGGTTTTCTTATTATATATATTGTGGTGACCCACTCCTCTACGCAGTCCAGGTACATTTATTGGTGCGATTCATAAAAGTTCAGGGTTTTTAATATATTGTGGTGACCCACTCCTCTACGCAGTCCAGGTACATTTATTGGTGCGAATCAAACAAGTTGATGGTTTTCTTATTATATATATTGTGGTGACCCACTCCTCTACGCAGTCCAGGTACATTTATTGGTGCGATTCATAAAAGTTCAGGGTTTTTAAGATATTGTGGTGACCCACTCCTCTACGCAGTCCAGGTACATTTATTGGTGCGAATCAAACAAGTTGATGGTTTTCTTATTATATATATTGTGGTGACCCACTCCTCTACGCAGTCCAGGTACATTTATTGGTGCGATTCATAAAAGTTCAGGGTTTTTAATATATTGTGGTGACCCACTCCTCTACGCAGTCCAGGTACATTTATTGGTGCGAATCAAACCAGTTGATGGTTTTCTTATTATATATATTGTGGTGACCCACTCCTCTACGCAGTCCAGGTACATTTATTGGTGCGATTCATAAAAGTTCAGGGTTTTTAATATATTGTGGTGACCCACTCCTCTACGCAGTCCAGGTACATTTATTGGTGCGAATCAAACAAGTTGATGGTTTTCTTATTATATATATTGTGGTGACCCACTCCTCTACGCAGTCCAGGTACATTTATTGGTGCGATTCATAAAAGTTCAGGGTTTTTAAGATATTGTGGTGACCCACTCCTCTACGCAGTCCAGGTACATTTATTGGTGCGAATCAAACAAGTTGATGGTTTTCTTATTATATATATTGTGGTGACCCACTCCTCTACGCAGTCCAGGTACATTTATTGGTGCGATTCATAAAAGTTCAGGGTTTTTAATATATTGTGGTGACCCACTCCTCTACGCAGTCCAGGTACATTTATTGGTGCGAATCAAACCAGTTGATGGTTTTCTTATTATATATATTGTGGTGACCCACTCCTCTACGCAGTCCAGGTACATTTATTGGTGCGATTCATAAAAGTTCAGGGTTTTTAATATATTGTGGTGACCCACTCCTCTACGCAGTCCAGGTACAATTATTGGTGCGAATCATAAAAGTTCAGGGTTTTTAATATATATTGTGGTGACCCACTCCTCTACGCAGTCCAGAAAGATACCTTGTTGCAACGTTTTGGACTAATAACTATATTGTGAGGTGTTCAGAATACACTGTAAATTAGTGGAAATGCTTGTTATTGAATGTTATTGAGGTTAATAATAGCCTAGGAGTGAAAATAAGCCCAAAAACTTGATTTTTAAACTTTTTATGTTTTTTTCAAAAAAAATCCGAATCCAATACCTTAAATCCGAACCGAGACCTTTCGTCAAGTGTTTTGCGAGACAAATCCGAACCTCAAAAATAACGAAAATCCGGATCCAAAACACAAAACACGAGACCTCAAAAGTCGCCGGTGCACATCCCTAATATATATATATATATATATATATATATATATATATATATATATATATATATATATCTCTTGTATTTTGTAGTTTAAGAAACCATTACTTTTAAGTGGCAGTTGTTGGGTTTCCATTAATTGAGTATATTATTCATTAAATAGCTTCAGTTATAGAGGTAGAGATTGGATTCTAATAGGGTTTTGTAAATACTGATAGACAGTATTATAAATTTTTGTTTCCAAATGCTTTTATACAGAATGTTAGCCCACCTACCCTTAGTAAGTGTTTGTAAGTAGGACTTTTAAGGGTGGTCACACGCTGAGGTTCAGCCTGATTGGTGAATGGATAAATCTGTAAAAAGTAGTCGACTAGAAGACCCTTGTTACTCAAACATGTTGGAGTTCCTATGAGACGCTGATGTGGTGCTTTGCACTGTATTCATTCTAGCTATTAGAGTTTGTTTCTAACCTGCTAACAATCAATAACTATGGATTTTGCAGAGACCATTTGCAATGCTCTGTGTTGTTGGTTTTATTATGTAACTTAACTCATTTAGAAGTGGCCTCCACGTTCTAGATAAATAGTGCCATCAGATATTCAATCTAGCAAAAACATATTTTCCATGTTGAATATAGGATACATTAGAAAACCTATAAATCTAATTCAGTTGTTTTTGTGCAGAGATACCCATTAGTTTGTGAGTGTTACATACTTCATTAGGCAAGGTTTAGACATTCCTGTTGACCAGAAGGATTCATTTTAAACAAGCGCTTTAATCAACAACAACAACATTTATTTATATAGTGTCAGCAAATTCCGTAGTGCTTTACCATTGGAAATAAACACCGTAATAAAACAGTACTGGGTAATATAGATACAGTGTGTGAGGACCCTGCTCGCAACAATCTATAGGACAGTTGGAGTTTGATACATGAGTTTTAAGTGCTGCATATTGATCCAGCCAGAATGCAAAGGTAAAAACTGCTTAGTGGGCTGTATGTTCCAGTCACATAGAATTCTGATGCCTAGAAATACAACTTAAAAATAGAGCTTTCAAAATACTGCATACAAAAGAATCATTAATTGTTTTCTGTTCACAAGTTCAGACAAGACATGGTGCAAGCGCTATTTTCTGACCATCTAGTTTGACCCCTCGTGTAATGCATAGATCCCAATGCCTGCAGTATTTACAGAGCACTTCTCTTACAACTTTTTCCCATTCAGAACACTGTGCGATAATATTCTGGAAGCTGGTTTCTAAACTAGTCATTAAGCTTGTTTCTTGTGTTGTTCTTGCAACTGATTATCATTTTCTTTGATTATTATTTTAGCCAAGAACATTGTTTTAGCTGGAATAAAGGTAAATTCTTAAAACTTTTTTGTTGTTGTTTTCGTCAAAATAAGGGATTAACACTGTGGCTTATAACAGTAAGTTTGTTTCATCAGGCATTGACAATCCATGACACTCGACACTGTGAAATATGGGACCTTGGAACCAATTTCTTTATCAAGGAAGAGGATGTTAAAAATCAAAGAAATAGGTTAGTAATATATACTGTTGTTTTTGTTTAATGTGATCAGTAGACATAATTTAAATTGACAAAGAGAATTCTAACAAGTAGCATGCACACCCTAACATACATTCAGTATACATACTGACACACACTGTCACACAGCATCAGCAGTTACTGTCCTTGTGTGTCAGTGCTGAGGCACTATCAACAATTTGAGATCAGCAGGGGTATTATAAAAATTGCAATGTCGTGTTTGTACCAACAGAACATAAATGCAGAACAAAATAGCACTGCAAATATATTACAGCAGCTTAACTCTGTCTTGTTTATGGTCGCCCAAATCGCAAAGATTTCTCCTTTCAGCCTGCTAATGACATCCAATCCCATCTAGAGATTTAGCAATGGCTCATCAACACCATGTGCACATTTATGGGGGTTTCCTGTTGCCCAGAAACCCCCTTGTGCTCAGATCATGGTGTCTCGCATTCTTCTTCTGTGCATGTTCACAGCTGGCTTCTTCCGTCGAGGCAAGCAGGACACATGAGGCAGCTCATACCCTCTGACTCCTTGATGGCAGGCAGCGCATAAAGCTGGCTCAGCAGTGCACACAGTATAGAATGGGGGAGGGGGCATACCTGGCAGCATGGAGCTGCTTGTGAGAAGGGAATTCGGTGACAGCATGACTGGAGGAGGTAATCATACTCTCTACAGTGAAGGGGGGGGGGGGGGGGTCTAAAATCCTGGTCTATTAGTTGGTATATTAATTATTACCATATCACCAATGACAATTTTACAGTTTCTAAACACTTTTCCCTATTGCACAACTTACCGCCTTCAGTCCAATTGTTTTGTTCGGATATCAAGCATTTGGAGATTCTGCGTTTGAGCCTGAACACCGCTGCACATACAATGGGCAGTGGCTGAGGAAATTTAGAAAAATCTTAAGTTCAGCATGTAATATATTTTCAAATACTGATAGATTCAATGTTAACCTGTTTAGTAAATTTATGGGCTGTATTCCCAAAAATGGAATTCAGAAATATTTATTTACCTCACTGTAGGTTTTTTGTTTTGTTCTGGTGTGTTTTTTGGTTTAATGTGCATGTAGGGGAATGTCTGGGATCACAAACACCAGGGTGAGAGTTTGGGGAAACCCCTTCCCACCTCCAACTGTGACCAAAACACTAAATGACTGATAATGAATGGATTGGTGCACAGACGTCCCTGGCACGTTTAATATGAATAAGTGCAAAGGCTAGGGTGACTAACAGCTCTTATATTTTGTGTATAAAAATATATATCGTGTTAGAAGCTAATCTTGCAATAACTTCACAAAAAGCAGGAACAAATTGATGCTAGCATAAACTATTATGGCAGTACATCTTAAAAAGCATTTGAACACAGATTTAAATCTTATTGCTTCTGTATAATGCTAATGCCCTGTTAGCGAGATACCTCGGACAGTTAAAAATGTATCCCTTCTTATCTAGTATTTACTTTTATGATGCCTGATGTTATGTTTTGTTTTTTTCTTTTCTGTTAGTACTGTAAAACTTTCAATAAAAAAGACTTGATTTAGAAAAAAAAATAAAAAAAATAATTCTCATTCTCGGCGGGGCTTTTAAGTGTGATAAGACTACTTATAGCAAAATCATCTATTTATTAATAGAATAAGTATGACTTTTATGAGTGACTTATTTCTATGATGCCATTGTCTGAGCAGGGCACATCATATACCAAATAAAGGTCTTGGTTTGTAGAATTGCAGAAAAATGTTGGCGTTGTAATCGTTACAGAGTTATGTCACAAAATAAAAACTAAATTCAGCACTGAGATAGCAGGCAATACCAATGATGACTGAATCCACATAATAAAATAAACTCACATTTATTAAACAACACAAAAATAAATAAAACAAATAACACAATACATGTATCAGTGCACTGATGATATCATATCTACTCGTAATCAGAGATCTCACAAAAAATATATGTTTCAGACTTAATCAGCCAATAATAGTCATCACTTGAATAATTCTAATTGGAAAAAAGATTTGTTTTATGTAAAGTCCTCGGATAAAGTACTTTTGTGATGGAAAAATAAATTTATTCAATGACTTTGTGGAGTGCACGAATCATGACAATTAGTGCAAAATGTTCAGTTCTATCACTCCTTTAGTGATTAACACTGTGTTATATTATGTGGTGACTCTTTTCTTCCCCGCTCATCTAAATGTAACTATGTATAACAATGAGCTGGGGAATAATACCCGATGAATATCTTTCAAATAGAAAGTCTTATAAATCCAGTCTATTTAGCAATTGAAAACAATGCATAAGTGACAGAGCTGGCAGTGTTTTTAACAGCGTGACAGGCAGCTTAATCAAGCCGCTGTCACACTGGCAACCTCCGGAAACCGGCGCTGCCTTTACAGGCATAGAGTGCCAATACTCGGAGCGGTGGTGGCCGCCATCTTGCCGGGGCAGACCAAGTTCTCCCCCCTCAGAGAAAGGAGGGAGGAATCTTGGCTTAAGCTGCAGGATCTGTTTTTTCTGTAAGAACGGAGGAGAACAGGCAGTGGTTGACACAATAGATGGCAGGCAGCACCAATTTAAGGAACAGCAGCAGGAAATGTCAGGGGGGGGGGGCGGACGGAGCTTAAGAATATAGAGCTTCCCCACCTCTTCCAGAAACATGGTTGAACCTGTCTGCCGCCAAAGGAATTGCCCGGGAACACAGACTTCTTTAGCCTGACACTATCTTTAGGGGACACTGCTGACTGACTCCTCTCCTGCATATCGTGCTTAGCTGGAAGGTAAAGTACCATTATTATATACCTTTCTTTTTATATTAGATAGAGTGTTATTAGGTCTATGTGTACAAGTAGTAATACAATCTTTTTGTATTCTACTTAGCCAACTTACATTTTTTTATATGCCGGTTACAAGATACAACTTTTATGGTTAGAGATTAGTTACTATACTTGTATTTATTCAAACTATATCTTGTGTGACTGTGTTTCTTTTGCCTTAGTATGTTTTCCTCTCTATCAAATATGTCAGATAAGGGAAAAGCAAGGTTAAGTTGTCTATTGGACAAAAGGACCCGGGCACTTTATACTGACTGTGACGCAGGGACACTCACTGCGCAAGCCCAGTCTGCATGTACTACCACTACCAGAGTAACCGGCATGGGTATCTTCCCTGGCGCATAGCAAAGTAAAGTATAACATACGGCGCTAAACTTTTGCTCATAAAAATATATAATGTAATAGAGTCCAAAGTTATCTAAAGTCCATACCATAAACGAATCCAGGAATTGATCAAATAATCCACCTAGATATATTTCCATTGGATTCTCAAGTTCTTCTCCCATATATTGAAAATAAATACCAGAACTTGTAGGAATAAAGTCCTGTTGGTATTATTATCCTCAAAACAAAGAAAAAACATGTATCCGAATGAATCAAGTGGTATTCCCCTTATTCAGGCACACCTCATGTGTTTAATTCTAACTTAAAAAAAAAAATTTGGTGTGTAGTAATACATTCAGGGGCGTGGCAATGCGCTGTTAGGGCGTGGCTAGCCTAACGGCGGCGCAAAAATTTTCGGAGGTGTGGTCATGCATTTGGGAGCGTGGCAAATGCGCCATTGGGCGTAGCTAGCATCAAAATCACTAGACTCTCAATTCGCCGGAGTGTCACATATGTTCAAGCACTCCTGACTTTCAGGACATCTACCACCACAGTGTAGTATACAAAGAATGCAGTGTGTACACAAACAGTTCAGTCTTGGTCTACACCTTACATTGGGCAGAACATTCACCAAAAATTGCCATTGTCCCTACTATAATCACAACATTTCACACACTGTGCTGTTCTCTCCTACCTGTTCTTCTCACTTTCTCCACCTGTGGCTGCTGTTTCTTTAGTTGTGGCTTGTCCGGATCCAGGAATGTTGAAGGACCTATTTTGAAAAAAAATGGCTACATTTAGAAAATTACAGCCAGCCCCGGCGTTAAATCAATAGCACTCACGATTAATAATTAGGCCTTCCTCCAGCCCCAACATTAAAATAATACTATTCACATTTAATAAATAAACCTATTTCCCTTCCTGCAAACAGCCCCAGAAGTACCTATTTCTTGCAACCATCACTGCCATTAAATAATTCATAGTCACATTTAATAAATAGACCTCATTCTCCCTAAACTCACCCCAACATTCAGTAGCCCCCAAACCTTTTTTTCTCCTCTGTTCCTCTCCTTTTTTTCCTCCACTGTTCCTCTTTCCCACTTTTTTTCCTCCTCTGTTCCTCTTTCCCACTTTTTTTTCTCCTCTGTTCCTCTCTCCCACTTTTTTTTACTCCTCTGTTCCTCTTTCCCACTTTTTTTTACTCCTCTGTTCCTCTTTCCCACTTTTTTTTCCTCCTCTGTTCCTCTTTCCCACTTTTTTTTCCTCCTCTGTTCCTCTTTCCCACTTTTTTTTCCTCCTCTGTTTCTTTACTTGCCTTTTGTCAACTTCTTTCCTTTCTTTGCTTCTCTTCTGTCTCCTCTTCTGTCTTCTTTCTTCATGCTGGCTGCGGCGCTCCTCACTGACTGACGGGCGTGACGTCACGCCCAGCAGTCAGTGTGAATGGAGAAGAGGAGGGACACGGCGCCGCCCGATCACGTGAGTATGGGTTTTTTTGTTTTTTTTTTATTCCAGCTCCCCCCACCAATGAATACCCCCCCCCCCCCCCACGCCCCCCTTGCGGGAAAAAAATAATGTAAAAAAAAATGTAATTAGCGGAGAGGGCCCGGCCCGGGCCCCCTGGCATGGCCGGGCCCGGGTAAAATGTACCCGCTCCCCCCCCCCCCCCCCTCTCGGCGGCCATGCTTATAGCTAATGCATCTGGATCACTAAGGATAAATAGGGGATTAGAATGACACCAAACATGATATGTTTCCTGTAACTTGACCCTTAGATCTCACTAAAGTGCATATAACATTATAATATTTCACCATAAGCTCTGCTACATTTGTTCATAAACGACTGTGGATTGGAACTATTATAAATATGAAATGTATATTAAGTGAATGTGTATGCGTGCGCTATTTATTGTGCGATTTCGTCATGACACGTGGCGTACTGATCGCAATCACACGGTAAAATAATATTAATCAATATACTTTCATTCATCCAATTATTCGACTTTGACAAGGGTCTTTTCAAGAAAATGAGAGCGCGCTATACGTTTTCCACTGTCAGTGGAATTAAGAGACATAGCAAAAGCAGCCTGGAAACAACCAGACTGGAAGTTTACGATTCCAAGGAGATTCCTTACCCTGTACCAGCTACAGGAAGAGGACCTGGCCCGCTGGGAACAGATCCCAAAGGTTTACACTCCGGTAGCTCGTTTACCTCGCCACACTATGCTTCCGGTGCCAGGTACAGCAGCCCTGCAAGACGCCACGGGCCGCAAGTTCGAGGCTCAGTTAAAATCAATCTTTGTAGCGGCAGGTACCTCTTTCAGACCCATGTTTTCATCAGCGTGGGATGCCAGAGCGATGGAAGCATGGCAGAACAGGATTCAGAATTACTTCCCCTTGCCTTGCATCTAAAGCACTGTTTACCAACTCCAGTCCTCAGGGACCCCTAACAGTGCAGGTTTTCTAGGTCACAAGTGACATAATTAGCACCACCTGTGGATCTTTCAAAATGTGTCAGTCAGTAATGAATACACCTGTGCTCCAGCAAAGAGATATGGAAAACATGCACTGTTAGGGGTTCCTGAGGACTGGAGTTGGGAAACACTGATCTATAGGATGCCTCTGGATACTTATATGAGGCGGCCCAAAATGTAGCCTCTTTCCTCCTCTATACAGGCTTCCGCGGCGACGACGAGAAGGACCCTGTGGCTGAAGTCTTGGGACCCGGACACTGTCTAAAAAATCACTTTACCTTTAACTATACCTTATTCGGGTGCAAGTTTGTTTGGCCCTGAATTGGATAAAATGATTTGTCAGACCACAGGTGGTAAAAGCACTTTTCTGCTAGTGAACGTCACGAAGTCTAAGCCTCCTCGGTTTGGCTCCATTCGGGGGGGGGGGGGGGCTCTTTTGCTAGAGGTCAGACGACGTGAGTCAGACCAACCGGTAGCAGGGGACACTCTTACAGAGGTAGGTCCTCCTTCTCTACGAGACACCCGTCCGCAAAAGTTCTGGAAAAACCGGATCCTGACTGTCATCCACCCCTTCTTGCGACTGCAGAAGTGGGGTTTGCGATTGACTCTGTTCAGGGAGCAGTGGATAGCATCCTCCAAAGACCTTTTGACTTTGCGGGATCATGACGAGAAGGTACATGATGGACCTGTCATGTCCAGCCCCACATCACTTCTTTGCACCATCTTTACCCTGCGTTTCAGAAAGGAGACAGGTGATGCGGCTCTGTGTCTCTTCTCTTCTTTCTGCAGGAGTCATTTGCACGGTACCAGACAACCAGAAAAGTCAAGGTTTTTATGCAAACCTGTTTTTGGTCACGAAGCCGGATGGATCATTCCGATCCATTTAAAATTTTAAAAAGTTAAATCTACACCTAAGGGTGGACAGATTTCGCAATCAGTAATCATCAAGATTTATGGTGGGATTAACAATGGACATGTCTTGTAAATCACGCCTTCAGTATGTTGTTCGTATGGCCCAGATTCTGGAGCACCAAATTAAACTTGCTCAGAGCAGAACCAATTACAGATCAAGTGAGCTCAGGCTCGGCAGTGACATGTTGGTACCCAGTGGAGAATTAATGTATGGTCGTTTCTGCTCGGAGTACAATGGATGATGGCAGATTACTGATGTAGGGTAATAATTCAGACTGGATAGATTAATATTATCATATTTTGTTTATAAGGTGCCACAGAATCTGTAGCGCTGTACATTAAACAGTGCACATAGTAAAAATTATACACATAAGTAAGGGGCAAGTGTAACAATGGAATTTGTAAAAATCAGTACAAAATCACTGTAGAGAAAGCAACTACATTACACAACACAACCATTGATGCAAGCAGGGATTCATGATTAATGTAGAAGTTTATGATGAGGAATTAGATGATATTTAGGTCTTCTAGTAGCTGATATGTAAGCTGGTATTGGATCCAACTACTTCTGGACCTAAAGTCATTAATGTTAGGGAGATCTAATGAGCCCCTACCTTACACTACTAATGTGGCCCACCACCATAAAGGAATTGGTAACATCCTCCTGTGCTGAATGATTTAGTGCATTTACTCTGTTTGTTTCCATACAGGAGGACCTTTGGACTGTCGATGGCAGGCTTGTCAAAAGATGGTGGTGGTATCACACAGCCACTAGTAATGACTTCACTAAATGTATACCAATCTATATTGGAGAAATAGAGCCTGATTTAGAGTTAGGATCCAGTTGGAAGCTGCAATTTTGCACCTTGGCAAAACCATGCAGGGAAGAAAATTTAAAATTTGCAGACAGATTTAGATTCTCTCTGCTTGTATTCATGTCCTGCGTGACTGGAAATGAGGAGCAAGTAACTTTATGCGTTGCGCTCGCTACCTGTTCAACTATAAATAATCTCCTGTTTTTTTTTTTTTTTTAATTATTCACTTTTCATTTGTATGATATATTGTGAAATATGTATAGATAAAGAACAGTAATTAGGAACTGTTCATCTTATTGGTGCCACTGATTTTCACGAAACGTCCCAGGGCAAAAGAAACATCATTTTTGTGATGTGACTTGTGTTTGTGGTTGCTAGTAACAGTGTTGGAGATGTCACCATCAATTTAAGTGAGCAATGCACATGCCATTATATTAGATACATTTTTAAATTTAATAATACAAATATAATACTTTTTTTTTTTTTTGTTAAAGTTTTCCATCTAATGCGTAAAAAACAAAAAAAAAAAATCAAGGAAGATTCCTGAGAATATTATTGCTGTTTTTAATTTATTGCAGAGCCAAAACATGCCTTCCACATATTGCAGAGCTCAACCCGTATGTTGATGTGATGACATCCGATGTGCCACTGGACGAATCGGCTGATCTTTCATTTCTGAAACAGTACCAGGTAGTAGAAGTTCCTTTTCCTGTCTTTTTTTAGGAGAAATCCAATCGTGAATAGATAACTTTCAGTCCCTATTTTAATTTAGAATGGAATTTTGCATTAAAATAAGTCCATTTCATGTCACTTAAATGTTACAAAACGGTTTTTTTTCTGACCGTTTCAAGGTACAGTGAATAAGTATTGTTAGGTAATTAGAGATGAGCTGCTCCCCATGCTGCCGTTCCACAGCCAACAATAATATGTAATTTATATTGTGCAGTTCTTGTAAATATCTCTTGACCACTTCATAAGTGCAGCTTAAACCAGCTTATATAACTGTATACTTATGCAGATCTGATCTGTAACTCTATATTGTATGCAGATATAGCATGTGTCAAATTCTCTTTTTAACGTTGGGCAAATCTGCTTCCATGACATAGCCCAGACAGCATGATTTCCCCAGGCTTAATGTAAATCACCATTCATAATTTTACATGCAGTCTTATGGATAACCACATAGTTCACTGTTGCATGTAGAAGTGCAGTTTATATTGAATCACAGATGTAGTCGATAATAGTTGAAGAATTTAATTTTAAAAGTCACTTGCAGTAAAATGACATGCAGCTGAGTATTGGAGAACTGTAAGCAATTGACCGTTACCTCCACTCACACTATAGATGCTTCATTGTGTAATAAAAAAAGAATAATTAATGATAATTACCAATTATACCAATGCTACGTATACTGTTTGTATTTCCACTATAACAGATGGACCACAAGGGTTTGGTCTTCCTCCGAGCTGTAATGAAATCCAGCCTTAAATGATAAGATTAGAGCACCAGTGCATCTTAAAATAGAGTAGAAAACACAGCGCAGTATTCATGAGCTGTGCACTTTGCATTCATCTGACATGCATAGTATGATTCTTTTACGTTCCAAAAGACTAAAATGTATATTTTTGTTTCTTCATTTTTTTTGTGTTCCTTTTTTATTAAGAATACAGGGTATTAGAATTGTGTTCTTTGCATTGTGAGCATCCATCCAGTTATTTTTAGAACACTGTCATAACTGAAGATTATTTTTTATTTATTTTTGTGTTAACATTTTGTAACATTACGAGTTATTACCATATAATATGTTACCCTGCTAGGCTCTTTGCTTGTTTCCCTGTATGGGTGTATCCTGGCAGCCAGAGTTCAGCTTAAGAGTCTCTGATAGGTGATTGTCATGGCTTTAGAGGTGTAGAGATGGTAATGAAATAATACAGAGTAAATGACAAAGTGCTTTCAAATACTAGAAATGTAATAGAAATATTCAAATCTGTTTAGCTCTGTTCGTTATGCACAGATTATCCGCTACATGTCATGTTAGACTCACAGAAGACTTGTATTTGCATTTAATCTTAGGCAAACTCCTCTTATGTAAAATATGAAATGTTCTTTACGCCTTTTCGCAGTGCGTGATTTTGACTGAGGCAAGACTGTCCTTGAGAAAGAAGGTCAATAACTTCTGCCATGATCAACGGCCATCTATAAAGGTATTATTTCGCTACCAAAATACACCACAGAAATCTAGTTAATAAAAAACAATTTAATTGTGTGAGAAAAAAAATAGCCATCTTTTAGAGCAATGCAAATTATTTCCTATATAAGCAGGTAGTCAGGTATTATTCCTTATTTTGTTTTGTTGATGTTACAATGACTATTTATTTCATTGCTACCATGGGGTTGTGTGAGGGCACATGGAGTTGACACTTCAATTGTTAACTAACTAAACTGCTGCTGACTCCGCCCCTCTGCAACCCCTGCTAGCTTCAGTTTCATTTAAGTGCCCAAGGATTTTGGTGTTTTATACTTGAGCTGCAGTGCTTTGGCACAGTTTTTAGATACGTTTAGTTCCTTCGTTATTTTTTAGTTTCTTCTCTCTGGAGTAGTAAGTGTAGGAGTGGATACAGGTGCTGTGTGCAGCACTGTTATCCATTAGGTAGCAGTCCAAGTTACAAATGGATGAAGACTATGTGACAGAGGTCTCTTCTCTTCTGCCCACATAAACTGGCTGTCAGGCTTGTGCTTAGGGTGAGAGCAGTCCCAGAGATAGAGTGCAGAATCAGGAGTATTGCTGAAGATGCTAAGAGATGCCAATTTCCCCACTAAGGCGGAGGGGTTACTTGGATTTCCGGTCGCGGGGCCAAGTCCATGGCAGTGCCTGACTAGGTCAGACTGCTGGAACGCTGGGCACGTTCATCATTTAACCCGGACCCAGACGGACAACATGAAAGGTGTACACCACACTGCAGTCAACTGTTTTTTTTCTATTGGCGCCTTGACAGATGGGAGAGAAGGAGGGCCTCCCCTGCTAGATTGTATGCTCCAGAGCGCAAAATCTTACGCCAGTACAGCGAGATTGCAGTGTGTAAGAGATTTCTCAAGTGGCTCTCTGAGGGGAAAAGAAGTTGAACTGTTTCTGACTCCTTCTTCTCCCTTTCTTTTTCGCTCCCCCTGGCATCCAGCATATAAATAAGAGGGCTAGCACGCTCGACTTGCTCTCAGTTTTTCAATTGTTATTTGTTCTTTAAAAAAATAAATCATTCTTTTTGGAAATAGAGATATTTATCTAGCTAGTAGGACTAGGTTTTAAGGTAACAACCAGAGCAAAACCCTGCACTCTGTGTGAGGTGTGTGCTGCCATTTTAATGTATTCCCCTCTCTGCTATTGTAATCATGTCAGATATGGGAAAATCTGTCTGGGGTTAAGTTTTATGAATGGTCTGCTAAACTTCCATTGGGCCAGACTGACCAGGATGCGCTCTGCGCACAGTGAGAGGCCGGGGCGCGGGATGAGCAGATGCAAGAGACGTCCTCGCAGTCTGCGTGGGGGCCAGCATGAGTGTCTTCATTGACAAAATCTGTTTCCTTACTCGTGCAGCTTATAACCAGTCAAGCGTAAACACAGGCAACCCCTATTATCTTTGCGGCAGGTTCCACTCCATCTTTCGCAGCAGGAGTGCAGGAAGAGGTATCCACTTCCGTTACGGAAGTTAATGTGGGGGCAGTGTTCCAGATTTTTGCTCCATTTCCTTAATCTAGCCAGGGAAAACCAGCGTGGTCCTCTTCTTTGGGAAGGAGGTTGAACTGTTTAAACCATTTCCTGGATTCCCTTGGGTTTCTACCTCCCCAGACCCAAGCGAGCTAAATATCTCATGCTGTTTTCGGCTTCAGGCTGTAAAGGATCCTCTGAGGAAGAAGGGGAGGTGGTAGAGGTTTCTGATTCCACTCTGGGCTGATTGGGAGGACAATTCCAGAAATCAAGGCGTTCATGACCAGGTGGTAGCAGTGCGCCAGGCCTTGGGCTTGGTGGAACCAAAGGAGCAGGATGACTCGGTTGAGGGTCTTTTTAAACAAAACAAAGCTGAAGACTGTGTTTTCTCTTTCCTCCTCAGAGCTTCCAGAAATTGCAGAGTCTGCATAGAAAAATCCGGACCGGAAATTTTCCCTTCCTCATAAGTTTCTTCAAATTTATCCATTACAGGAGCAGAATGCACAGATACCGAAAGTGGATACTCCTGTGGCTAGATTAGCCTATCATACCACGTTGCAGGTTCCCAGCTCGGCGGTCCTACAGGACCCGACAGATAGGAAGACTGAAAGTTTTCTTAAGAACGTTTTTGCAGCAGCGGGCTCATCTTTTAGGCCCATGTTCTCATCTGCGTGGGTGGCCAGGACCATGGAAACCTGGCTGACCAGTTGGCGGCAGGTTTACAAGACTCAGCTTCTTCCTTTAGCGCTCCATTTGAAAGAAGCGTCTGGCTTTCTTACAAAGCAGTCCAGAACGTAGCTTCGGACGCTTTCACCATTTCCGCTATGGCGGCTATCAGGACACTTTGGCTTTTCTTTTGGGATGCAGGAACGGAGTCCAAGAAGTCACTGGAGGCCTTGCCATTCTCTGGGTCCAGAACTGGACACTATGATTTCTCAATCCACTGGAAGTAAGAGTAATTTCCTCCCAGTTAATGCTCCTACTGCTATACCGCCCAGGTTCAGTTCCTTTTGGCAGTCCTTTCGGGGCCAAAAGGCTAGCAGAGGTCAGTCCTCAGAGGTGGACGATTTTCGTCCCGAGGTAGGGGTAGAGGATCCTTCTCTAGGAGGGATCCGACCTCCAAGGTCCTGGACAAATCTCTCTCCTCGCAGCTTCAGGAGGAGGAGGGGGGTCGTCTGCAACTCTTCAGGGTTCAGTGGCTGGTTTCCTAATGAGACAGCTGGATCTTGGGGATCATGTCCAGAGGATACTTGATAGATCTCTTGGGTTCGGCTCCTCTATGTCTCTTTGCAAACCCTTTGCCTCGAGACTTACTGAAACAACAGGCCTTAATTCGGCCCGTCGTTTCACTTCTTTCAGCAGGAGTCATATGCAAGGTTCAGTTGCAGAAAGGCTGGGGTTTATACTCCAGTCTGTTCCTGGTCCCAAAACAGGATGGGTCGTTTTGACCAATTTTAAATCTCAAGGGCCTAAACCAGCATTTGCGGGTGGACAAGTTCGGAATACATCTGTCCGCTCAGTCATCAATGGGCTGGAACCGCAGGAGTATCTGGCATCGATAGACATCAAGGATGCCTATCTCCACGTCCCCATTTGGGAAGGGCTTAAGTCCCTTCTTCGGTTCACGGTACGTAGAGACCATTTCCAATTTGGGGTGCTTCCTTTCTGTATCTCCACGGCGCCTCACAAAGATTATAGCGGTCATGGCCGCCAGTCTCAGAGCCATGAAAGTGAACATAATTCCATATCTGGATGATCTCCTTATCAAAGCCGTACAGTAATTATGGTGGCGACCAACTTGCCTTGGAGTGTTTGGTATGCCAACATTCTTCTGCTCGTGGACGGACCAGGTTGACCCTTTTCTCTCATATCCAACCTTCTGGATCAGGGACCATTTCTACAAAACACATTCTGGACCAGCATTTCCCTTGACCATTCAGTTCCTAGAACAGCACAGATGGATAGTAAATTATCCGAAGTCACCAGCTGATTCCATCTCAAAGGATATTCTTTTAAGTGGTCATCTTTAGGATGGTCTCCTCCTCCCCCCGCTCTCCTCCTCAGAGTGTCAGGGCTCAGGGCCTTATCCTGTTGGGTTTCCTACCTTGTATTCCAGGGGGATAGAGCGGATCTGAGGTCGATGCCTTCTTTTCTACCAAAGAGGTTGTCGCGTAAATCAGGAGATAGTGGTTCCTGCATTTCGGGAGGGTTTTTCGTCTTGAGGGGCTTCCTAATTTTCATTGTTGGATGTAGTACGGACTTTGCGTACTTATGTAAACAGGACCTCTGCTTGTCGTAAGACGGACTCTTTCTGTTTTGTATGACTCTCATAAAAATGGCTACCCGGCTTCCAATCAGACCATTGCTCTTTGGATTACATCTATGATTTGACAGGCTTATGTGAGTTCTGGTAGGCAGGTGCCGGAGAGGCTCACTGTTCATTCCACGCGTTCAGTTGGGGCATCTTGGGCTGCGCGTTACGGTGCTTTGGCGGATCAGTTGTGCAGAGCTGCTACCTGGTCCTCAGTTCACACCTTTACCAGATTTTATCAGTTTTATGTTTTTGGTTCCTTGGATGCTTCCTTTGGCCGCATGCATGCAGAGGTTTATGAGCAATCTCCCCCTTAGGGGCTACGTTAGGTCCCTATGGTAGCAGTGTCCCCCAGATTGGATGGCTGAGAAAAGAGGGTTTTGGTACTTACGTCAAATCTCTTTCTCTGAATCCATCTGGGTTACACTGTGGTCCCTCCCTTTTGCTCTTCTGCTGAATGTTTGATTGTTTGGTTCCTTCCTTGGGTCTTTTATATTATACTGAATCTAGCAGGGGTTGCAGAAGTGAGGAGTCGGCAGCAGTTTAGTTAGTTAAATATTAAAGTGCCAACTCCATGTGCCCTCCTACAACCCCATGGTAGCAGTGTCCCCCAGATAGATACAGAGATTTGAAGTAAGTACCAAAATCCTCTCTTTAACATCTTGAAAAATGCATGCTATGAGTTAAAATTGTTCATTTGTTTAATAACAGTGGAGACACTTGTAATATTTATTTCTTTGTTGTTCAGTTCATCTGCTCAGATGCTTATGGCATATGCTCCTACTTGTTTTGTGACTTTGGTGATGAATTTGAAGTGCTGGACACCACAGGGGAAGAGCCAAAAGAGATATTTATTTCCAGTATAACACAGGTAAAGGATGGATTGTGAATGATTATCATTTTAATTTTAAAACATATCACATTATTTGCATACCTTTTTAATTAAAAAAATATATAAAAAAGGAAACAATGACACATTTTACAAATGTTATATTAATAAGGATGACCAACTAAGGACATTTACACTATATAGGTACTCTTGCGTGTAGCGGATAGGAACTCTTAATTGGCATATACTGAAAATGGGTGGCGTGGTTGTATGAGAACATTACTTGGCTATTTAGTATTCCAGCTCACTTTTACTTTAGATTGAGTATATATAACCACCATTGCTTAGTATTGATTAAATGGTGATGCATAATGTGCATAAGGTTTGTGTGTGCAATATTCCTCTTTGGGTAGAAATGCCCCTTTAAGTTAGAAGCTATACCTGTGTCTTCAGCAGGAAAGGCGTTATCTGTATATTCAATATTAAATGTCTTACGTTAATATATGTGTGGACTTGAAGCTTGATCAGTCTCTGTGTATTATGGTATGTATAACAATCTGAGCTAATACATTTGTCAGTATTTTTGTATTTGAGTTGATCAGCAATATAGGGCAGTTTCATTTGGATTTTTACTTGCTTAGAAAAACTACAGTCAGAGTCACAATAATGGGGTAGGGCAAAGCGTTTATATGAGCTTTTAAAACAACATGGTAAGTGCGGGACCAGGAGACTAAGGTATTTTGTGTAAACATCCACTGTAATACCTTCTGAAGAGCTTTATTGCAGGGCAGAGCTTTGATATATGATTCTATATGTTAGGGTAAGTAGATTATGTCCCCTCCATCTTATAAGTGAAGGTTCAAGTCCAAATCTCTGCACAGTATATTAGAGGAATATTGCGACCAGTAAAAGTTTTGATATTTTTATTAATATTTATATCAAGATAATTTGAAATGTCTGTATGGAACCCCCATACAATTCATGAGATTAAGCCAAGAGAGTTACATGTTTCCTGTGTGGAGTGAGCTATATTGCCAAAGTTAAGTGTAATGATCAGGGGTGAGTGTTCCGTAAGAAACAAACATGTAGTCCAAGGAGGTGGTTTGTGTGCGTCTCCGGTATTATGAGTAGCTCCATGTTCTATAGATGTCTGCATCTCCACACACCTGTGACTCACAAATGTGCATCTACCCATACAATAATTAGGTACAACTTTGAAGTCACCCACTCAAGTAGGCAAGATATACGTATAAACAGATTAATTCCCTATAGCATATATGCACATTTTTTTTATTGTAGATTAAAGACGGCAGCAAAATATCAGCCTAAGGGGGAGTCAACCTTAATATGACGCAATTGAAATTGAATGGGTTTGTTGACCAAAGGGTTATATTTACTAGTTTTTACATTTGGTTTTGTCATTAATAAAATTGGCGTTTTAAAAAAATATATCCCCAAATGTGTATGACACCTCTTCAGATAATAAGAAAAATCTATAAGTTAGTAGGCTCATTACACGCAAGGGTGTTTTAAGTAGACTAATTTGGGTGGCAATCATTGTGGAGGAAAAGTAAGTCAGGGGAGTATTTTATTAGGAATTGAAATACCAGTACCCTCTTATTTGTGTTGTTTTGCACCGTTACATTGCATGTAAGTGTCAATTATAGACCCAAATAGGTTTCCTCTAATTGAACTTGTTCCCTCCACAGAGAGTCCAAGTTATGGTATATGCCAACTCTGAGAGATTCTTACTATGTGTATACTAGGTGGCATGAGGGGGGGGGGGGGGGGAAGGGCATGGAGTCAAGCAAATACATTAAGATAACAGCTTCCCTAAAAAAAAATGGAATGAACAAATTGGAAAATATTGCACCCACAGCTACCTACTTCCCTCCCTACTTGCATCCTTCAAACTGATTCAGCCAGGGAAATATACTTTTACCCCAAACAAGTTTTCCAACATAGAAACTAACATGGATGAATCTGAATTGCACAGCAGACTCTATCTAGCTGTGAATAGCATAGCATATTGTGTCTATGAGCTAAATCTCTCTGAATGAGCTGGCATGCCTCCTCCATCTTTACTGGAAGCCCTACTTATCTGATATTGTTACTTCTCCACTGATGGCCTAGGGCATCCATCTTGTCATTTCATATTTTGGATTTTTGCAGGAAGGCATTGACTGAAAATGTAGTAGATCGGTTAGAGACCTTCAATTTAGGGATTCAGTCTCCTCTCTTTGGTATCTGGATTTATGGACATCAGCTTTTATCAGCATAATCCTGGATTGCATGTGGTCTATCTTTTCTGTGGGAGTAAACTTTGTCAGCAATAGCTTGCAGTAGTATAGGTAATGAGGAGTCAGCATTGTGATTGTTTTTTATTTTATTATTTGATTGTGTCATGCTCTTTCAAAATTAACCCTTGCATTAATTGCAATAAGGCTTTTGTGGTGTATTATCTCAGATAACTTTTCTGTATTTTGACTTTTGTTTACCTATAAATGCATCTGGTGAAACAAGGTATTAATATCATCCTAATCAGTCTGTCCCTCGTTTCTCAAAAAATGTGGATTATAGCATGTACTTTTTATAGCCCTTGCTTTTGTTCCCCAGCTCAATAGAATACCACTGCAGTGTCTAATTACATGTTGATAAGGGGACATTGTAACTCATTGTAAATATGTATTTTGTTGTATATTGGTGATGTGGCAGTGAGGTTGTTATTCATTGTCTTTAAAGTGAAGCCAGGGGGTTATGTGTAGGGATCAGGTTGCAAGATACTGGCGGTGATAAACTAATTAGTGCCCATTGTTCTCAGAAGACTATTCCAGACAGGCCATCTAGCAGGGGAGGTTCTGTGGAAGGACAGCTCATCTTCACTCCCCCCAAGCCCCCTAGTCCAGCACTGACCAATGTTTAACAAGGAGTGGCCCAGGGGTTTGGCTATAGAGGCGAAAGCTCTGTGGAAAGTAGACTGTAGCTATAAGGAGACACTCCAGGGGGGAGGGTTGTTCATTCTGGGATTTCATTCATGGAAGTTGCAAGATCTGGTTTTGAGTTGTCTTTCTCTACCGGAGTCTACATATGCAGCTGAGAGAGATCCATTTAAGTCAGGACATCCAGGTGACTGAAGCTCCTTAAGCTAGTGGGGTAAGGGACAGATGATGTGGTAAACCTGCCTGGCATTTATTTACTGTGTGTACATAATATTCTAGTGATTTTGTTATAATAAATGTGTTGTTTTACTTTCTAACTGCATTTTACCTGAGTGACTGAGAACCCTAGAAGGTACTGGGTAGACTTCCCTGGCTTAGCAAGACACCCGTGGGGGGCCAGCCAGCAAGAAGTGGGTAGCATTGGGCCAGATAAACCCGGTATCTTCACAGCAATGTTCTTTTTTAGTTATCTTGTAATAAAGTTTAACATTTTTACCAAATAGGTAAAAAAAGTGTAAGGTCAGAAATCACTGATGTGTCATTACTGTTTTCTTGTGTTTGAAACAGCTTTATATGTAAGATGGTCTGCTTAGCCATAACACACACATTTTCTTCTCAGTCTAATCCTGGTGTGGTCACTTGCTTTGAGAACCTGCCTCACAAACTTGAATCTGGGCAGTTTGTAACTTTCCGTGAAGTCAATGGAATGAGCGTTTTAAATGGGTCCACACATCAGATTTCAGGTGAGCTGCATCAAGTAGACAAGCTCAGTGTAATTGTTTTTCTTTTCATCCTATCTGGGGGTCACTGCTACCATGGGTTGTGAGAGAGGAGGTGGAGTTGGCACTTAACAGGTTAACTTTATTGATGTAGCAAAGCTGACAAACCCCTCCCCTCTGCAACCCCCTGTAGCCTCTTCAGTCTTAGTTAAGTGCCCAAGGGATTTGGGCTTACTTTTGACAGGAAGAAATTAATATATTTTTCTCCTAAATTTAACTTTTACGAGGTATGTCTATTAAATAACGAGACTGATTAAATAACTCAACTTTATTTATTGGTATTATATTCTCCATTTGCACTAACACATCGCTGTAGTTTTGTTTTCCACTGGTCGAAGGCATGGAGCAAATCAATTTCTGTCACTTGTTTCAACATATCTGCCGTTTTCTTCTTTACAGCATCAGTTGACTCAAAATGTGTCCCTTTAAGCACTGATTTAACTTTTGGGAAAAGATAAAAATAGCGAGGTGCTAAATCGGGCGAATATGGAGGATGTTCAAGTGTAGTGATTGTGTTTGTCAGTCAAAAACTGCTTCACAGAAAGTGCTGTGTAAGCAGGCACATTGTCCTGGTGAAGAATGAAACCATTTTTCCACAGGCGTGGCCATTTCTTTCTGACTCTTACTCTCAGCTTTTTCAAAACTTCCTTATAATAATGCTGATTAACTGTTGTGCCTTCTGGAACCCATTCTTCCAAAATTACACCCTTGATATCGAAAAAAACAATGAGCATTGCTTTGAATTTTGACTTACCATGACAAGCTTTTTTTCATTCTTGGTGATGGTGTTTTCCATTGCATTGACTGTCTTTTGGTTTCAGGATCATACTGGAAGATCCAGGTCTCATCATAGGTGATTACTTTATGAAACAGGTTTTGATCTGTGTCAAGTTGCTACAGAATGTCAACACAACATTCCTTGCAACGTTCTTTTTGCTCTGGTGTGAGAACCCTTGGGGTCATCTTTGCACAAACTTTTGTCATGTTATGATCCTCACGCAAAATTTTCCATATGGTGTCAATGTTCACGGATTCAGCTATCATTCAAACACTGTGGTCTTTTCGAACAATCTGACTGATTTTTTTTTTCTACATTTTCTTCGGTTCTTGAAGTGCAAGGTCTTCCAGGGCGTTCATCATCTTTGACATTCTCACGTCCCTCGCTAAATCTTTTGTGCCACTCAAACACACTCGCATGAGACAGGCAGTCATTCCCATAGGCCGTAGTAAGCATTTGAAAACATTCTGTTGGTGTTTTGTGCAATTTTACTAAAAATTTCAAATTGACACGTTGTTCAACTTTTAAACTTAGTATTTGTTCAGCACTCCACAAAAAACACAACCAAACTAAATGGTGACTCACAATCAACTGAACGTCATAGTGTTAAAGCTTGTCACTGTCACGACTGTAGTGGGTGTTTGACTGGTAGAAGGTACCTGCTGTTGTTGGCGCAACTCAGAGGAAGGCGCGGAGTCTAACGTGCCCCTGGTATTCACCAGGAACCCCCGCAAGGAAGTATGGACTCCGCTGCAGGGACACGCAGGTCGCGGTCCTTCCTAGAGTCCACAGCGAGATACAAGGGAGTGTCAGACAGGCCGGTTCGGCAACGTTCAAGTAGAGGAGGTACAAAGGGAAATCCAGAAGAATGGTCAGGCAAGCCGGGTCGGTAATCTACAGGGAGCGCAGTACAAGGCAGAATCCAGATAGGGGTGGTCAAACGGTCCGGGTCAAAAGGGTCACAGGCAGCACGAGGAAGGTCAGGAACAATATAGCAACTGGTACACAGAAACGCTGGAGGCAGGAAGACCTGATACTCTGGCACTGGTAGGAGGGCCAGAGAAGGTTTAAATACTGGAGTGCTCCAATAGAATCAGCGCTGCAGCGCTGTCATCCTCAGCGCCGGGAATCACTATAGCGTCCCGTTGCCTAGCAACGGGTCGCGCTGTCTGCAGAGGTCAGGCGGCCGAGGATCCGGAAATGACGCGTCTGGTTGCCTAGCAACCAGACGCGCGATCATACAGTCAGGCGGCCGTGCGGACGGCGCCTGACAGTATACCCTCCTCTTCCTCCTCCTGTTTGAAGGAACTTCTTGAGAATTCTAGGAGCGTGAAGGTCCTGTTTGTCCACCCATGATCTCTCCTCTGAGCCAAATCCTTTCCAATGGACCAGAAATTGCTGTTTGCCACGAAGAATGCGAGAAGCCAAGATCCGACTGACTTCGAATTCAGTTCCAGAAGAGGTTTGTATTGGTGGGGGACGACCGGGAGGTCGATAGAATTTATTGAGTACCAGTGGTCGTAGTAATGAGACATGAAAAGTATTATGACATCTCAGAGAAGGAGGAAGTTTCAATTTGAAGCATACAGGATTAATGACTTGCATGATGGTGTACGGGCCAATAAATCGAGGAGCCATCTTCATAGAAGGGACCTTTAGTCTTAGGTCCCGGGTGGATAGCCATACCTGGTCTCCCACCTTTAAGAGAGGAGTGGCCCTCCGATGACGATCTGCAAAGATCTTGTGATGCTGAGTAGCCTTGAGTAAAGCCGTCTTAGTCTTAGCCCAAATGAGAGAAAATTCCCGATAAAGAGTATCTACAGCTGGAACCGGTGAAGAGGACACTGGAAAAGGATCCGGAAACACAGGGTGACTTCCGTATACAATAAAGAACGGAGAGAATCCGGTAGACTCATGAATGTGTTGATTATGGGAGAACTCCGCCCAAGGAAGGAATTGAGACCATTTATTCTGGTTGTCGGAGGTAAAACAGCGGAGGAATGTCTCGAGATCCTGATTGATTCGCTCCGTCTGTCCGTTGGTTTGCGGATGGTATCCCGAAGAGAATTTCAATTCTATGTTTACTCTCTTACAAAAGGTTCTCCAAAACTGGGATGTAAATTGGACTCCGCGGTCCGAAATGATCTCCTTCGGGCACCCATGTAGTCTGAATATCTCCTTGATAAAGATATCTGCCAGACGACTGGCCGTGGGCAGTCCAGTTAGAGGAATAAAATGTGCCATCTTCGAAAATCGATCAATAACCACCCAGATAGTGGTAAACCCTGCACTGAGGGGTAGGTCTGTGATAAAATCCATGGCCACACTTTCCCAAGGAGCATCGGGGATAGGAAGTGGACGAAGAAGGCCTGCCGGGACTCTTCTACAAGTTTTGTGTTGAGCACAGGTAGTGCAGGAAGCAATAAATCTCTCAACATCGGCACGTACATTAGGCCACCAGAAGCGTCGGCAAAGCAGCGATGTAGTCTTCTTTATTCCAGCATGGCCGGCAATGCGGGATGAATGAGCCCACTGCAAGGTCTTGAATCGGAGATGGGGTTCCACAAATGACCGGCCTGGAGGAGGAGAGGACGTTTTGGTCCTAGTAAGGGCTACGATATTAGAAGGATCAATAATATGCTGCGGAACCAATGGTCTTAAACGATCGGAATCGTCAAATGAGCGAGATAATGCATCGGCACGTCCATTCTTGGCTCCCGGGCAGAATGTGAGCTTCATGTCAAATCGAGCAAAGAAGGATGCCCAGCGGGCTTGCCGAGGATTAAGGCAACGGGCCTCTTGAATGAACACTAGATTCCGATGGTCGGTAAACACAGTAACAGGAAATATAGCCCCCTCCAACAGATGTCGCCACTCCTCCAGAGCCGCCTTGATGGCCAGTAATTCCTTGTCCCCTATTCCATAATTACATTCAAAGCGACATCCTTCACCCCACGACATAACTTGAGCGTGGTCCCAATCCATCTGAGGAGAATGTCTTCTCAGCCATGGTAACCCCAAGATGAGGGGATTAATGGACCTCGGCAACACCAAAAGTTGGATAATTTCGCTGTGAAGTACTCCTACCCTCAACCGAACAGGAGAAGTCACGGATGAGATGGAGCCGTGAGTGACACGACTTCCGTCGACTGCCGTCAGAGATAACGGTTGGGGCAACGGGTTCAGAGGTATCTGGAGCTGCGAAGCTAGATCCGCCGAAATGAAGTTCCCGGAGGAGCCGGAGTCCACAAAGGCCGTGGTGGAAAAGGTACCCTTGGGGGTGCTCAGGATGACAGCCATCTGAAATTCCGGAGAATTTTCTTTAGAATAGGGAGCAACTGTGGATTCTCCTAAAACGGCCTCCCCGCCACCATTTAGGAGGAAGAGTTTCCCGGTCTCTTGGGACAAACTCTTAGCAGGTGTCCCGGATCTCCACAATACAGACACAGGCGTTGTTTGAAGCGTCTCTCCCTCTCTTCAAGGGATAATTTAGAGCGTCCTACTTGCATTGGTTCGTCCACTGGCAGGATGGGATTTTGGAACTGGGGTGCTAGCCGTGGTATGAACCGTTTGCCAGGAGAGCGTTCCTGCGTGCGCTCTTGGTAACGCAAATCCACCTTTATGCACATGGAGATGAGAGAATCTAACTCAGCCGGGAGTTCTCTGGAAATTAACTCATCCTTAATCCGATCCACCAGACCTTGCCAAAAGGTTGCCACCAGTGCTTCATTATTCCATTTTAACTCGGAAGCCAGGGTTCGGAATTGAACTGCGTATTGCCCTACGGACAGGTCACCTTGGCGGAGGTTTAACAAGCTGGTAGCTGCAGAAGCAACTCTTCCGGGATCATCGAAGACTTTCCTGAAAGCTTCAATGAAAGAGTTGGAGTTATGAAGAAGTGGACCCCCTTGTTCCCATAAAGGTGAGGCCCAGGCAAGGGCTTGACCACTGAGGAGGGAGATGAGAAAAGCTACTTTGGTGCGTTCTGAAGAAAAGGCCCCTGGGTTGCACTCAAATTGGATGGCACATTGGTTCAGAAAGCCCCTGCACTTCTTGGGATCACCGTCAAACTTTTCGGGTGTCGGGATGCGTACACCGGAGGCCGCTGTAGAGACCGTAACCACACTGGATGCTGTGGATGCCGCAGAGGTTATGGCTGGTGTAGCGGGTGCAGCATTCTGAAATGTATCGAAGCGGGTAGCAATCCCTTGGACACATTGTAGAAGATGCGCTTGGGCTGCTTCTTGTTGCTCCACACGTTGGGCCAAATGCAGGAGTAGGTCACGAGCAGACGGTTCACCAGACCCCTCCGTTGTCATGGCCAGAGTATACTGTCACGACTGTAGTGGGTGTTTGACTGGTAGAAGGTACCTGCTGTTGTTGGCGCAACTCAGAGGAAGGCGCGGAGTCTAACGTGCCCCTGGTATTCACCAGGAACCCCCGCAAGGAAGTATGGACTCCGCTGCAGGGACACGCAGGTCGCGGTCCTTCCTAGAGTCCACAGCGAGATACAAGGGAGTGTCAGACAGGCCGGTTCGGCAACGTTCAAGTAGAGGAGGTACAAAGGGAAATCCAGAAGAATGGTCAGGCAAGCCGGGTCGGTAATCTACAGGGAGCGCAGTACAAGGCAGAATCCAGATAGGGGTGGTCAAACGGTCCGGGTCAAAAGGGTCACAGGCAGCACGAGGAAGGTCAGGAACAATATAGCAACTGGTACACAGAAACGCTGGAGGCAGGAAGACCTGATACTCTGGCACTGGTAGGAGGGCCAGAGAAGGTTTAAATACTGGAGTGCTCCAATAGAATCAGCGCTGCAGCGCTGTCATCCTCAGCGCCGGGAATCACTATAGCGTCCCGTTGCCTAGCAACGGGTCGCGCTGTCTGCAGAGGTCAGGCGGCCGAGGATCCGGAAATGACGCGTCTGGTTGCCTAGCAACCAGACGCGCGATCATACAGTCAGGCGGCCGTGCGGACGGCGCCTGACAGTCATGCAGGTTCAGACCGGTTCAAGGTTACTACGTATGCAATTATAACCGGTTCTGACTGCTTTGTTTACTAGGTGGTATCACAGTCTCGTTATTTAATAGACATACCTCGTATTTTGCAGCAGTGTGCTCTGTTTGCTGTCAGAGCATACTTATTCAGACAGTGAGAGCCGGCCGGCTCCCACTTACATCGAAAGTTTTTTGCTATTTTGTTTTTTTAACAAATCAATCAGCGCTGAGAAGCGGATTATAGCCGCTAACAGGCTGCTAAAGGACCCGGATACCAGCGCTGCCTAAATGGCAAAGAGCACCGGTAAATCGGAGCGTCAGGGGGCGCCATATTGGATTATAACAAGTCCCCTCCTCAGCAAAGGAGGGGAGTTACTTGTGAAATCAGAAACACCTACCCGAAACCTGCTAATAGCGACTGCTACATAATATAGATGCAGCAGATTGCCCTGTTTAACAGCAGAAAAAAAGGTTCAGTTGGAGGGTACTAAGGACAGAGAGGGCAGTCTGAAGCAAGTGAGCTCTTCCAAGGGCGCCAAACACTGCCCAGGATAGGAGCAGCAGACATTCTCTGAGACACTGAGTTTCTGACAGACCTCTCCTGCCCCATAAGAATCTTCGCCTGATTGGAAGGCTAAGTACCATTTTTCTTATATCTCTATATCATAGATAGGAGTATATTGAAACAGAATATATATATATATATATATATATATATATATATATAGAATACTAATTGCATAACACATAGCCTTTGCAAGAGGTACTCATTTTTGACTCTGTTTGACCCAGGCACTCTACAGCAGCCATTGTTGCTGTAGCCAGGTAACTGCGGCACTGGCCAGTTCCTTGTGTTTTAAATTCCTTGGCAGGCAACACAGTTAGAAAAGGTGCAGGATAAGTTAATGTAAAGGATAACTGTTTTCTTTAGCTCTCAGCCAAAACAGTATCTCAATATGAAAGGAGAGAAGTATGTGGCACCTGTTCAGGGTATACTTCTGTTTTTGGAGAACTCTAGACAGGACTTTTGCACACAGCAAAATTTTGTATATAAACTGTGAAGTACAATATTGCACTAAATAAACAGTATCTCATGTACCTATACACAGCAAACTGTATATAAACTGTATAATACAATATTGATCTATATGAAATAGGAGCAGATTAAAATAATAGTGACTGTACAAATATATATAGATATAGATATATCCATGCAAAAATATTAATTTATTCAGTCAGCAAGTATAAACAAATTTATTTAACTTGTTAATACAACCCCATAGTAGCAGTGTCCCCAGATGGATTCAGAGAAAAAGATTTAACCTGAGTACATAAATCCTCTTCTGCTTGTTTGTGAGTGATTGCCTGTATTTCATTCTTTTACTATTATACTGTTCCCTTAAAAAGAATGTCTGATAAGGAAAAGGCACCTCGTGCAAAATATTATACCAGTTCCAAGTGTAAAAATAAGATGCCAATGGGACTACAGGACCTGGGGGCTCATTGTGCTGACTGCAGCAGGTGTACCCTGGTCATGCAGGCTCAGGTTAGCGCACTGCCATTAGCGGAAACGCCAGCATGGGCAAATGCCCTGACACAAAGGGTTGAGACATTATTTAAGCTACTACCTAAACCAACAGAGACTCAAGCGGTTGCGGCAGTTCTCCCCTTTAGCTCAGTAACAATTGACCCCCTCGTAACAGGCAGGACTACGGGTACCGCTGAGTCCACAGACTTAGGGCTTGGGCTCCGTCTGTCCTCCCCTCACAAGACTCTCCTGCAGGAGAACTGGCTTGGTCGGCTTTTCTAGTTAGAGGTATTAATAGATTAAACTGGTTCTTGGATGCGCCAAGACGCTTACCCAAAAATTAGCGACACCGATCCACTAACCCCCTTCTGTGACCCTCTCTGATTCGGAGGGATCATCAGAAGGGGAGGGTGAACTGATAGAAGATTCTGATTCTACACAGATCATAGACCCAGAAGAGTCTTACAGATATCAAGGTATTGACGACCTGGTGGTAGCAGTTTGTCAGACTTTAGGTATTCTGGATCTAGAAGAGACTAGAACATCAGATCAAAGTCACTTCAAAAAAGCTAAGAAACGTGCGATCCACTTTCCTCCATCAGTAGAACTGAAATAAATAGCAGAAACATCCTGGAAACAACCAGATAGGGAAATTTACTGTTCCGCGAAGGTATCTGTCTTTATATCCATTACAGCACGAGGACCTCAACGGTTGGGAACAGGTTCCAAGGGTTGATTCACCAGTGGAGTGCTTACCACGACATACCACACTCTCTATCCCAGGGACAGCCATCCTGCAGGATAATACCGACCGCAAAATAAGTATCTACACTGCGGCAGGTACGTCATTCAGACCTATGTTTTAATCGGCATGGGTTGCCAGGGCTATGGAAACATGGGCTGACCAATTAGCAGTGGGTCTGCAATATTCAGAATTGCTTCCCCCTTGTCCTGCATCTCAAGGAGGCTTCCGGATACTTATACGAGGCCACCCAGATTGCAGCCTCCATTTCTTCATCTATTTCTGAAACTGCAGAAGCAGCCAGGACAACCTTATAGCTCAGGTCCTGGGATGCAGACACAGAATCAAAAAGTCGTTAGAAACATTCTCTTATTCAGGTGGAGTGTTATTCGGCCTGGAACTAGACAGCATAATTTGCCAGGCCACAGGAGGCAAAAGCAGCTTCCTCCCTGTAAATGTTTCAAAACCTAGGAAACCGAGGTTCGGTTCATTTAGACAGTCCTTTCGTGGGGGTTCCGCAGGCCGGGGCCAGTCATATATGCCGAGAACTTTGGCCTCTAGAGGACAATCGTAATGAGGTAGATGTTCCTCCTCCACAAAACGTTCATCTCCCAAACTTCCAGAAAAACAGTCAGTTTGACGGTCTCCCTCCCCTCCTCGTGGCTGCGAGAGTGGGTGGACGTCTGCTACAGTTCAGAGATCAGTGAGTAGCGTCCTCAGACGACCGTTGGATTCAGGGGATCATGACAAGAGGATACATGGTAGACTTATCAGGTCCGGCACCTCGTCGGTCCTTCGCAACCAGCTTACCCCGCGACCCTCGAAAGAAAGAGGCGATGCTTACATGTGTTGCATCTTTTTTCTTTCCTCCGGAGTCATCAACCGTGTTCCGGAACACCAAAAGAGACGGGTTCTACTCCATTCACAAAGCTGGACGGCTCATACTAGCCTCTTCTAAATCTAAAGCAGTTAAACCGGCACTTATGAGTGGTCAGGTTTCGAATGGAGTCCCTCAGGCCAGTCTTCAATGGACTGGAACCAGATCAATTCATGGCGTCTATAGACATCAAGGATGTCTACCTTCACATACCTATCTGGAAGGCTCACCAGGCCCTTCTCAAATTTACAGTGAGACCGTCTCACTACAACTTCAGAGCTCACCCATTTGGCCTTTCGACAGCACCAATAGTGTTTACATAATAATGGCAGTAAAGGCAGCCTGTCTTCATTGAGAGGGGTGCAAATAGTGCCCTATCTGGACGATCTGCTCATAAAAGCCTCCTCGGCTCTACTGCTGAATCATCACCTGGTCCTCATTATCAGGACCCTTGAGACGCACGGATGGCTCATAAATCAAGAAAAGTTACAAGTGATTCTGTGCAGGAAAAACACCTTTCTGGGACTAATCATATACACCAACAAACGAAAGGTTTTCCTTCCAGAGGACAAATCTCGATCCTTGAGGAACCAAACGGCTCGGGATATGACCTGCCGCTGACCTTCGTTCCACTTGTGCATGCGTCTATTAGGAAATATGGTATCGACTTTCGAGACCATTACTTATGGTCGGCTGCACTCGCGCTGCTTCTAATGGGGACCTCTTGAGGAAGTGGTGAGGATCCCATCTGAGGGTCTGTGGTACTTCAGTTACGGCTCCAGGGACTCTGCACCGCTCAGGATGCTTCTCTCCCCATCAATATTCTGTAGCTAAAAGCCATACTAATGGCTTTGGAGAGCGCCCAGCAATAGTTTATGGACATTCAGTCCATCTGCAATCCGACAATGCAACGGGGGTGTCTTATTATGTCAACAGACAGGGGGGCACCAGGAGCACTGGAGCAATGAGGGTGGCTGCTCAGATCTTGACCTGGGCAGAGAACCACGTTCTCACGATATCAGCAATTTTTATCCCAGGAATCCAAAACTGGGAAGCGGACTTTCTCAGCCAGCATGCAATATTGCCGGGCGAGTGGTTGCTCCATCCGGAGGTCTTCCAGTCTCTGGTCCTACAGTGGGGGATTCCGGACCTGGAATTAATGGCATTGTTTCACAACAGGAAGGTACCTCAGTTTTGCTCTCGAGCAAGAGTCCCCTTGGCGGTGGCCATCGACGTAATGAAGATGCCATGGGACTTTAGGTTGGGATACCTGTTTCCTCCCATCCCTATGATTCCCAGAGTCCTTCGACGAGTGAAGCAAGGGGGACATACTAGTGGCTCCCGCTTGGCCAAGACGAGTTTGGTACACAGAAGTTCTTGGGCTAGCGGTGAGTCCGGGTCTCAAATTACCTCTTCGAGAAGACCTCCTTCAGCAAGGACCATTCACACATCAGGAATTGCCTCAGATCAATATAATGGGTTGGATGTTGAGGCCATCCTGTGGAGGTTCTCTCCACGAGTAGTGAACACCCTCCTTTGGGCTAGAAAACCAGTTTCGGCATGTATTTACCACTGCATCTGGAAAACCTACGTCAGATGGTGTGAGAACCAAACATGCCACACGGCTGCCTTTCGTCTGCTGCGGGTTCTGGCATTTCTCCAGGATGGCTTGGATGCAGGCCTTTGTCTAGGTTCACTAAAAGTACAGATATCGACCCTTTCGGTATATCTTCACCCGCGCCTGGCAGACATGTCGGGTGTCAGGACTTTCTTGCAAGGAGTCCTACATATCCAGCCTCCATATGTTCCTCCAACGACCCCATGGGATCTTAATCTGGTGCTAAATATGCTTCAAGGGCCTCCTTTTGAACCATTGCGCACTACAGAATTAAGGATCTTGACTATGAAAGTTTTATTTCTACTAGCTATTGCATCGGCTTGTAGAGTTTCAGAATTGGGTGCTCTCTCATGTCGTGAACCATATCTTATCTTTCATAATGATGGGGCAGTTCTCAGAACAATTCACGCTTTCCTACCAAAGGTGGTGTCCAGCTTTCATGTGAACCAAGAAATAGTAGTTCCAGTATTCAAGTTTGGCCCACAGTCTTCAGGGACAGGTTCCATGGAGTCTCTGGATGTGGTCAGGGCTCTAAGAATTTATGTCCGGAGGACATCAAAGATTCGCTGCACGGATTCTTTATTTGTTTTGTTTGACTTCCTAAATAAGGATGGTCGGCCTCTAAGCAATTGATTGCTAGGTGGCTTACGTCTTCTATTAAGCAGGCTTATCTCAATGCTAACAAACCTGTGCCAGATCATATTGTAGCCCATTCTACCCGTTCAGTGGGGGTGTCCTGGGCTGCACGAAATGAGGCCTCAGCTGACTTGTTAGGAGCTGCCGCGTGGTCCTCGGTCCATACGTTTACCATATTTCATCAATTCAATGTATTTACGTCAGCAGACACTGCTTTTTGCAGTAGTGCTCTATGTGCCAGGCTGTCAGAGCAGTCCCTCCCTTAAGGGGGCTGTTTTAGAATGTCCACATGGTAGCAGTGTGCCCCAGATAGGATGAAAGAGAAAAGAGGATTATTATACTTACGATAAATCCATTTCTCTGATTCAATCTGGAGGACGCTGCGTTCCCTCTTGTCTGCTCTTCTGCTGTGTGGTCTTTGGTTGTTTTTCTCCCCTTCCTTGGGGCTTTAAACTTGGACTGAAGAGGCTACAGGGGGTTGCAGAGGGGAGGGATTTGTCAGCTTTGATACATTAACAAAGTTAACCTGTTAAGTGCCAACTCCACCTCCTCTCTCACAACCCATGGTAGCAGTGTCCCCCAGATGAAATCAAAGAAACGGATTTATCGTAAGTGTAAAAATCCTCTTATTTGTGTGTGTTTTAGTTTTTGTTCCCATATGGCACAGATGAAATAGGTATTTTGGGAAGAAAAAAAAAAATATACATATGCCCCTATATATATACACCAAATACATTGAATTGAAATTTCCAGGTATGAGGCATAACAAAATTATTTTGTTCATTTTTACCCCCAACTTTCCACTGCAGCTTTAAGAGTTGTGCCTAATTATTGGAAATCTCTGCTTAAGGTAGATACTCCCATATTTTCCCTGTCCAAGACCACCATCATTGCGGTTCTGAATGCTACTACCCAGCAGGCTAGCACGCATAGGAAGTTTCAAACCACCCTTATGTCGCTTTACACAGCATTGAGGGTCTTCACTAGACTAATCTTAGCTTCGGCTTGTGGAGAAGTGGTTGGAACAGTTAGCGGAGGGTCTACAGTCTTCTAGACCCAAATCGTAAATGCTCTTGTGGAGCATATCTGATAGTCCTCTGGATACTTAGGAGAGGCCACCACAGATGCAGGGATCAATAGAGCAAAGGTTTTTGCTCGCTGTACCTTTTGACTTGGGGCCTAAGGGAGAACCTTGTTCCCTCCCCTCTCTGTTGTTCTCTGTTCCTGGTTCTGACCTTTGGACTTTGCTAATAAATCCTGATGATTCCCCAACAGCCGATGAGTATAGATGCGGAAGATCTTGAGTTTTTCGGAGGGAATTTCATAGTGTGCTATCCCCATACACTGGATTTCATACCCCAGCGTTTCCATTGTCCCCCCACGGGACTCAGAGAAAAGGATTTAACATAAGGTTAAAAATGCCGTTTTGAACAGTAGACTAGGTAAAACTATAACCACAAAGACACACTTCATCAAGTGATCAGTAGTTACATGTTGACTAGCCACTTCAGCCTTAATGTATGCATTAAATCACGTTTGTTAGGGTATTGAATCTATAATAGAATTTCCATATTTAAATTCCCTTTATAAGAAATAAGGGAATTTTTACATGTTTGAGTGTCTTTTTAGGGTATTAATATGGGAACTGTAACATATTTTTTCTTTCTATAGTTACATCACCTTACTCATTCAGCATTGGAGACACTTCAGGCCTGGAGCCATATCAGCACGGGGGAATAGCACTACAGATTAAAATGCCCAAGTCATTCAGCTTTGTAAGTAGTGCCTGATCTTTTCAACAAGTTAACTAATTCATTGGTTAAAATTAGAGAATTCTACTTTACTCTAATAACTTTTAAATTATTTTGTGCAACCTACCTCTTAAGACTGTTAGTGAACCGCAAGTTCCAGCATTCCCTATATACCAGTCAATATCTTACATGCAGACATTTGTAAGATAATTGTTACTTTCTTTTCATCTGTCTTTGATATACCCCGAGAAATATATTATAGTATATAAAAACAGGAGTTTAGCCTTTGTGTTTAATTTCTTCCTATGAATGTCAGCCGGCAATAGATATTTAACAAATGTCATACGGTATTGTTTTCTTTTTCAGGAAAGACTGGAAAAGCAGTTGATTGACCCAAAGTTTCTAATGGCAGATTACAGCAAGCCTATGGTAAAAAAATCTAGAGCATTGCAGATATCTACAAACCCCAGTGTGTTCAGTGTTTTTCTAACCCCTTCACCACTGAGACTTTTCTCATCCCTGAACTTATTTTGGCACTTTTTGGGTTGGTCACATTCCAACATCAATATCGGTAATTTTTTATGCAGTACCCACACAAATACCTTGTTTTCTCAGAAATACGATTAGTCTGCTTATACATCCTGTCACAGCAAAGACAAGTCTACCAAAAATGGGCAAGAAGATTATTAACAAGTAAGCTTACTTGCTGTAGATAAAAAAAAAAAAGTGGGGGAACACTGCGCTCAAAATATCAAATTAACCTCATCTGGTAGAGCTGCAATTAATTGGCATGGTATCCCTCCTTGAATATATACAGAAAATCAATTAGCTGCGCTCATACCATAATATCTGTAATAGAGATGTTGTTAATATTCTATTTCTCTTTCCTACCATTGGGGGACACTGCGAGACATTGGGGTATAGTAGGTGGACTGGAAGTTTAGGCACTTATAAACTTTCCCACTCCTCCCCTACTATGCCCCTCCTCTCCAGCTCAGACTTCAGTTGTTGTAAGTGCCTTAGGAGTTAGGTCACTTTCTGCGTAAGCTCTTGCTTACAGCTTTTGTTAGAGAGTTTTTCAACTTTTATTTTATTTTATTTATCTTATTCCTTCGGTGCAGCGCAGGGACCATTAAAGACCCAGGGAGTGAATAGCCAATCGGCTCCATTTACTCTGGGTTCATGCGGAGGGGAAAGCAGCCTAGTCTCTTTCAGCCCTCGCATCTCTGCCAGCAATACCATCCCCTAGTTAGACGAGCAGAACAGAGGAGCGGTTAATGAAGCCTGACAGATGCAGGCTCATAGCGCTGTTTCCATTGGGCGGGAGTGAAGCTTCAGGACTCTCCTCCCGACCCGGATCACTTGCCGGCAGCTCCCCTACACAACGAGCGGATGAAGGGGACACGGCAGCGACTGCACTTCATAGAAAACAATCTGCTAACCGGAGCGGCAGGGAGAACTGGGCACTTAATATTCCCCTGCAACGCTAGAACAACGCAGCCGACAGCCATATATAGATGGTCTGTTCGCTTGCACATGGAGGCCGCCATTAAATGGGCGGTCGCATAGAACGACTTCCTCCTGCATGCCTTGGCGGGCTTCACGGAGGGCAGCCATTACAGGAGACACGCTGCACCTGGAGAGAACGCTCAGCATGCCGACCTTCTGTGCCTCTACTGATGGGTATTGTTTTCAGTAAATGTGTTAACATTACTTAAACGTTTCATTGCAGTGTAATTGTATTCTCTGACTAAATTATACAGATTAGCAGAGTTCATTTTGCAGTACTGGAGCGTAATGTGTCTTATTTCAGGATTTAACTCGGCGGTTCCCAAACTGTGCGCCGCGGCACTGTCACTGGGGTGCCGCGGGCCGGGCCAGCCATAAAAAAAAAAAAAAAAAGAACACAGAAACTTACCAATCCGTCGGGCGCCGGGACCCAGCAGACTCCTCTCTCCCGCAGCTGTCACTGAATATCGACGTCAGTAACAAGCTGCTGCGGGAGAGAGGAGGCTGCTGGGTCCCGGCGCCCGACGGATTGGTAAGTTTCTGTGTTCTTTTTTTTTATAGCTGGCGCGGGGCAGAGGACAGGGGACAGCGAGCAGGGGACAGCGAGCAGGGGACAGCAAGCAGGGGACAGAGAGTAGAGGAGGGGCACAGCGGGGCAGAGGATGGGGACCGAGCAGAGGAGGGACACAGCGGGGCAGTGGAGGGGGACACAGCGCTTGAGAGGGCAGTGGAGGGGGACACAGCGCGTGAGAGGGCAGTGGAGGGGGACACAGCGCGTGAGAGAGCAGTGGAGGGGGACACAGCGCGTGAGAGGGCAGAGGAGGGGGACACAGCGCGTGAGAGGGCAGTGTGTCTGGATGCAGAGGGGGCAGAGTGCCTGAGGGCAGAGTGTCTGGATGCAGAGGAGGTATTTTTGCATACAACTAAATAAGTATTTCTGTCCTGACCTAAATACTTATTACAATTTTTTGACCCAACTACTTCTAAAACAGGACTGCTCAATAATTATTTTGGAGGGGCGCCTTGAAAAAATTTGGAGACTTTAAGGGTGCCGCGAACTGCAAAAGTTTGGGAACCACTGATTTAACTGATAGACTTGGTTAAACATCCTGCTTTACATTCATTATTTATTTACTTATAAATAGTAATATAAATATTAATATAGATATACATACATATGTATACATATATTTATATAGACATATAAATATGTTGTCATATAAAGTACCCGATGGTACATCAGATATATCTACTGTATTGCACATGGGCCAAAATGAAAACATACCAAGTTATTCTGTGGCATTTTCCATCTGACATTATGGATAAATAGAAGGGTACTCCCGGGAGTCAGAGACCCTCTGGTATGTCTGCAATAGATTATATAGAATCCACACGAATAATATATAGATGGATTCCGTGTGAAGACACCAGCTAATATTTCCATATTGCAGGGTGTATGTAATATATGTACCTATAATATAAATAACAGATTATGCCAGTGGTTCCCAAACTGTGTGCCTAGGCTCCCTGGGGTGCCTCGGCATTCTCACAAGGGTGCCTCGGCCAGGGCCAGTGGTAAGCAAGGCGGGGGACTACTTGGTAATTATTTTGGCTTAGGGGTGCCTTAAAAAAATTATGGAGGCCCTAAGGGTGCCTTGAACTGATAAAGTTTGGAATCCACTGGATTATGCTGTAAACCCTGCCTTACCAGGTACTATAGCTAAGAGGCGCCACCTCCAGCAGTAAGCCACACTCTGGTTCGTCTGTACTGCTATATATATATATATATATATATATAGATAGATAGATATAGATATAGATATAGATATAGATATATATATATATATATATATATATATATATATATATATATATATATATATATAGATACTAAGGCCTATGAACGAGGTGCTCCAACTTCGGTGTCGGCAGCTCTGGAGAAGCCAATCCAGGCAGAAATCACTAACAGCATCGATGGTCGAAGGCACTAAGGTGATGTTAGGGTCTGAAAGGGTATGTGAACCACCCCTTGTCTCACGCTTCTACGCACACTCAGTTCACATCATATCTGTGCCAGGCACTTCTCCCCTGACTGAAAAGCTATGTTTGGGTCCTGATCTGATTCCACCCAGACAGAGACACTTTGCCTCACCACCTATCAGGGGTAGGCATAATTTGGATTCACAGGGTTGTCCAGTAAGAATCAGGATAGAGGGTCCATCCCTCAACAGGCATGGGCTAGTTACAGCTGGATTTACATACTATAAACATTAACCCTGAGGATTCAACATCCATTCTCAGGATGTAGATTTTTAGCTTAAGCATCAGACACACTTTAACCCTTGCGCAACTTAAGTTTGCGGGCCCATCCGCACCTCCTCTAAGGCTGGGCACGGTGTCTGAACGTTGGGCTAAGAGTTAAATAAACAATCATTACTCAGGGCACAATTTCTCCTCTTTTATTTTTCCGTCCCTGGAAAATAAGATGGAAAGAGACCTGTGGAATTAACCTTCGTGGCTCGTATATTCAACTTTTCCATTATCCCTACACAAGGAAGACGCCCAGAGTAGGTTTTTAACATTCTGAAAGTGTTACTTAGCCTCCACCCATCTTATCTTACAGCTGCCAGCATGTTTACCCCCTACAGGGTCTGAGCTGGGTTGTGAAATAGGCCATTCAGCCATGGCAGAATACTTAGTCATAGGTAGATAGCATACTAAAGGACGTTCCAAGAACGGTGCTGCTCATTTTGCCCGGGTTACAGTGTAGCCTAAAAGGGGGGGCCTCTGAGAGTAAGAGTACATCTCTTCCCATCGGCTCCACAAGGCACGTCAAGTGCTATTTAAAAACCCTTCTTTCAGCGCCTTTCCCAGGGTCGGAGGACCCAATTAGGTAGTCACTTCTTGCCTCCCATAGGAGCATATAGTAGACTGCACAGGCGTTGTTAGAAAAGGGGCCTATATACCTGGGGGTATTCCCGGAGGTTGGTGTAGTCTATTCCAACCTCTACCGAAATTACAATAGGATGATTTGAAGCTGACAGTACTTCAACAGGCAGTCCGCATTCTCTTGGTTCGGAGGTTATCACTGCGCACAGGTATTGCAGGCAGTGAACAAAAGAGTTCCTGGTCTCAGTATACACCATGTAGGTGTTCTTACATGTACCAGTTGAGAAGGAGACACCGGTGTCGCTTCCGCTTTGGCGGGTCAGATATATCGGTTCCGGCTCAGAATCCTGCCTTTTTCATTCCACACATTGCACCTCGTGGGGTTCCGAGGTTAGGGCAGTCAGGCCAGGGCTACGCCACACCCGGCGACTCGCTATAGTACCCTGTCGGGGAAAACTCTTTCCAAGGACTCCGTCATCTCTCTCTCTGGCACAGATCTCCATCTGGTTCCGGAAAGCACATGTTAGGGTGCAGAGTCTACATGGTTCCCCTCACAATTGCCACAGCAGATTCGTGTACTAGACCTCAGCTTCTAGACTGGGTCCCGCAGGGTCTCCCTTCCGCAGGAAAGGGGGCTCCCCCTGCTTCAGCGCAGGGATATGATACCCATAACAGGGAGACGAGGTCTCTCTTCTCAGTGGCATTAAGTTACGGGTATACAAGGTACCTACATTCAGAGTAGAGATGAATGCATTCTCCGCCCTCAACATTACTAAAGGGAGATTCCCCAGTAATCTGGTTCACCGGTTATTGGATTCGCAGATCATCACTCTGTCCGAACCTACGTGTCAAATTTTTTCTCAGTAGTTAGCCACACAGTCAGGAGTGAGGTCAAGTCGTCCTCCAGATCCTGAACCCCTGTCCGAACAGGCTCTAGTCGGTTACCTGGAGGCGAATTATTAGAATCCTTGGAGCTCCAGGGTCTTTTTGGATCAAACCAAGAAGACTGTGGTGTCAATCACGTGCTCAAGGTTCACAGAATGTGGCGCCAGACCCATCAGGTCCTAATCAGTAATCCCCTAAACAATGGGTCAAATATGCCTCGACTGTGGCATTTCTGGAGTATCACGGGGAAACTCATGGTTCAAGAGCAATGGAACAGACGACCAGGTTATAGCCTGAGCAACGTGACAGGTTCCCACACTTGTGTCCATTATCCCGACGTGAAAGGGTGTAAGGTCTGGAGTCTCAGGAGGCAGGCAATTAACCAAGACAAATGGTCTCTCTACGGGAACGTCCATTGCCCACCTGGGGGAGTATTAGGGGCACTTTGGATTTTGCCCCCAGGGCGTTCATGCTAAATTTATCAGGTCACCCTCTTCCCAGGTATCCACGGGAGTTGAGAAGTGTCTAACACAGTGCAGTTTCCAGCGGTCCTGTCGCCCTTCATTTTCCTCCCAGGGTATGGTTCGCAGACACTGGCGACACCTTCCTTCCGCCTACCTTGGTGGCCAGAGCTGAAAGGTCGTGGGCCTCCTTCTGTCACTCAGCTTACTGGTGGTTTTGGAAAACTTTAGCCTTAGAGCCAGAGGTTCTTCGCAGGAAAATGCTTAGTACCGTGGAACAAGGGCAGTTTTCCTCATCCGGTTTCCGAAATCTGAAAAGAGTAAACGTTGGGTGTGAGTCCTGTAGTTTTCACATGGCTCAGGGCTGACTTTATAGGTTGCTTTCTTCCGCAACCTAGCTCGGATATCCGCCTTCCTTGCACAGGGTGCGGCTCCCAGTGCCCTACATATATTTCAGCACCAGTTTACAGAATATTAATATCTTCAAGCTTTTCTTCAGGGGTCTCTGCCAGTTAAAGCTAAGCCTTGAGATCTAGTCCAGGTGATCTGAACATTTGGTTTGGCCACTTTTTACTTACTGACTCTGGGAAAATATACTTATCCCAGGGTAGGGGTGGTCACTTGGATATCGCCCTGCTCGCAGGGGTACAGTGCCGGTAGTGGGCAATGCACGCCCATATTCTACTTTTCCAGTAGAGGCAAGAAGTACGTCACTCCGGCTAATATTGGTTCAGACAATAGAGTCTGCATTATTCTTGACTCGGGAGCTTGGGGTCAGGCATTCCGTTAGTCTTCCTAAGTTGCGTGTTACATTTTTCAAGGCTAGATGTGGTTTGTTCTCTTTAGGGCCAAATCAACGACAGCCGGGAGACTAGGTTCTCTTAGCCCTTTCGGATGCTCAGTAGAGGCCCTGGTCAGTTTCCAAACAGTCTCAGGCCTACTACATCCCTTCCACCATTCTGCCGAAAGGTTCGAGCTCCGTTTTCCAGTTCCGGTGACTACATCTACCTCACCAGGATGGTTGGTGTTTCTTGGACAACAGGTCACAGGGTTTCGGTAGAGCAGTTGTACAAGAGGGCTACACCTCCTTCTGCTACAGAGCTTCTTGGTTGCATGGCTGGACATCCGCTGAGGCGAGCTTTGCTCGCGGGTGGTTGCGTGAAATTGTTCCAGAGCAATCCCTCCCTTGAGGAAGCTTTGGTATATCCCCAATGTCTCGCAGTGTCCCCCAATGGTAGGAAAGAGAAAATAAAATCCATTTCTCTGACTCCATTGGGGGACACTGCGCACCCTCCCTTGCTCTGAAAGTAGAGCAGTTCTTGGTGATATTTTCTGTATTGCTTCTCCTTTCCTCCTGGCTTGGTTATACAAAACTGAAGTCTGAGCTGGAGAGGAGGGGCATAGTAGGGGAGGAGTGGGAGGAACAAACAAGTTTATAAGTGCCTAAACTTCCAGTCCACCTACTATACCCCCATGTCTCGCAGTGTCCCCCAATGGAGTCAGAGAAATGGATTTTACGGTGAGTAAAAAACTTATTTTTTGTGCTGTTTATAAAAATGTTGAATACAATATTGACCATTAATAATATATGAAAGTGCTCTGAAGTACATAAAATTCTACAACAGCATTTCCAGTTCTTGATAAACCATGTAAGTAATAACAAGGATTAAACAATAATCTGAAAATCACACAAATATAAACCTGTGTTATGACTGTTATTATCATGAGACCATTAAATCACATAATCCGAAAAAAGGGGATACCGTGTCATCAATCATAAGTGTGTTTGGTGGTAACCTACAGGAGCTTTGTGTATATTTATAGAGTCAATATAAGTTCAACAACATAAATGTGGTAATTCTTGATCCTTCTGTGTGCGCTCTTGATATGGAATCGCCCAACAAGGGGTTTCTATAAATATCTTGATGGTTAGAAGGTAAGCGAAGAAGGCTGGTACTTCTCAGTGTAGTTTATATCCCGCTGGATATATAACGGGAAATCTTCTTATAGTGATGGTTAGAGAAAATGCCTTTAAATACTTCCAAATAAAGCATGAAGTGTGTATGATCTTTGTGATGTTACCTCAAATGAAAAAGTACTAGGACATAGTAGTGAGCTGGTGTGTAGATAGCATGACAATATGAAGAGCTGGAAGTGAACAACCTAGATTAGATCATGCCAGTGTATAATGGATTGAATGCAAATTTTACACAAAACAATAAAAACCACTAAAAACTCGAACATAAAAACAAATTCTCTAGACAGTGAATCAATCCAAGTACTACAGCATGTATTGTGTCAAAACGACATACACTAGAAAATCGCCCAATAAATCTTATTACAAGATCTCAACAGGGAAAACATCAATGGTACAGATTGTAATGGAAGATGCATTAACAGAAATACTGGAGGAACAAAAGCAGTTCACCGTATAGTGCCCCCTATTGTTGTAATAGGACAACAGAATAAGTCTGTAAAATCTGACGGTTTGTGCAGCAGGAGTTCTAAGCGTGCGTTCCAGCGTGGACACAGCTGTACTTCCAATGTAAGCAGGGCCATCTTTTCCATTGGGCACGATGGGCAGCTGCCCGGGGGCCCCACTGGCAAGGGGGCCCCATAGGCACAGCTCTTAATGAGAATAAATAATCCTGCAAAAGAAAAAAACCTGCAAAAAAAAAACCTTCAAGGGTCACTGAGCAAGTACATCTATCTATCTCTATATATCTATATCTGTATCTGTATATATCTATATATTTATATTTATATCTATATCTAGGGGCCCCGGTGCACTGCTTTGCCCGGGGGCCCATAATGTTGTTAAGATGGCCCTGAATGTAAGGGTGCCTGCAAGTGTCAAAATTAGTCCCAATGCGTTTCGTCTCCTATGAGACTTTCTCAAGGTTAAATGGAGTTTTGAATGTGAAGGAGGTCTATGCGTATTTAAGTATCCTGCTGCCCTCTTTTTGGCCAATATGCAGTCTATCTTTTATCTTATTAAACAGACTGAATAAACAACATGTCTATTGTTTTTGGTGAACAGTTAGTACCTTAACATGATAATGTTAAGTGTCCCCGTCCCCCCCTTTTTTTATCTACTGTAAGTAAGCTCACTTGTAAATAAGCTTCTTGCCCATTTTTGGTAGATTTTTCTTTGCTGACAGGATGTATAAGCAGACTAATCGTATTTCTGAGAAAACAAGGTATTGTTTAATCCTTGTTATTACTTACACGGTTTATTAAGAACTGGGTATGCTGTCGTAGAATTTTATGTACTTCAGAGCATATATTATTATTAAAGTCAATATTGTATTCATCATTTTTACAATATTGCATCTCTTTTTTTCGGATTTTCTGGTATGAGCACAGCTAATTGATTTACTTACAGTAGATGCCTAGGTAAGCAGCAGAGTTTGATTGTCATTCTACTGTGCCCAATTATGTCATCAAGAACCTCTTCCCAGCCCACTACACTACAGAAAAAGTTGCAGAGCTAGGGAATGGAGAGTGCCATATTTTCCTCATCCTAGCACCTACAAACTCATGGGTATCTTCGGTAGGTAGTCTATTTTTAACAATGGGCTACACATATTATTGTATGCATTTCATTCAATACCGTTGCAAACTAGCAAATAAATTATCATTTTCAAATGCAGAGTTTATTATGAAAACCTTTGTGTAGAATCCTGTTTTTTGTTTTGTTTTTTTGCTGTTTTAGAAAGGTGGATTAATGGCAAAACAAGTTCCACAACATATTTCTTGTTGATGTTAGAAAACAAAAATGCATCTGCTTTTATTTCACCTTTTCACTTCCTTGTAGTTTGAATTAAAAAAATAAAGACCTTTTTAGTGCTAATAATGAGTGGGACTCGTCCTTAACACTTTTCATTAAGTATATGTGCAGGGTGAGTCCCATCTTAGCACTGAATGGGTTAAAAGGGATGTGAGCATGGATAAAATGTATTTACTTTTAAAAATTGAGCACTGTCAATTATCAAAGTTAGAACAATTTAGGGCTTATACATACTTTCTCCATTATTTAACACTTAGAACAGGAAAAAAAGTTATTAGACTTTATTTGTAAGGTGCCACAGTGCTTCACAGAGCAGCACAGTGGGGAAAACTTGACATACATAAAACAGGGGCATACAAGTTAGACAATTTAAATACAGACTTGAAAACAAAGGGTATGGAGAGCTTACATTTTAGTTAGAAGAGATCACAGTTGAAACAAGAGGAATGAGTGCTTAGAGTGGAGTATATGTAGGAGTAGGGTAGGTATGAAGATGTACTGGTTTGAGTAGTATAGGTGGAAATAAGGTAACATCTAAAAAAAAAAAAGAGCTTTATTATGAGAAGTATGAATAGATGGGGTTGCTGAGGCCTTTGCAGGTAAGGTGAGTAATTTGAATTGGATGTGGAAAAAAAGGAAGATCAGTCTTGCTACAACATATCAGATGGTTAGAAGTGAGGATAGATGGTTGAAGGAAATGCCAAATAGAAGGTGGTTGTAGTAGTGAAGGTGGGAGAGAGAGTGGATTAGAATTTTGGTAGCATCTTTGGTAAGAAAATGGCGTATTCTGCCAATAATCCTAAAATGGAGGCGGCTGAATGTAAGGAATAAAGCAGAGGGCAGAGTTAAGTTTTGTTTAGAAACACTGTTCTAAAGTGAACATAAAGTAATGTCAATGTATTTTTTCCAAGATAAACACATTTTATATGAAGTTAATGTGAATGTCAATGCTATGTAAACATTGAAGTTCAGTGTAGTGATGAGCAGTAAGGGCATATTTGAATATCATTATTGAGGTTCTCGGAAGTGACGCTGTGCTGTTTAACCTGTTTTGTTGACTATGGTCACACCCATGTGTCATTTGTAGCTGCAGGACACTAATGTATGCAAGGTGTATAATGGGTCTATTAACATTGCATTACATTTCATTTTATGAGAAGGGTCATGAAATATAGCTCCATGCCTTGAATGATAAATTATTATTTCTATCCCTTTCCAGGCACCTCTGAGCATCCACACAGCAATATTAGCATTGGATCATTTCCAGGAGAAGCACAATCATCTGCCAAACATAGGGTATTGTTATTGCTCTCTAGCCAGATATATAGTGAATTTGTGAAGGGAAAAAAAAAAAAAAAGAATTGAGTAGATTCTGTCTTAAACATCTGATGTAACTTTCCAATATTTGACTGTTTGAACCATCACTCTTTAAGATTTAATAAGATGCACACCTACCTACACTCTACTTTCATGGGTTGACTCCGAAAACTATTAGTAAACCTAAATGTGTGGAGAGGTGTAAGAATCGGAAGAGGCAGACTGTGTAAAAGTGTAAACGCCAAATCTTAAGTCTAGCCTACTACCGCTCTAGAACAACCCCGTTCATTAAATAACTTTAGCCCAGGCTAAATAATTTTTCTCCTTAATACAGCTAATTTTGTATCTTCTTTGTGGCTTAATTTAATCTCTTGTGCAAGAGAAATACCAGATGCTTGTTTATTACATGTGGCAAGCTATTCTTTATATTGCTCGGAGTGCGCATATGATTCTCCACTGAGGTGTAAAATGTATCCCAAAAAATATATAAAATATAAATGCTTCCTTATATAAAAATATATATATTCCTTATATAAAAATATGTTAGGAGGCATGTAGACTGCCAGCTCTGATTTGTTGTAGACTTCAAGTCATTTTGTGGAGTGAAAATCGCTGTGCCCACTACAGCACAACAAGAAATACCTTTCTCCACCCTTTTATATTGTTTTAATTATATCACTTTGTAAAAGTAGACACAACGCTACTCTGTCCTAGTTTCCTCGCTCCACCCAACTCCTCTCTTTGGTTGAGAACTTTTGCTCATGCACAAATGCCACTATCTTGCTCCATACACCTTTGGAAAACTTGTGTTTGGTATTTTTGAGCTTCATAAATGACCTCCACAGTTGACGACAGGCACATGGCTGTATCGTAACACACTTATTAGTCTTACACATTTAAAGACTTTCAGCTGCTAGCAGGCACAGTCTAAATTAATAAAGTAGAAAAGTGTACTCCGGGTACAACTTTGCTAAATGGAAATATGTTCATAATTTGAAACATAACTATTTTTAGTAAAATAATTCAGGACTTAGTGCAGTTATTTTAACTATACTTACAATTATATAGATAGAAACATAGCACAACCTACTTGAGGAAAAAGATGAATATTCACCCAAGTTGGATCAGATAAATATGGATGAAAGAACAGAACTGCTGTGTTTGGAGTTGAATGGACCCAGAGATAAATGTATCATCATCCGATTTCTACAAGTCACCGGAAATAGGTGACTTTGCAGTGAAAATTTAAAGCGGCGATGACTTGTAAAGGCAAACTTGCCTTTACAAGCCATTGTCGCTTTAAATTGGGGATGGGTATTTCTAGTGGGGGTCCTAGGCATGGTACCAAGATGGTTCTGTTTGAATGGAATGGTGCAAAGGTGACTGGACATCACATATAGTTTATAGCAGTGTGGTTATCTTCCCAGTCAAAACTGACAGGCTGTTAGTGTGCACTTCCAGAAAGGAAGGAGTGTGTTGTTGATATTCACTAACATGCTAAGTATAATTGTGTAATATAATCTGTTTAATATCAAAATTTTATTTCTGTAGGTGCCTTCACGATGCTGAAGAGATGCAGAAATTAGCAGTATCTGTAATTCAAAATCTGCATAGTAAAGTAGGTTTCACAGCCTAAAAGAACGCTTCTGAGGTTAAATGCTTTACTGTATTGACTTATAGTAGCTACAGCGTGTGATATTTTTGTGTATTTAATATAGCAATACTAACCCATACAGGTTTGGGGTGTTATTATATTCCTTTAGTTCTATCAGTATTATGCACCATAAATGGCTGATCTCAATGAGATCAAAACTGCTGAGGAGGCAAATTATCAATAACTTGAAAAAAATTTGACAAAAGATTTAAAAAAATATTTTGTTTAAATGTTTTATTGGTTCATGCACAGTTTTACAGCTGCATTACTCTTTTTGTTTCTTTGTATCTCTTCATATCTTAATCATTATTCATGCATATTGGCAGATCTCTTTCTTTTTGAAATGTGTGCGGAATTGTTGGATTTATTGACTTTTTATCAAAGTATTATTTCATTTTAATTTAATTTTTTTTAACAATACAGCCACTGCTGGATAAACACTTGGTGAAGTGGTTGTCCTGCACAGCCCGAGGTTTTTTGGCTCCCCTTGCGGCTGCAATGGGTGGGATTGCCAGCCAGGAAGTCTTGAAGGCTGTAACAGAAAAGTTTTCTCCTTTGCAGCAATGGGTGTGTTTCCTTTTATCTTTTTCACCATATTGTTGTTTTATTTTTCTTCCATAAATTAATGATTTTATGACCTTTCTGTGTATAGTGGACATTTTAGGTGCACTATATTGTACACTTTTTGTATTTTTTTATTTTTTTTTTAGTAATGTAGTATTATTTCAAGTTGAATACTATTATGTAAAGAATAGATAAAATAGAAGGATGTCTTATGTTTAAATGTAAACCAGCTAAACATCATGACTTTTTAATTAGAATTATTATGGCATAATAATCTAATCTATTTATTATTACACTATACATTTTAGAAATAAGATGATTTCTCTTCCATCCATCTGGGGGACACTGTTTAACCATGGGGTTGAGTAGGGAGGGGAGGAGTCTGGCACCTAAAGAGTAAAGAGTTAACTTTTTTCCTGCTGACAGCATATCCCCCCCACCAATTCCACACATACCTCAGTTTGAATTGGGTGCCCTAGGAGAAGGGCTGCGCATCAGAAGAGCTCCAAGAAACAGTGAACACTGTTCACTGGTAATAGGTTTTTTCTTTACTTTTCCAAGTTTTTTTCTGTTGATAGCAGCGAGTGGCTCTGTGTACAACTGAGTTGACTCGTGGGAGAAGCGCCTGTCAGCTGGGGGCGGCCCCGCAGACAGAGGAGGTGAAACGCTTCTCACAGCGGGAAGCAGTCGGCAAGAGACTCTCCCCGCTGATAGCAGGACGGGCGCTGCCATTAGGCAGAAAGCGCCATTACTGCTGATGTTCCCCGGAAGCCAGCTGGAGCATACCAAGTTCCCTCCTTCTATGGGATGGCAGTGGATACTTGAAGGATGGCACTCTAGTGATAGCGCTGTACGGGGAACACATTCTAACAGGTTTTCCCCTAAGATACAGAAAGGGCAAAACGCTGTTAATGAGAGAAACACAGAAGGAGAGCCAGTGGCAGGGGAATGTGTTTGAGGAACACCGCTTCCCCCCCCCCCCCCCCCCCTGCTGAGTGAGCGCGTGGAAGATCCCTTTTGGTGCCAAGGTTCAAAAGAGGACAGATGCAGCAGTCATTTGTAGAGAAGTGCACTGTTGACACATATCTTCCCCGCTAAGTATCACTTTGTTTTCTTCTGTTTATGCATGTGTATTATAAGACATGATGTGTTGAGATAACTGTTGTTTAAAGAAAACTATAAAGCTCTCCAAGCCGGTCTTATTTAATCAGAAATACTATGATATGTTAAATAACCTAATCTGTATTTCCTGATAATTATTGGAGAGGTGTTTGTGTATCTGAAACGTGATTCAGTTTTTCTTTTCTTGTGATGGCAGATAAAAGTAAAACAACACGTACCAAACAGTGTCTGTTCAAAGTGTAATGTTAAATTAACAAGTGAACGGCTGGATATGGGGGGGTTCTGTGCTGGCTGCACTGTGGCTCCTGTGAAGATACAGCCTAAAGACAGCTCCATTCTAACGGTAGATCCTCCTGAATGGGCGGCTACTTTGTCACAAGGGGTTAATACCCTTGTAAATCTGTTATCTAAACCAGTAGAGATCCCATCTACATCTATGGCTTCTCAGGGTATAACAGTAGGAATGACAGAGGAGTCCTTTTCCCCAGGGGTCGGATTAAATCCCTCCCCGGCCCTCCTAGGGGTATCCCAGATAGGAGAGGTGGGTTGGTCAGCAGTGGCTAAGGGCCGACTTAACCAACTACTGGAGAATCCCAGACATAGACGTAATATCAAAAGACGTAGACCAGCTAAGGCGCTGTGGTCAGTGTCGGACTCTGAGAGTTCCTCAGAGGAGGAAGGGGAATTGTTGGACGATTCAGATGTGTCCATTATAGAGTCGGAAGGAAACTCTAGGCACCAGGGTATGGACGATCTGGTAAAAGCAGTTCGTCAGACCCTGGGGTTTGTTGAAGTAGAAGAGACAAAGTCCTTAGACCACTCTCTCTTTAAAAAAGCTTCTAAGCAGGTGGTTAGGTTCCCTCCCTCAGCTGAGTTGAGGGATATTGTAGAGGCCTTTCGGAAATATCCAGATAAAAGGTTCTCTATGCCAAAGAAGTTTGGCGTGTTGTATCCTCTTCAAGAGGAGGATATGAACCGTTGGGAACAGGTGGCGAAGGTGGATGCGCCTGTGGCGAGATTGGTTCGCCAGACTACACTACCTGTACCTGGGTCAGCGGCCTTACAGGACGCGACCGACCGAAAGTTAGAATCCCTGCTGTAGTCGGTCTTCTTGGCCGCCGGTACAAGCCTCAGACCAGCGTTGTCCTCTACTTGGGTAGCTAGGGCTATGGAAGTCTGGGCAGGGCAGTTAGTCTGCTCTGCAGGATTCAGATCTACTACCCTTGGCCATGCAGCTAAGGGAGGCAGCAGGCTATGTATATGAAGCGGCCCACAATTCGGCCTCCATGTCATCGTCTATTTCTGCTACAGCTGTAGTAGCGAGATGGGCGTTATGGTTAAGGACTTGGAATGCGGATTCAAAGTCTAAAAGGTCGTTAGAATCCATCCCGTATACGGGTGGGATGCTATTTGGTCCAGAATTGTACTCCTGGATTTTACAGGCTTCAGGGGGTAAGAAGACGTCCTTGCCTGTAAATACTCCAAAACCTAGGACTAAGCCTAGGTTTAGCTCTTTCAGACAGCCTTTTTACGGGGGCAGGTCTGGTAGAGGCCAGACTACCAGTCCAGGGGCCGTGGAAACCAGGAGACAGTTCCGTAGAGGAAGGTCATCCTTTGCCCCAGCAGCGCGAAGAGCTTCTTCCGCTAAGCTGCCGGATAGACCAGCAGCATGACTACCAGCCGCCTCTGGTTACAGAGGGTGGGGTGGGAGGACGGCTGCTTGGGTTCGCCTAGCCGTAGACGAAGTCCTCGGCGGACGAGTAGGTCCAGGATATCATGATAGGATTCATGGGGCCAGTTCATCTCAAGTTTTTGTTACTTCGCTGGCCTCTGTCAAGTCAGAAAGAGCTCAGGGCTGTCGATTTGCTTAGTTTAAACAAAGCTGTACAGGCTTGGAAGTACCAGAGAAGGAGGGGGTTTTAGTAAAAAACAAACCCATTCGTGGTGCTAAAGCCAGACGGGTCGTTCAGTTTAGAACTGAATTTCTGTAGTATAATAGGGTCAGAGAGGAGCCCTTGTCTAAGAATGAGTTTCTTGGGACTATTAAGGGACTTAGTACGCAGCAGACTGTTTTCTCCACAGGACAAGTTAAGGTCCTAGAGGGAGTGGATAGGCAGGGTCCTGTCAGTCAAGAAGCTGTCAGTGCCCAGGTCCTTGAAGCTGCTAAGAAAGATGGTGACATCTTTCGTGACCCTACCCTGCGCATGGTTCCACCCCATACGTATTTAGTGGGACATTCGGAGGAGGCAGGAAGGAGCCTTCCTTTGTTCGAGGTACCAGTGGAGGAAGTAAATCCTCAGCTGGTGGTTGCTGGACAACAACCGAACAAAAGACAGGAAAGTCCCAGAGTTCTGCGCAAGAACAGGGGATCCACTGGCAGTGGACGTCCTAACAAGGCCTTGGGGCTTCAGGTAAAATCTGCCCCACAGGGTCCCGTGGAGGGTCAGTCCAGGGGGATCGACCAGTCTTTCTGGTAACTCCAGTAGGGCTACGAAGAGATCTGCTGACCCTGGGACCGTTCTTGCATCAGAGTCTGAACCGACTGAATTTAATGGCAGAGCTTTTGAATCCAGTCTGTGGAGAGCGAGAGGGTTCTCGGGGGGTGTAATAGGCACTCTCCTAAATGCCAGGAAGCCAGTTTCGGCCAGGATATACCACCGCATCTGGCATATATATATAAATATATAAATATATATATATATATATAAGTGGTGTAAGAAGAATTCTTACAATTCTAAAACCTTTGGTCTGGCTAGATTACTCGCCTTCTTACAGTGTGGTTTAGAGGCGGGGCTTAAACTAGGAACCTTAAAGGTTCAGGTATAACCTCTTCAGTGTATTTCCACAGACGGCTGGCGGAGCTTCCGGATGTTAAGACTTTTCTACAAGGAGTGCTTCACATCCAGCCGCCCTACGTACATCCTGCGGAACCTTGGGATCTTAATTTGGTCCTTAGCATGTTGTAGTAGCCTCCCTTTGAACCTCTACTCTCAGCAGAGTGGCGGTTCTTAACCTGGAAGACAGTCTTCCTGCTTGCTATCGCCTCGGCCAGAAGGGTCTCGGAGCTGGGAGCTTTATCCTGCAAAGAACGTTATCTGGTTTTTCATGAGGACAGAGCAGTTTTAAGGACTATTCCGTCCTTTCTCCCTAAGGTGGTCTCGGGTTTCCATATTAATCAGGAAATAGTTGTTTCAGTGTTTAGAGAGGAGCCTCAGACTCCTGGAACAAAGACAAATAAATGTTTGGGCGTAGTGAGGGCATTACGTATATATGTTAAGAGATCTGCAAAGATACATAAGACAGATTCTCTATTTGTATTATTTGACTTTTCCAAACGGGGATGGCCAGCATCTAAGCAAACTATTGCTAGATGGCTTACCCTAACCATCAGGGAGGCTTATGTCCGTATTAATCTCCCTGTGCCGAAGCGTATTGTTGCCCATTCTACCCGTTCGGTTGGGGCGTCTTGGGCGGCACGGAATGGAGCCACGGCGGACCAGCTGTGCAGGGTAGCCACATGGTCCTCGGTCCATACCTTTACGAAATTCTACCAATTTAATGTGTTTGCGTCTGGGGACGCCTCCTCTGGCCGTAGTGTTCTACGTGCAAGGAGATCAGAGCGGTCCCACCCTTCAGAGGGATTGCTTTAGTAAGTCCCCATGGTTAAGCAGTGTCCCCCATATGGATGGAAGAGAAAACGGGATTTATACTTACGATAAATCTTTTTCTCTGAGTCCATCTGGGGGACACTGCGGTCCCCCCCTTTTTTGTTTGTTGTTTTTCTTTTCTCTCCACTCCTCCCTCTGTTGAGTGGTGTGTCTTGGTTGATTGGCCTCTCGTCCTAGGGCTTTGGTAATCAAACTGAGGTATGTGGGGAATTGGTGGGGGGGATATGCTGTCAGCAGGAAAAAGTTAACTCTTTAGGTGCCAGACTCCTCCCCTCCCTACTCAACCCCATGGTTAAGCAGTGTCCCCCAGATGGACTCCGAGAAAAAGATTTATCGTAAGTATAAATCCCGTTTTTCTTTTATACATTATGAAGTAAATTATCTCACTATTTCTCATTGGGACACCGGTCTAGAACTAAAGCTCCTCTTGTAGGAGACTAAATATTTTATAACCTAAATCACTAGTGTGTTCAAACTTCCAAAGTGCTAGTAAAGCCTACTTTCAATGGCCCTCTGTACATACAAGGTAGGCTAGATTTCATTTGCTCGTTTAAAAACGGTGTCTAGCACTGGAACCAGGCTGTCGTCTGATTCCAACACTGTCGGAGGTCCATTTTTTTCAGTTCCCCTTCTTGTTATTTTGATGACGAACAGAGTATGTAAGCACTACTTGCTGGAGCCCAATTACCTAAATTACTGCAAAAAAGGGAATACATTTCTTTACCCACAGTTGACCCACAGTCTTCATTTGTTTAGAAACAGCTTGCGTGGTGTTCACTGCCTTTAAGTCAGATTTTAGGCTTTGGGTGTGCTCTGCCTTCAGTTCTTGTATTTACAATCTCAATTCGAGCAGTGAACTGTAGATAAACATGGTTGGGACCAGTACAATCCTTTCTGATCCTGGACACATTATAGAAAATCTATCCATTTCATCTGAGTTCAGGAAATTATGGGCATTGCTGTAGCTCAATTAAGTTACTTTTTGCAGGGTTTAATTTCTAGCATAATGCAGGTAACAGATTAAGAATATAACACTGACTAGCAGACATTAAAAAAACAATTTTTGAATTTTGACTAATTTGTACAGTGACATGAGACATGTTTTCTGTTCTTTATCCATGTTTAAAGTAACAAGCAAACTGTGTAATATTATGCAGTACTTTATTGAGGCATATTTATTTGCATGATCTTTTTATTTAATTTTTTCCCCCAGCTCTTTCTGGATGTCATGGACATTGTCAGCCCGTTAGAACAGATTAAGCAGGAAGAGTTTCTTCCTAGGTATGGTCTTTCCAACAAACAATTAATGAGGTTTTATATTGTGCTGGACATGGAGCGGAATACCGGACTGGACTTGGGGTGCATTGCTCAACATCTTTCTCTCCCTCCTTCGGATACATCACTTCAAATTTTGTTCATTCCTCCTTTTGCTAATTTATGTTTAGGTGTCCTGGACATTACTTTACCCAAATGTGTTACAACTTAAAATAGGTGTTGAACCATTCCCCTGTAAAACTGGAGTTAATGGGTTTTCTTTTCAATCTTGATTTTGAATATAATATGCTGATCACCTCCTGCACATTTCCTAATACCTGTAGCCGATAGCCCCCTATAGGAAACACTAATGTGATATCACAGTTTTGTGATACATCGATGTGCCCTGATTTACTAGTTGTCAGTCACTGATTTTACAGAATGCTGATGTTACAATTTAGCAGTCTTTGATAAGACTTTACTGCAAATTGCCCAAAAATAATGTTTAATAACCAAATCCTTAACTTTCTGTGTTTCTATCTAGAGAAATGGTTGTTTTCATTATTTTGTTTACATATTTGCATTGATATTTATATCCACAGGGGGGATAGATATGATGCTCTCAGAGCTTGCATTGGAGATTCTTTTTGTAAGAAGATTCACAACTTAAATGTTTTCCTGGTAAGTAACCTCAATTTTCATGTTTCCTGATACAGATTTTAAAGGGGACATTCAGTTCGCGTTAGGTGTCTCGGACACCTCGCACCGATGTTATGGCTGAAATCCCCTTGAGGAAAAATGAGCTGAGATTCCTACCATCATTGCCTGCAATGTGCACAGCTGGACATCACTTCGATGTTCACGCTCCACATTGCCGGCTATAAAATCTCCCCCTAAAAGTAAAACTATTTGCAAGGAATCACATTGGTTATTTTTAATATGTAAAATGAATACCTTTAAAAAAAAAAAAAAAAATTATACCAGTGCTTCTAAAACAAATAATACACTGATATTAACACTGCACGTTATTTGTTTTAGCAACACGGCAACTCCGCATTTACCCCATAAGTGTTTTTCAGAAACAACTTTTTGACGAACCTATCTTAAATGAGATCATGTCCACAAGAATACCATATTGTTTCAGATGGAGCAAATATTTGGCTTGTTGTTACATTAGAACTACTACATCTACATTCTGATCTTGCCCAAAAACACAATTTATTTTCGCATACTGAAGAATGATCTAAATTATATTTATGGGATTTTTTTTCAGTAATGTCCGTTAATCACATCTACAGATGTCTACTGTTGGCCGTGTGTTTGATTGTCTACCAACCACACTAACCACTGACAGACTCCTATGTGTGTTGTCCCTACTGTGTGGCCAAAATAATCTTTTTGCAGTGATCATGGCCTTGAAATTGTCAGTCTGTATTTGAAAATAGAATACAGTTGTTTTATCCTCTAAGTCTTTATTCCAGCCGAGCTGATTTTTCTTTCTTATTTTTTTATTGTGTAGGTTGGATGTGGTGCTATTGGCTGTGAAATGCTGAAGAATTTTGCACTTCTTGGAGTTGGTGGTGGCTTAGAGAGAGGCATGGTAAGAATAGTTGGGACATTATCACTAGAGAAAGGGTTATGGTAAAATACTAGACATTTTTGGGGGGTTTTAGACAAACTAAATCAGCCCAAATCAGGCAAGGTATATTTTATTCCATTATGTTAATTTGAATATAAAGAGCTCATGTATATTGTATATGTGGACTGTTTCATACCACTGACTGGAAGTTTTGAATTTCTACAATGTTATTGATATCCAAGAAGCAATATTCATGAGGCCTGATTTCATATATTTGCTGGTGAATTGATAGGCTACATTCATAAGAATGTTTAGCCCACAAAATGGATACCTCAACTATTTTGTAAGTGACGGGTCCACTTCAAGGCAGAAATAGGCAATCTGTGGCTCTCCAAATGTCAAAGACCTACACTGTCCACTCTAGCTCTGGTTTTCTAACTGAACTCATTTGCAACTTTTGTGTTAAAACCATGCTGTTATAAAATATTTTATTTTGAAACTGTATTTGTTTTGTTTTCAATGGTTACATTGCTGAATAAAATAAGGGGTTCAAGTCCCTTAGATATATTTCTTTTAAAATAAGCTTTCTTTATTTTTTTTATAAGTATTTGGCTAATTTGCACAACTCAATTGTAGAATACCAAATCTTCTTTACCATACTTAGTAAATAAACTAACTTGTTGTAATTAAATCACTACAAAATGTATGTTTTTGTTGTGGAAAACCCAATATTAATTTATTTTGGTTTCACTTAGATTACAGTGACAGACCCAGACTTGATTGAAAAATCAAACCTGAACAGGCAGTTTCTTTTCCGACCTCGCCACATTCAGGTATGTTTTTCTATGCTTTTTGATGGAATTTGTAAAAGGCATGTAGATAAACCACAAATTAAAATATGAACCAGTTAAAGGACAGCTAAACCCTAAAATGTGAAATTACATATAGGAAGAATGAAAGTAATGTGGACTGTAGACTGGCATTCCACTGTAGCTCTGATAAAGGGTATACTACATTAATTTCGCCTGGGTAATATTTATGCAATAGATAGATTTTGCTATACCATTTTACAAACTCTTTGCTTGTTCTCCAATATATTCTCTGTCCTTACTGAACCAGGTCATGCCCCAAATGTTATCAAACCGTGCCCCTAATAATGTCCTACACATGCCATACCACATGGAAATGACCCCAAGCTATTATGAGACTCTTACAGCACTTGGATAAGACTGATGGTAAAACTCTGGCATTAGATAGAGATTTTAGGGAAGATAAGGGAAACATTAGCAGCTGCTTTTAATATATTCACTCTGCAAATAAACACAGAAAGTAGGTAAATAACAATAATATGTTTATACATTTGTCCATTAATATTTACCTAAAAAATACAAACGGAAAATAATAAAATTGAGTACTTTTAACAAACTAAAGTGGGACTGAACATCTATTCCTCCATACAATATAGACAACTGATGCCACACCCTATATCTTCAGTGCAAAGCAAAATTGTAGTTTGTCTTGATATTTAAAGTCCAAACAATAATAATCTATGTATTTTTCTCATTTTTATTTTAACGTTGATTTATAATATGACAAACTGCAACATAACTTGTGTGGTGCAATAAAGTATTGTATTCTCTTTTATGTATTTTTAATATTTACAGTGCAAATTAAACAAGATTATAAAGACTTGCAATTAAGTAGGCCATAGCCCCATAAGATTTACAAAAAATTAGATAATTTCTTTATTTACCTTTATTGTTTTCTGGTTTTTTTTTCCCCCCTTTTCCAATTTACCAGAAACCTAAAAGTTGTACTGCTGCTGTTGCAACCCTAAACATCAACCCTCAGTTGAAAATTGACCCACGATTGGATAAGGTGTGTCCTGCCACAGAGAATATCTATAGGGATGAGTTTTACAGTAGACAGGACGTCATTGTGACTGCACTGGACAATGTGGAGGCCAGAAGATACGTAGACAGGTAGCTGTATGTGCTGCAGATTCTGTACCTGCAAACAGGTTCATTTATTTATCTACATGTTAATATGTGAGAATCTCACCAAATATGTTTATGATAAACTTAAGTGTACATTCTGTAGAACACATTGCAACAACTAGACTAATGCTTCTAAAAATGTTTTTGTGGGTTTTTTTTCACATTTCAGAATGGTGTTATCAGTAACAATTTTATACATTTTCTCTGTTACAGTCGTTCTGTGTCCAACATGCGGCCTCTTCTTGACTCTGGGACCATGGGGACAAAAGGACACACAGAAGTGATTGTACCTCTCTTAACAGAATCATACAACAGTTATGTAAGCATTGACTGAGCATCTAAATTATAAGCTATGACCTTTGTATTGTGTGCAATCAAGAAAAGACAAATCCGTAATCAAAATATATTTTTGGAAATGTAAATTAGCTTTTTCTTTCATCCTGTCTGGGGGAACACTGCTACCATGGGTTGTATGAGGGGAGCTAGGAGTTGGCGCTCAAACAGTTAATTATTTGTTCAACCAACAGACAGACTCCTCCCCTCTGCAACCCCACACATCCTCTGTGTAATTTGAGTGCCGAAAGAGTTGGGCTGACTCTTTGCTGCTCTTGCAGCATTTGCAGCATTGTCTTACAGACGTAGAGAAATTTCTTTTATTTTCATTTATTTTATCTTTCTTTACTTAAGATTAGGTGCAGGTGCAGCAGCTGCTACTTACTGGGACTGTCTTGGAAACACATTTACTCAAGGACCCCGGCTACTGCATTGTCAGAGCACAGACGGCTCTTGTACTACAGATCACTTTAAGAAGTGACAGGAGGGTGACCGGCGCTGCTAGTCGGCAGAGACCGCTGCAAACCCAATGCCACCATTTTTAGGACGGTACCAAGTTCCATAGTAATGAGAGAGGGAGATTTCTTGGATCGCATACATATATATATATATATATATATATATATATATATATATATATATATATATATATATATATATATATATATATATATGCACACACAAATACACACACACACCATCTCTTACCATTTGAGTTCTGGAACAACATGAGTGTATAAAAAAAATCTTCCAAAATCCCAACTGACTCCCTGTCAGCGGATGGTCTTCTTGCATCCAATCTTGGATACCAGGTTGCAATAGATTATTCATCCGGACACCAAAGTGCGCTCTCTTCAGAACTCTGTGCAAAGGGTTCTGGCCTTTCCTCTGCCTTCCATGCTAGTATGCATCAAGCTACTGGGCCAGATGATCTCCACGTTCGAGATACTTTTGTTTGGGAGATTACATTCACGCACCTTCAGTTGACCTATTAATGGAAGGGCTCAACTTTTCACTTGGATTCTCAGTTAATCCAGTTGTCTCAGGAATCCCGTCTGTCCCTTTGCTGGTGGCTAATGAAGAATCTTCCGTCCATGGGCAGTTCCTTTGCCCCATGGTTTTTGACCATTGTCACAACAGACACAGGCCTCCTTGTTTGTGGTGCCGTGGTATTACATTTGCACCTTCAGGGGAAACCTTGTTTCCGATATATGTCTTGGAATTGAAGGTCATGTTGCATAGGGCACAGCAAGTTGTGCAGGGTACTCCGGTACAACTCCAGTCCGACAATGCCACAGCCGTGATATCTGTTTCTATTCCAATGCTGGCCCAAGAATTCAGACGAGTGAAACAAGGAGAGACTGCCTGGTGGCTCCACATTGGCCAGGTTGGTTCTGGTTCACAGACCTTCTGTGACTGGCAAGTGAGTCTGCTGTTATGCGACAAACTGCTACTACAGGGCCGGTATCGGTTCCAGGACCTTTAATGGCGTTGCTATTGAAACCAGTCTGTGGTGGGCAAAAGGTTTATCTGCCAGAGTAGTAGACACTATGTTGCGAGCTTGGAAGCTTGCTTCTGCCTGCATTTATCACAGAGTGTGGTGTATCTACATTAGGTGGTGCGAGCGGCGCTCTTGCAACACGGGGGATTTCTCCTTCATCCATCTGGGGGACACTCCTTAACCATGGGATTGAGTTGGGGGGAGGAGTATGGCACCCAAAGAGTTAACTTTTTTCAGCTGACAGCATATCACCACCGCCAATTCCCACATACCTCAGTTTTGAATTGGGTGCCCTTGGAAGAAGGTTGCACCTGAAGAGCTCCAAGAGAGACAGTGAACAGGGTTCACTGGTTTATAGTTTTTTTCCTTTTCTTTTGCAGGTTTTTTCTTTTGACAGTGGCGAGAGGCTCCGTGCAAATAGAGCTGACTCGTGGGAGAAGCGCCTGTCGGGGGAAGGGGGGCGCAGCCCCGCTGACAGAGAGGTAAGAAGCGCTTCTCACAGCGGGAAGCAGTCGGCAAGAGACTCTCCCCGCTGATGCAGGACGGGCGCTGCCATTAGGCAGAGAGCGCCTTTACTGCTGAGGTTCCCCGGAAGCCAGCTGGAGTATACCAAGTTCCTCCTGGGGAAGGCAGTGAATTCTTGAGGATGGCGCGCTTTGAGTAGCGCTAGCGGGGAACACATTCTAACAGGTTTTCCCCTAATATAAGAGAAAGGGCAAAACGCTGTTAAGGTAAACACAGAAGGAGAGCCAGTGGAAGGGGAATGTGTTTGAGGAACACCGCTACCCCCCCCCCCCCCCTGCTGAGTGAGCACGTGGAAGATCCCTTTTTTGGCGCCAAGCTTCAAAAGGAAGACAGTTGCAGCAGTCATTTGAAGAGAAGCGCACTGTTGACACATATCTTCCCCGCTGAGTATCACTTTTATTTTCATGTGTGTGCATGTGTAGACATGTATATTATAAGACATGATGTGTTGAGAGAACTACTGTTTATGAGAAAGCTATAAAGTTCTCCAAGCCTGTCTTATTTAAATCAGAAATACTATGATATGCTAATATAACCTAATCTGTATTTTCTGATAAATTGGAGAAGTGTTTGTGAATTTTGAAACGTGATTTAGTTTTTCTTATCTTGTGATGGCAGATAAAAGCAAAACAACACGTACCAAACATAATGTCTGTTCAAAATGTAATGTTAAACTAACAAGTGAACGGCTGGATCAGGGAGGGCTCTGTGCAGCCTGCACTGTGGCTCCTGTGAAACAGCCTATAGACACCTCTACCATAACGGTAGATCCTGCTGAGTGGGCGGCTGCCTTAACACAGCGAGTTAATACCCTTGTAAGTCTGTTATCTAAACCAGTTGAGATCCCATCTACATCTGTGGCTTCTCAGGGTATAACAGTAGGAATGACAGAGGAGTCATTTTCCCCAGGGGTCGGTGTATTTCCCTCCCCAGCCCTCCCGGGGGCTTCCCAGATGGGAGAGGTGGGTTGGTCAGCGGTGGCTAAAAGCCTGGACCGGCTTACCCATCTACTGGAGAACCCTAGACACAAGCGTAGTGTTAAAAGATGTAGACAAATAGCTAAAGCGCTGTGGTCAGTGTCAGACTCTGAGAGTTCCTCAGAGGAGGAGGGGGAATTGTTGGACGATTCAGATGTGTCCATTATAGAGTCAGAAGGAAACTCTAGGCACCAGGGTATGGACGATCTGGTAAGAGCAGTTCGTCAGACCCTGGGGTTTGCTGAAGTAGAAGAGACAAAGTCCTTAGACCACTCTCTCTTTAAAAAAGCTTCTAAGCAGGTGGTCAGGTTCCCTCCCTCAGTTGAGTTGAGGGATATTATAGCGGCCTCTTGGAAATATCCAGATAAAAGGTTCTCTATGCCAAGGAAGTTGGGCGTATTGTATCCCCTTCAGGAGGAGGATATGACCCGTTGGGAACAGGTGGCAAAGGTAGATACACCTGTGGTGAGATTGGTTCGTCAGACTACACTACCTGTACCCGGGTCAGCGACCTTACAGGACGCGACTGACAAGAAATTAGAATCCCTGCTGTAGTCGATCTTCTCGGCCGCCGGTATTAGCCTCTGGCCAGCATTGTCCTCTACCTGGGTAGCTAGGGCCATGGAAGTCTGGGCAGGGCAGTTAGAGTCTGCCTTGCAGGAATCAGATTTACTGCCTCTGGCCATGCAGCTAAGGGAGGCAGCAGGCTATGTATAGGAAGCGGCCCATAATTCGGCCTCCATAGCTTCGTCTATTTCAGCTACAGCTGTAGTAGCTAGAAGGGCGTTATGGTTAAGGGCTTGGAATGCGGATTCAGAGTCTAAACGATCATTAGAATCCATCCCGTATACGGGTGGGATGTTATTTGGTCCAGAATTAGACTCTTGGATTTTACAGGCTTCAGGGGGCAAGAAGACGTCCTTGCCTGTAAATACTCCAAGACCTAGTTCTTTCAGACAGCCTCCTTACGTGGGGCGGGTCTGGCAGAGGCCAGACTACCGATCCAGGGGCCGTGGAATCCAGGAGACAGTCCCGTAGGGGAAGGTCATCCTTTGCCCCTGTGGTGCGGAGAGCTTCTTCCGCCAAGCTGCCGGATAGACCAGCGGCATGACTACCACCCACCTCTGGTTCCAGAAGGTGGGGTGGGAGGACGGCTGCTTGGGTTTGTCCGGCGGCAGACAGGGTCCTCGGTAGACGAGTAGGTCCAGAATATCGTGATAGAATTCATGGGACCAGCGCACCTCAGGTTTTGGAAAAAAATTACCTCGCTGGCTTCTGTCAAATCAGAAAGAGCTCAGGACTGTCGATTTGCTTCGTTCAGACGAAGCTATACAGGCTTAGAATTTCCCGTAAGGGAAAAGGTTTTAGTCACACCCATTCAGGGTGCTAAGGCTAGACGGGTTGTTCAGTCTATGACCGAACTTCTAGAGTCTGAAAGGGTCACAGAGAATCCCTTGTCTAAGAATGAGTTTCTTGAGACTAGTGAGGGACTTGGTACGCAGCAGAAGGTTGTCTCCACAGGACAAGTTGAGGTCCTAGATGGAGTGGACAGGCAGGATCCTGTCAGACAAGAGGCTGTCAGTAGCCAGGTCTTTGAAGCTGCTGGGAAAGATGGTGACATCTTTCGCGACTTTACCCTGGGCAGGGTCCCATCCCAGAGGAGCATTCCTGTGCTCGAGGTACCAGTAGAGGAGGTAGGTCCTCAGCTGGTGGTTGCTGGACAAGAACCAAACAGAAGAACAAAGACAAATAAATATTTGGACGTAGTGAGGGCATTACGTATATATGTTAAGAGATCTGCAAAGATACGTAAGACAGAGTCTCTATTTGTGTTGTTTGACTTTTCCAAACGGGGATGGCCAGCATCTAAGCAAACTATTGCCAGATGGCTTACCCTGACTATCAGGGAGGCTTATGTCCAAAGTATTAATCTCCCTGTGCCGAAACGTATTGTTGCCCATTCTACCCGTTCGGTTGGGGCGTCTTGGGCGGCTCGTAATGGAGCCACGGCGGACCAGCTGTGCAGAGCAGCCACCTGGTCCTCGGTCTATACCTTTACGAAATTCTACCAATTTAATGTATTTGCGTCTGGGGACGCCTCCTTTAGCCGTAGTGTTCTGCGTGCAAGGAGATTAGAGCGGTCCCACCCTTCAGAGGGATTGCTTTTGTAAGTCCCCATGGTTAAGGAGTGTCCCCCAGATGGATGAAAGAGAAAACGGGATTTATACTTACGATAAATCTTTTTCTCTGAGTCCATCTGGGGGACACTCCGATCCCCCCCGTCTTTTCGTTGTTTTGTCTCCACTCCCCCCTCTGTTGAGTGGTGTGTCTTGGTTGATTGGCCCATCTTCCTAATAGCTTTTGTAATCAAACTGAGGTATGTGGGAATTGGCGGGGGTGATATGCTGTTAGCTGAAAAAAGTTAACTCTTTGGGTGCCAGACTCCTCCCCCCGGCTCAACCCCATGGTTAAGGAGTGTCCCCCAGATGGACTCAGAGAAAAAGATTTATCGTAAGTATAAATCCCGTTTTTCGTCTTTCTATTCTCTTGGCCTTTCTCCAAGATGGTTTGTCCGCGGGTTTTAGATTCAGCTCTCTGAGAGTCCATGTATCTGTCCTCTCTGTCTGTTTCCAAAAGAAAATTGAAGAGCTGCTGGAAGTGAGGATCTTTCTTCAAGGGGTCTTGCATATCCAGCCACCTTAAGTTCCACCCACAGCTCCTTGGGATCTGAACTTGGTGCTAACTGTGCTTCAGAGCACTCTCTTTGAACCATTGAGCACGGTCGACTTCAGGTTGCTCACGTGGAAAGTGGATTTCTCTTGGCCATAGCTTCTGCGCGGAGAGTTTCAGAACTTGGAGCCCTTTCTTGCTGCTTGCCCATGATTGGGCTGTTCTGCGGATGGTTCCTTCTTTTCAACCTAAGGTGGTTTCAGGTTAGGAGATCGTAGTCCCAGCTTTCTGTGTGCGGGATGAATCTTTGAGCTTACGATCTGAGGAATCCTTAGATGTTGTTAGTGCCCTTCTGCCGTTCGCATGTAAGTTAAACGAACTTCGGATGTTCGAAAGACAGATTCCCTCTTTGTGCTGTTGCAGGTTTAGAAGAGGGGACGGCCAGCTACTAAGCAGAACATCGCAAGGTAGATCACATCCACTGTTAGGCAGTCCTATGTCACGAGAGACCGGTCTGTGCCTAGCCATATTGTTGCTCATTCCACCCACACAGTTGGTGCTTCTTGGGCTGCACAAATTGGAGTTTCAGCAGATCGGCCTCCTTATTCTCTGTATCTACCTTTACTAAGTTTAAGGCCAGAGCAGGCAGTCAGAGTTCTGTTCGTTATTAAGGTACTGAGCAAGGGTATTCAGACCTCCCCCTTCATCGAAGCAAGGGGGGGTCTCTTGACATCCCGGAACTATAAAACTATAAGGCCCCTTAAGAGACAAGGGTCTTCAGGACCACCTGCAATGCAAAGCTCAGGTGGTTCCCTTTCTCCCTGAGATAGGCCGAAGATTTCTTTAGAAGAAGTGAGCCTCCGATTAACTTGAGGTATTATTGCCCACAAGGCTCTCGCCCAAACCCCCTCTATACGTGAACACACTAACAAAAAATGTGGATAAAGTGCCAAGTGCTTTCGTTCAATAAAATAGTACTCATATGCCCTGGCCTAGTGGCCAATGGGGTATAAAATGTTTTTGGTCCAGCAAAAGGACAGGACCAAAAAATTAAAAAGTGATGCAAGTAAGGACGAGTGCATTGTGCAGATGCTTTACTCTGTGCTAGGTGAGGGTATCTGTCCCACTACCCTTGTATTTTCAGGTCACCCACGGACACTGATCCCCGTGGGCGCAAGCACCTGGAGTTTCAATCACCGCCGGTCTTCTGGCACCAGACCAAAACAGCCTGCCCAATCAGAGAGTAGCATCTCCCTCCTACTAGAGCAGATACTATGCTTAAACTTAACCAAAAGGCAAGGAAGCATCTGGAGAGCCATATTATACTTGAAAATTACATAATCTGTTGAGCATTGATGGGCAAAATAGTTTAACTACTGTTGATTGGGCAATGTTGGTATGCATCTGCTTCAGTTGGGGTGTACTGGGTAATTCTGGAAATAATATGCTTGTTATTTGTGCTGTGTAATTAATAATATGTTGGCCTGTTTTATAAACACTGTTAGGCATGCTATGTATGTATGACGTGCAATCACAACCATTGTTTTGCATAGCCACGCCTAGCTCAGCTGCTTTAGTCTTCAAACTGAGTTTTTATATTTTGTTTGTTTTGGCCTGACTCCTAAAACTTTTTATAATGCCCCACCTTAATACATTGGGCAAAAACTACTATTAGTGTGTTGCCTCTGAATGTGATTATCTTTCAGTAGGTGGCAATAGAGACAGTGAAAGTAAACTTATACTGTGCTAGAAAATATAGCATTTTCATATATATATATTTTTTTTTTATTTGAATGGGACTTTTCTTGGCACTTTTAGTTTTAAATCAACAGAGAGAGCCCTCCAGCACCTTCATAAATCTGTCCTCCTTTCAGTAAACAACTGTACTGGTTGTGTAACAGTTAAAGGGATGCCACGTACAGGAAATGTCTTAACAGTTGGTTTTCCACAGCTAAATAACAACTTTGCTTTTGTAATTGTATTCAATACATTCTTACTATTGTGATGAAGCCCATTTACATTTTGTACTGTACTTCCTCCCCAAACAATTGGCAACATGTTGCAGTGTGTTACCTTTACGTGCCATTTAACAGAGACTTCTTGGACAGCAGTTGTAATGTTTTGCCATTGCTTAATGTGTCCTAAGTCCCTGCTCAGTAAGTGGAGCAGTATTGCAATGAAGGTACTTATCGGTTAAGTAATATGAAGCATCGACATCTAAGTGTCTTTAAATGGAAATGTGTACAGTGATTTTTCTCAAATGTGAACTACATGCAAAGTCACATTATGGTATACTACACTTTACTGGAATATCTGTTCTGTTAAATATCTTCTACTTAGTTACAACTTAATGGGTTAATTTGCTCTTGAAAGCATCCTCACTTATTTTGGCTATATATAGTTTGTTTGTTTTGTTTTTTATGTAGCGTGATCCTCCAGATGAAGAAATTCCATTTTGCACTTTGAAGTCATTTCCTGCAAGTATTGAGCACACAATTCAATGGGCCAGAGATAAGGTACAGTATAATCATTGACAATTGACTGATTACACATTAAGCGATATCTGGTACAAATATTTTATTTTGTATCTTTTCTTCTATAACCAGTTTGAGAGTTCATTTTCCCATAAACCTTCTTTGTACAACAAATTCTGGCAGACACATTCATCTGTACAAGATGTTCTACAGGTATGTACAGGAAACCTTACTACATTTGCACTGAAATCTCAGTCCCTGAAATGTAACCAGCCATAAGGGCCACGCATAAGTGTTTTATATGTTGCTCCTCCATAGATTACTAGTAGTCATGAATAAGATAAGTTATTTCATCTGTTACATTAGTATTGGGAGGTTATCCAGACATTTCTGAAATTGATGTTTATATTACAACTGAGTAAATGTCACTAATATACATTATCCACCTGCTGTATTATTCTAATCTGACAAGATAACAGCAATAATATGGTAAATGTCATAAAAGCTAAAGAGCTCATGACACGATCTTTCACTTCATTTGGCATTACCATTATATACAAGAATAATGTAGAGAAATGGACACGTTCTTAAATAATGTAAAAAAAATAATTCAGACACATCTAGAATGGAAAAAAATAAGTGTAGGGGCTTACAGGAATGAGGGGAAGGTAGTTGATGTCTTCACCTTTAAATCACTTTTTTTTTTTTTTTTTTTTTGAATGGAGAACTACACCTGCATCAGTTAACGACAAGACTACTGATAGAAAATAGTATTCCATCAATGGTTAAGATGCGTGGGTTGTCCATTATTTCAAAGCATATCTATAATTAATTATGCATATTTTACTTTCATTCGGCTTAAAATTTAAAACAATCAAGGAACAAAACATAGAAGTATTAGTTAGAGGTTATTAAAAAATAAATCTCCCATCCCTTGATGAACACAGACTTCATTCAGTCAAGGGATCTACAGTATAGCAGTAATAGAGAACTCACTGATGGAAAGTTATTTATGATCAGTAGACCTACCATAAAAGCAATATAATGACCTTGATGATGTCCCTGGATTTAATATTAAACAATTTCCTAGTATTATTTTCCTTGTTTTGGTAGCAGACTTTATTCTTATCCTATATGTTACATAAGTTAAGGAATTTATAGAAGTACTAATATTGGCGATTTTATCACATTTTGATCAACCTAAAGTTAAAAACAAATGGTGCATTGGCACTTTGATCTATTTCAAGGACCATGCCATTACTCAACTGCATCAGTGTTCTCGTTTACTTCAATGTGAAAGCTGCACAGCATATTGTTTTTAGCAGTTAAACATGCTTTGCATGCGCTCTGATGCCACAACTGCTAAGATGACTGAAAAAATGTGGGCTATGCATCTCTACAGGTCTATTGTCTACTGGCCATACCTTCCATATCTATAACTAGTGCAGGTGCACCTCTGGCAAAAAATGTAAACTGGTGATACAGTTCAAAACAACGTAAGGGTTTGTAGAACCTTTCCAGTATAACACAAGGTTTAATTGTGTGTTTGGTATGCAGTGAACCCATGTAATTTGCATTGGAACTGCAGATGGAGCATGTTTGGTGTTCCCTGCCACGAATCATGTGAGAATTGTCTTTAAATCTTGGTCATAATGATTCCTATAGTCACTATATGTGTAGTTACATGTGTTCACTCAGCTGGGAACACAAGTAAAAGCTTTTTGGATAAATCCTGTTCAAAGTACATTTCTCTTTTATATCCATTTGGGGGGCTCTGCTTACCATGAGATATAGAGTCCGCTGTGCTGGGAGTAAGACACTAAAAACACTCATCTGGTCCTTCAGTTTTTTAATTAGTGTCCACGGAGTAGGGCACTTTTTAGTTGTTTCTTTTTTATTTTTATTTTATTTCTCGTCCCCAAGGCAGAGAGCGGGGATGGTGCAGATGTGGCGCTTCCATGCCGTCCACATGCTCCAACGATAGGCTCCCGTTGAAGGGTCACCTGCCACCCAGGGACCCAGCAGCTGCACCAGGGCAGCATCGGACCTCGCCGGACGCCATGGCATGCAGCCCCAGTCTCCCCCAGCACGGCTGAGACAGGGCTGGCTGCGGTCCCTGCTAGCTATAAGGCGATGACTACAAGCAGAGAGGGTGCAGACCATGTTGAAGAGTCAGGTAGCCAGGGGGAGAATAACCTGGTAGGGGGCTGTGGTAGTAACTGCTCCCACCGGGAGACTATTTGCAGTGCAAGGTGCTGCCATTGTTGGGGCTGGAAATAAGGCAGGAGGTGCTCCTTCTCCAGAAGGTAGCACTTCCCTCCTTGTCGAGTTTTCTGTCGGAGAACCCTGCCATTTCCTTACTAGTCCATTGCATCTGCCGTTCCAGATCACTCCTATGCATGTGAGAAAAGTTTTTCACTGAGGGTTGATTTTGTGGTATTCTGACTTTGCTTTTATGCTGTTTTGTCACTATTGCTGTTTCTGTACTCTTTATTATTTTTTCTCACTTGTCACCTGTACTCTCTTTTTTTGCACATTGAGTACTGACCCATTTACCACTTTTTGAGTCACTGTACTCTCTGAGTTTTGTTACTGTTTACTGACTTATTTAGCTTTAAATTTTCATATTGGCACTTTTACTGCAAGACTATTGAGATAGATAGATAGATATCTATTTGTATTATAATCTGTGTAGGTAAACTGTTAGATCAATCTCTCTGATTTCTATTGTTTTCTATGGTTTCTCCTCTCCCTTTTTTTTCTATGTTCCTACATTATGTCAGAGTAAGTGGCTACTTCCAGATCCAAAGATGCTGGGGCAGCTCTGTAGTGTACTTCAACTGTTCAAAGTGCCAGACGAAGTTACCGAGTGAACGGTCAGAGCCAGATGCCCATTGCTCGACTTATGATTTTGAGGATCAAGGTCTGCGTACGTCTGTGGGACGCACCAGAACTGCTGGAGCCGACATGTGCCAGGTCCATTGGGGAACTTAAATGGGATGCATTTGTCGCCTCGGGTTCTTTGCTTTAAACCATTGTGGCAGCCTCCTGGGTTGTCAAAGCAGTAGAAAAATGGGCTGGCATACAGTCTGGGATGTCTAGATCCAAGTTAACGCCTTTAGCGGAACATATGAAGGAAGTGTCCAAATGCTTGGGCAACCGATTTCCTTGATGCAGATCTGGGTATGTCCAGGACCTCTGCCTTGGCAGTAGCGGCCAGATGTGCTCTCTGGTCAGTTCCTGGGAGGCAGATGTGGAGTTCAAGAAACCTTAGGAGGCGTTACTCTTTAGGGGGTTGGTTCTCTTTGCCCAGTACTGGATAACATAATTTCTCAGGCCATGGGAGGACGGAGCTCATTTCTTCCTATTAATGCCTCAAAGTCAAGGGCCAAAGTTTCCTGTTTTTTTTCCATCAATAGATCAAGAGGAACTTACACGAGGGGTCAGTCCTTTGCCCCATCAGGGGCTTCTCAGATAGGTAGGGAGGCTTGGACGTCCTGGACTAAATGAGGTGTGGTGTGGTGACGCCGAACCTCCTTCAGGGTCTGTGATCCCAGTAAGAAGCAAAGTTAACCATCAACATCCTCGAACTATGAGCAGTTTTCAACTTTCTGGTGCAGGCTCGATTCGTTCTACTGAATAAGCCCATTCGACTTCAATCCAACAGAGCCATGGATGTGGCGTATATAAATCGCCAACGGCAGACCAGAAGTCCAGTAGCTATGAAGGAGGCAGCCAGGATCATGCGGTGGGTGGAACTTATCCCAGAAAACCTGTCTCTTTTCATCCCAGGGGTGGACAATTGGGAAGCCGACTTCTTGAGTCTCCATGCAACTCATCCCGGGGAATGGTCCCTCCATCGCGAGAAGTTCGAACAGATTGTGGAAAGGTGGGGACAGCCGGAAGTCGACATGATAGCTTCTTGGATGAACCACAAAGTGGCTCATTGTTTTGCCAGAACCAGGGATCCACAGGCATTCCTTGTGGATGCCATGACTGTTCCCTGGCAATACCAGCTAGTGTATCTTTTTTTCTTCATTCCCCATGTTACCTCGGGTGCTGATAAAGGGCAAGAGGAAAAGGTGCCAGTAATTCTGCTGGCACCAGACTGACCGAGAAGGTCATGGTACGCCGATTTTCTCAGCATGGCCTTAGAACTACCCTAAACACTTCTTGTCGATCTTTTAAGCCAGGGTTCATTTTTCCACCAAGACTTAGAAAGGTTGGCTTTGACAGCCTGGAGATTGAGGCCACGATTCTCCGTAAAAAGGGTCAGTCTGAGAATGTCATCCAGGCCATCATTAGGACCAGTGTCTTACAAAAATTATCACCAAGTCTGAAAGACCTACTTGGGCTGGTGTTAAAGGTGAAGTGCTTTTACCTTTGCTTTCTGACTGGCTTGTTTTTTGTCCTTCCTGCAGGAAGGCCTGGACTATGCCTGTTTTGCCTGCACTAGGCCTGTTTTCCTAGAGGTCCAGGCCTTTCTTCAGGGGGATCTTCATGTGCATCCACCCTTTGTTCTGCCAGTAGCGCCATGGGACCTGAACTTGGTTATTTCTGCGCTACAGAAGTCACCTTTTGATCCCCTGGAAACTGTCTCAGATTTATTTTCTGGAAAGTGTCCTTTTTACTCGCTATATCGCCTAGATGTATGTCTGGATTGGCTGCTCTGTCTTGCAGATCGCCCTTTCTTGTTTTCACTCTGAGAGAGCTTTTCTGCGAACCAGGGCTTCTTTCCAGCCCAAGGTGGTGTCACAAATTTCATATCAACCAGGATATTGTTATACCTGCATTGGGTCGGAATTTACAATCTGGAAGTCAAGACTCTCTTCTCCTGTTGGATATAGTTAGGGCCTTGTGGGTCTATGTGGACCACTCGCTCTCCATACGTAAAACTCCTCCTATTCGATGCACACAAGCGAGGATGGCCAGCAACGAAACAGACTGTTGCCAGGTGGATTAAGGCTACCATCCATCAGGCTTATCTCTTGGAGGGATCTCCAATGCCTGACGAGATGACCAATTACTTTATCAGATCGGTTAGTGCCTCCCAGTCGGCGTAGAATGGAGCCTCAGTCGAACAGTTGTGTCGGGCAGCTACCTGGTCTTCTGTTCACAAATATGTGATGTTAAATACTTTCGTGTCAAAAAGGACAAAAGTATTATAGGAGTGATACCTTTATTGGCTAACCCAAAAAAATATTATATTTGCTAGCTTTCAGAGCACAGAGGCCCTTTCATCAGTCAACTTTACTAATGAATCCCTAAGAAACAGGCATAACATTTAAGAGCTGTTACATCAAGAAATTTGTACAGGGGTGGGGGATATATCATTAAAATAAGCTAAAGTAATATGACTGAGGTTTTTTATTATGGATGGAAGCCTAAAGTCCTATGAGTTCAGAGATCTGGAGTCACTGCTGTGGGGTGTGAAGTGTGTCCAAGTAGTGGATCATAAATCCATGTGTTAGATTGAGCCCTTATGTCAATGACTGGAATGCTTTTATTAGCTTAAATTCCCAGATTTTTCTCTCCCTGTCATTTTTAAAAAGACATTTCAGTATTAGGACTTTTAAATCTGTCATATTGTGTCCTGATCTAGAGAAGTGTTTACCCACGGGGGTGTCCAGACTTCTCTTTATTGTGTGTCTGTGTAGATTCATCCTGGATTGTAGTTTCTGCTTGGTCTCTCCAATGTAAATTTCCTCAGGGCACCTTGTACACTGTATCATGTACACCACATTGGAGGATGTACATCAGAATGTGTCAGTGATTTTATAGTCCCGTTGTGTGTTGGGTATGTGGACTGTGTTTGTTGGTAGAGCATGGGTGCAGGTTTTTCATTTTTTGTTTTTGCAAGGGAAGGTGCCAGTCTCTGATAGTGATGGGAGGGCACTTCTAATGAGGAGATTTCTTAAATTTGAGGGCTGTTTGTGTGAAAGGAGAGGTAAATCTGGGAATATTTCCTTCAGTCTATTGTCTTTCTGAAATATAGGTTGAAGGTCAGCAGCAATTTTCCCCAAGATGTTCATGTGGGGATTCTAAGACCACTAGGGGCACCCTGCTGTTAACCTCCTTCTGTTTGTAATCCAGGAGGCTACTCCTTGGGATCCTTGTGGCCTTGTGGATCTGTTCAACTATAACTGTTGGATGGTATCCTTGTTGTAGGAATGTATTTCTCAGTGAGCAGTTTGGCTGTAAATGATGGTCTTCTTTATGTGTCCTGGGTGAAAGCTATTCCATCTCAAATATGCTGGATGGCCTGTAGGTTTATGATAGACTGATGTTTGTACTTTCCATATACCTTCAACAAATTTCACCCAACTATTAGACTCACTCTTAACTACTCACAATCTCAGAAACATTTCCTGGACATGACCCTATACAATTAAAACAATACTATACAAACATCTGTCTGTCATAAACCTACAGGCGTCCCATGTGATAGCTAGGTCCTCACAGATAGGCAGGGGGACGGACGCTCAGGAGGATCTGCAGCCTGGCCGGGACCCGCTTCTCCACGCTGGACATGTAAGTTTTATTTTCTTCCTTCCTTGAGGAGGATCCGCAGCGCTGAAGACACCTGAGGGAATAAGATAAGGCTATAGTGTTTGTGTGTGTGTGTGTGTGCTGGAGGCTATACTGTGTGTGTGCTGGAGGCTATACTGTGTGTGTGCTGGAGGCTATACTGTGTGTGTGCTGGAGGCTATACTGTGTGTGTGCTGGAGGCTATACTGTGTGTGTGCTGGAGGCTATACTGTGTGTGTGCTGGAGGCTATACTGTGTGTGTGCTGGAGGCTATACTGTGTGTGTGCTGGAGGCTATACTGTGTGTGTGCGGGAGGCTATACTGTGTGTGTGCGGGAGGCTTTACTGTGTGTGTGCTGGAGGCTATACTGTGTGTGTGCTGGAGGCTATACTGTGTGTGTGCTGGAGGCTATACTGTGTGTGTGCGGGAGGCTTTACTGTGTGTGCGCGCTGGAGGCTATAGTGTGTGTGCGCGCTGGAGGCTATAGTGTGTGTGCGCGCTGGAGGCTATAGTGTGTGTGCGCGCTGGAGGCTATAGTGTGTGTGCGCGCTGGAAGCTATAGTGTGTGTGTGCCAGTGTGCTAACATAGCATGTGTGTCCAAGAGTGGGGATCAGTGTGTTAATATAGTGTGTGTGTTGGTGAGTGTGAGTGAAGGGGCCAGTATATTTTGTGTGAGTGAAGGGGCCAGTGTATGTTTTCCTTCTCTAAAACTAGGTGCGTCTTATAGTCAGGTGCGTCTTATGGAGCGAAAAATACGGTACTTTAGCTTATTTTAATGATATATCCCCCCCCCCCCCCCCCCCCCAACAAATTTTATGAGGTAACAGCTCTGAAATGTTGTGCCTGTTTCTTAGTCATTCATTTGTAAAGGTGCCTGATGAAGGGGTCTATGTGCTCTGAAAGCTAGCAAATATAATAATAATTTTTTGGGTTAGCCAATAAAGGTATCACTCCTATAATACTTTCTGGCTAAAACGGTGCTGCAATAATAATTTTTAAAAATATTTTTTATGCTACACATCTGTTCACAAATATGAAAACATTGATGAAGTGAAAGTAACAGTCCTCCATCCAGCTGGTCCATCATCACCTTTTTCATACCCAAGAAAGCCTGATGTGTTATGGATTACTATGGTAGATGTTCTGTGTAAGGTGAGTCCGTTAATACAAAGACATAAAATTATCACAAATGTTTTAAATATTTCAGAATTAACATACTGTGTCATTGTACATAATAATATACATCAAAGGATTGTTTAAGGAGATACATTAAAATATATTAACTGGCCTAGATAGTTCTCATTATCATAATTTTAACAAACAGTCTAAAGTGAAATCTCTTATAGCAGATCAAGCTATTGTGAACCCAAATAAAACTTTGGGGATTTACTAACAACAGTATGAACAATTTTTTAGATGTTTTTCCAAATTTTGTAAAAAATTTTGGGAAAATACAAATTTTGATTTTGAAAATTTTACATTTTTAATTTTTATTGAAACATACTGCTGTAATATATCACATGAAAGCCCATAAAAGAGGTTTTAAAGCTCAATTAGGTGAGCTACAAATGCAAATTAAAAAAATGGTGAAAGCAAATGTTTCGTAATAAAATTGCAGCTTTAAAGGTATATAACTTCAAAACCAGTGTACATATCGACCTGAAATTTTGGTGTTTTTTTTATACTCATGGAAGCATTTATTATACCAAATTTCATTACAATCTGAAATGGTCAGTTTAAAACCCTGTGCTGATTTGATGTGAAATGACCCTCCCATCCTTATGTTCTGATGGTTTTGGTTGTAAGGTTCTTGTTTGAGTGTTAATTTAGTATATCCTTAGGGATTAGTTGGTTAAAAACTGAAGTACCTCTGTTCAGGAGGCATGGGGGGAGGGGGCAGGCCAGTCAAGTCAAGTCTTTTTTAGTACCTTACTCCCAACACAGCAACCTCTATAGCTGATGATATGCTGTGTTCACCAAATGGATTTAGAGAAATGGATTTTACGGTGAGTACAAAAATCCTTTTTGCCCTAAGTGTGAATGATCCATTAAAAGGATTTTTCTGCATTACTGTTTTACAGTAATCTTTGGTAATGTGCACATGCTAACATTCTCATAGGTCCAATATAATATCTGTGTTGCAGTCACATCTTCCCTTGCAAACACTACTTCTTTCATAAGACATCATTATAATCTAATGCACAGAAAGTTCAACATTTCTACTAAATCACCATTGCATTCCTACACTGCATGTTATGAGAAACATAGGCATGATTTATAGAGAGCAGGGATTTATGTGGCAGAAAAAGCTTTAAAAAAAGTTACTTCGTAGGAAGCATGCAATTCCAAATATAAGTTAAGGCACATTTGGTAGTAGTTTTTAAACTGACATTATTTTGTCAACCTGTGTACTTTAAAAAATGTATTGTTGTTTTTCTTCATGTTGTTGATCCTGTTTTTTTTGTTTGTTTGTTTTTCAAATAATAATCACAATGTTTTTTTGCCTTCTTAGAGGATAAAGTCTGGGGAGAGCTTAGAAGGCTGCTTCCATGTTGTTAAGCTGCTTAGCAGGAAACCTAGGAGTTGGTCCCAGTGTGTGGAACTTGCAAGATTAAAGTTTGAAAAGTATTTTAATCACAAGGTTGGTAAAACGAATGCCAGAAAGGAATTACATTGTATATACTTTTAAAAATACATGCAACCCATTGTCTTTTTTTGGCAAACAAAAGGGACGTGTCTAACAACTGATTTATAATGGTTGTGGTTAGGGTGGTTTGGAGCATAGAGAAAAAAGGTAAGGGCTGAAACTTCCCTTTACTATACCCCACAGCAAGTATGTCATTCACCACACAACTAGGGAGCGCTGATCCCCACCCCTAATTTCTGGTTTGGAGCATAGTTTGAACAGATCAGGAACATGACCAAATTTTTCCTAATCTTACAATCGAGAAAGTTGGGAGATATGATTTCTCCGAGAACACACAGATATCGGATAATTTTCCATACTGATTGGGGTTCTCTTTCATCCTATCTGAGGGAGACTGTTGCCATGGATTGTATGAGGGGAGCTAGGAGTTGGCACTCAAACAAACAGTTAATTATTTGTTTAACCTACAGACAGACTCCTCCCCTCTGCATCTTCTGTGTAATTTGAGTGCCCAACTCACTGCTCTTGCAGCATGTTCTTACAGACGTCATGTGCAAGCTGATTTTTGCAAGCTGAATTAATTCCTAGAAAGAGTGTGACATGGCTTTAAGAGAAGCTGTTTAGATCAATGGGATTTGTTTATGTTAAACTACCCAGAGGAGGCTGGTAGATAATTGTAGCACCTTGTACCATTTATGGCAGGAAGCAAATGTGAAAGCCTTTGAAAATCTCTCTTTCAAGACAATGAAATCTAACACATGTTTGGGAGGCCTCAGACATGCCGACTGCAGAGACAGGGTTGTATGTTAATGACAGATTCAAGCTGAATAGGGTCACAGAAAATGATCATATCATTTTCTCCAATATTATACTTACCAGAGGCATGTGTGGTATGCAGATGAAGGGAAACTTATGACCTGTTGTGTGGAGGTAAAATCATGTTTGTAAGCCATACTGTTGAAAAGTTAGGACAGTGCAAAGAAAACCTGACTTAAAAGGTGTTTTTACAGCAGAATCATAAAACCCTAAATTGCATTCTTGAGACCTGTTTGTTCTGACCTCACAGGAAGGGGGAATGTGGGGCCCTGCAGCTTGGTTTTAAAACTGTAGTGAAAATGTCTGGTTCACTCTGAGGTAGTCGATTCGATTGAAGAGGGTCCCATTTTTCCTGCTTCTCCCAGCACCAGAAACTTGATTCTAAGTGAGGTATCAATTCTGTGTTTTATCCTTTTTATTTTACAAGAAACAATTGCGTTATATTTGTATGCCTTTTTAACTGTTTTATCTTAAGCATTGTGGATGTATTTTCCATATTAAATTACACTTAATAAGTTCAAGTCTCTGTGTTCTTACGAATTCACGCGACAGTTTGGTCAAGACGCTACATAATTGAAACGGGGAGAACATTGTGGTTTATGTGAACTCTGATTAAAGTAAATTGTGTTAGATTAATGCTAGGGAGAACCGAAGGCTTCCTAAATAAGAGTGTCAGCTCTTGTCAGAAAAAACCTTGGTGGTGGCATAGTTAGTACCGCAAAGCTAGTGTGTGGCATAGATAGGGAAGGATTTAATAATTTTAGACAGACCAGGTGGTTGTTTTTTGGTTAACCCTTTGTCACACACGCATCAGACAGGCTCAGGTGAGTGCTTTTCGTGACAGACGTAGAGAAATTTCTTTTATTTTCATTTATTTTATCTTTCTTTACTTAAGATTAGGTGCAGGTGCAGCACCTCACAGGACCCCGGCTGCTGCAGATCCATTGCGTCGCCTCTCTTTTTTTCACAGGGAGTTATCATGGAAATCCCAAAAATGCAAAAGACTCAGGGGTTTTGGTCCAAAAACTGGATGGTTCCTTCAGGCCAGTATTGAACCTCAAGCAGTTGAATCTTCACCTGCGGGTAGTTACATTTCGAATGGAATCCCTGAGATCTGTCATCAACGGACTTGAGGCAGGTCAGTTCATGGCGTCAATAGATATCAAGGATGCCTACCTCCATATCCCAATCTGGAAAGCACATCAGGCTCTTCTCAGATTCACAGTGGGGTCTGCCCACTACCAGCTCAGAGCTCTTCCATTCGGACTTGCGACAGCGCCAAGGGTGATTACAAAGATCATGGCGGTTATGCCGTCTTATCTTCATTCCAGAGGGGTGCAATTAGTGCCCTATCTGAAAAAACGACTTACTGATCAAAGCTTCTTCAGCGCAATTGCTACAACAACATCTTCAATATTCTACTTGCATTCTAGAAAAGCATGGCTGGCTTGTGAACCGCCGGAAATCACAGTTAATTCCTTGTCAAAGGATGTCTTTTCGGGACTAATAATGGACACCAGTTGTCAGAAAGTATTTCTTCCAGAGGACATGATAAGGTCTCTGCGAGTTTTGACAAACCAAGTTCTGTCTTGCCGGAGACCGCCGGTCCTCCTGTGCATATGCGATTACTAGAAAATATGATGTCTGCTTTCGAGACTCTACCTTATGGCCGAATACATTCTCGATGTTTTCAATTGGACCTATTGAATAAATGGACAGGATCCCATTTGAAGTTAGAGCGTCAGCTGATTCTCTTATCTCCGGAAGCAAAGCAGTCTCTCAGATGGTGGATAGTCCGAGACAACTTGATAGTCGGCAGGTCCTTTGCCCCCTTGACTTGGATCTTAGTATCCACGGACCCCAGCCTTCAGAGGTGGGGGGGCGGTGGCTCTGATCTGTCCAAGAGTCATCTCTCCCCATAAATGTTCTGGAATTAAAAGCCATGTTGAGAGCATTGCAGGGAGCACAGCTAAACCTGCAAGGATTTCCAGTTCGTCTTCAGTCTGACAATGCCACGGCAGTATCGTACGTAAACAGGCAAGGAGACACCAGGAGCGACGGAGGTGACGTATCAGATTTTCGCATGGGCCGACAAACACATCCCCGCCATATTAGCAGTCTTTATTCCAGGAATTCACAACTGGCAAGCAGACTACCTAAACCGGCATGATGTTCTGCCGGGGGAATGGGTTCTTCATCCGGAGGTCTTTGAGACCCTGGTCGATCGGTGGGGGCTTCCAGATCGAGATCTGATGGCGTCTCGATACAACAGAAAAGTATCAGAGTTTTGCTCAAGAGCAAGAGATCCCTTGACAGTTGCGGTGGATGTGTTGACAATGCTATCGGACTTCAGGTTAGGTGACCGGTTTCCTCCCATTTCCATGATTCATTCGGAGAGTCAAGCAGGAACGACTGCCAGTCATTCTGGTAGATCCAGCTTGGCCGCAGAGTGTCTGGTATCCGGAGATTCTTCTAATGGTGGTAGGTCCACGTCTTCGGTTACCTCTTCGCGAGGAGATTGCTATTTCAGGGACCATTCCTACATCAGGATTTGACCTGGCTGAATTTAACGGCATGAAGCCAGCCTTTGGAAATCCAAAGGGTTTTCCAAGCGGGTAGTAGATACCCTTATTAAGGCTAGAAAGCCAGTTTCGGCCAGAATATATCACCGTATCTGGCTTACATATATTAAATGGTGTAGGAACAAGGCCTGCTATTCACATTTGTTCCATCTTACTAGGTTTCTTGCGTTTCTCCAGTATGGCCTGGATGGTGGTCTTCGCCTAGGATCATTAAAAGTACAAGTGTCGGCCCTGTCTTTGTTTTTTCACAGACGTCTTACAGAAATACCGGGTGTTAGGACATTCTTGCAGGGAGTCTTACATATCCAACCTCCATGTGTTCCGCCCACGGCTCCTTGGAACCTTAACTTGGTCCTTAATATGCTTCAGGAGCCTCCATTGCAACCGCTACAGTCGGCAGACTTACGGTTCTTAACATGGAAGGTGGTTTTCCTTCTTGCTATTGCCTCAGCCCGGAGGGTTTCTGAGCTGGGGGCATTGTCTTGTCGAGAACCTTATCTGGTGTTCATGATGACAGAGCGGTTCTTAAAACCATTCCATCATTTCTACCTAAGGTAGTTTCTGGTTTTCATGTAAACCAGGATATAATAGTAGTTCCGGTGTTCTCAGAAGACCCTCAGTGGCCTGAAACAGGAACCATGAAAATTTTGGTTGTGGTCAGGGCTCTACGAATCTATGTCAAGTGGACTTCAAAGATTCGCCGTGCAGATTCTTTATTTGTCTTGTTTGATTTCTCAAGACGTGGTTGGCCAGCTTCTAAGCAGTCTATTGCTAGATGGCTGACCTTCACTATTAAGCAGGCTTATCAGTGCTAACCATTCTGTGCCAGATCGTATTGTTGCCCATTCTACCCGTTCTGTGCGGTGTCTTGGGCTGCGCGAAATGGGGCCTCAGCAGATCAATTATGCAGAGCAGCGACCTGGTCCTCGGTCCATACGTTTACAAAATTTTACCAATTCAATGTCTTTGCGTCGGCAGATGCCAGTTTTGGCCGTAGTGCTTTGCGTGCTGGGCTGTCAGAGCGGTGCCTCCCATCAAGTGGGTTGCTTTAGAAAGTCCCCATGGTACCAGTGTCCCCAGATGGATGAAGGAGAAAAAAGGATTTATATTGTTATCCTTATATTTATGTCCCACAGATTGAACGAAAGTATATTTGTTAATATTGTTTTATTGGTCGATCACACGGTAAAATACGCACATACACACTCGCATTACAACATTTAGTTATTTATATAATTCATATTCATATTGAATCTATTCTACATCGATTTATGAGCAGATAGTATTTAGTTTATATATTATATGTACACCTCAGTGTTATTTAAGGTTCAGGTTATAGGAAATGTCATGTCTGATATCATTCTAATCCCCTATTTATCAGCAGCTGTCCGGTGCATTCGGCGAAGAGATCGCACATTGCATACTCTAGTTATTGATGTTAGGGAATAAACCTTTAAAATGATGCTGACTATAAAATGCTAATAGACTAGTTGTAACTGGAGTCTTGGCGGGAAGAAAGGAGCACATCCCCTGGAGAGATGACCCCCACCTTTGGATTCTTTAGTTTGAACTAGCCTATGATCTATTTACCCTGGACCCACCTGAAGTCTGGACCTATAAAAGCAAGCCACGTCATCTGCATTGTTCACTCTGTAACACTGAATGTATATATATCATAGCTGCGCTCCCACTAGCTTCAGTCTTCTCTGATCACAGTATTCAAGGGTGAACTACTGTCCACTGGTACCCGTGGGAGCGCAGCGAAGCGATATGTATGTATCTTTTGGTATTGGCTGTACTGTACTGTATTATATAATAATAATGTATTGAACTGTTAAACTTTGCATCTGCTAAAATAAATTACTTTGTGCGTTGGAAACACAATACAATCGCTTGGGCAATGCTTATTTGAAAACGATAGAATTTAATATCCCCTCACTGCACAGTTTTGAGCAATATGTCAGCACATTATAAAAAAAATAATTAAATTAAATAAACTAAAACAAACAGTAATTGCAATGTTGTCTTAGTTAGATGATCTATTTTTTAATATTGGATTTGATGCAGTTTTAAGTGATAACTGCAATACATAGTATCGCAGGCTCTGTCGACATGTCTTTTTTTTCTGTTTAAGTGTACCCTATGATATTTCTTTTTCTTTATATTAGGCTCAACAACTATTGCATTCATTCCCTCTGGATACGCAGTTAAAAGATGGAAGTGAGTAATGGGGAAAATTATTTGACAACACATGACCCTTGTCATTGCTACTTTTTCTCTCACCGTTCTTCACACTGGACCACATTTCTGCTTTGTATTGCTGTCTTGTTTTTGTTTACTGCTTCTAATTAATTATTTTAATAATGACTTTTGTATAACAATAATAATATTTTCCATGATGCTTCTCATTTGTGGAACTTCCCACCTCAACCCATCAGACCCTTTCCAACTTTGAATCCTTATTTCTGTAAGACTCACAAATTCATAGAGTTTCTGAATGCTTCTTAAGCTCTTTGTTGTATCGTATGCTTCCCATATCCTTCTACTTTTGTAAGTTTTACAATTTGTATTTGTCTGTCTGTGCACTAAAGTTTCAGTAATATCCCCAATTGTACAGCAATACATTAAGGAATATAAATAGTGCTAAATGATTATAAATACTTGGATTTCCCCTCTCTTAGGTTTATTTTGGCAGTCTCCAAAGCGACCACCTACTTCATTACATTTTGATATAAAGGACCCATTGTAAGTATGTCTTCTGCATTTACAATTTTAATTAATACAACTAACTGAGACACTAATATTTAACATTTGTGCTGTTAGTTCTTGGATGTTTGGACATAAATAAACAATGTTTTGAACTAATGCAGTGGGTTTTTTTGTGCCAGGCATTTCAGCTTTATACTTAGTGCAGCCAAGTTGTATGCAGAAGTGTACAGCATCCATTTCACTGAAAAGGTAAGATAAAGTAATGTAAACAATACAAATATAAATTATTGTTTTATGTTTTGATTGATTGACCTGCAAAATAACATCAATCTTGTGACTACCAGGCTGTTTAAGAACAATAATGCTTAATTTTTTTTAAGGCAACATTCAGTCTCAATTTTAAATAGTTCTACACAAAACATATGCATTTGATTGAAATTGACTGACATATATAAAAGACTTGTACTGTTCACAAATATATGTGATTTTTCAGAGGGTTAGTAGAACTGAATATTTTGAGGTGATACAGTTTTGAAAGTGTAGTGAGATATTATCCTACACTCCCCTGATTTCCAGTTTGTTATCCAATTAAAGGACACTACTCAGTATCTCCTCATCCTGAAGTGACTGCTAAAAGAAAACAATAGCTTGCACTCAGTGGCATAGTAAATGCAAGTTTAGTAAATAGTCAGTGTAATGCGAAAAGTTTTAAGGTCTGAAAAGGTATGGCAACTTTTACTTCTATATCTGCGCACATATATCCCCGCTTAAGAAAGTTGAGTGTACTCTGCTAGCTCAAGCTCTGAGCCTCTTGCTGACCATATATCTATGTCCCATTTGCATAGCTGAATTGAGACCCCATGGGTCCCTAGTGCCTCCACCACACCCTGTCCTCCTATCCTCAAAATACCTTTTTCATGCCATTCCTCTGCTCATTTCCACCATCCCACCACTTACCCTGGCTAATGTCAATATCAAATACTGTTTATGGAGACAATGTGCTATAAATGTTGAAAATGGATCTGTAAAATCAGAGAAACCCACTTAAAACTACATTCAGAGAATGTAAAATGGGTGGAAAAAGACATGCTAAGATAAGAAGTTCACTTAGATACTGCAATTTTTACCTAGGCTGATGGAGGACTCTTAGATCCCTATCGAAAGTCTTGGTTTTAGGTTTTTTTGTTTATCCATTTTTTTTTATTAATGGATTATGTCCTATTTGACTAATGTCGATTTTTGTATTTAAAAAAAAAATCCAACATCAAAAAAAAAAACAAAAGCAATGTCAATTAGAAAATACCATCCTGAATGAATGCAACAAAGTCCAGAATGGTCATAGCCCTGACGTTCTAAGTAATAAAAAGTAGTTATTTTGTATTTACATATTAAATAATTTTTTACTCTATTTTTTGTGACTTGTCCTCATATTTTCATCTTAAGAGTAATTATATTCACTGTGCCTTTTCCTGCCATTGTTTGTGCTAACAGGATTTGTCACAGGATGTAATCAAGAAAATAATATCGGGAATGAACATCAAAGAATTTACACCTTCAAACAAGGTATGTGTATTTATTTTTTCTTATGTAGCTGTGATACCTCCCACTTATATAGCTCTGCATTGTTACTGATGTCCAGTGACCTCTTTTATGCTTAGTGAAAAAAGAAGGACCTTAATCTTCATATTCAGTGTGTCTCCTGCGTATTAACGTGTCCAAGTAAAAAACCTGTTTGTTCCTCATGGTAAAAATTGCTGCTTTGAGAAAAGTAATTTTATTTGTTACTTTTTCCTTAAGACATTCACTTTATCAGCAGTGCCCAAAGTGTGCGCCGTGGCTCTCAGGGGTGCCGCGTGAAAGCCAGAAAAAAACAAAACATAAACTCACCAATCTGCGCAGCGCCGGGACACCGCGTCCTCCTCTCTACATTCCAAGCCTGGTGATCACAGCACTTGCCTTGTCTTACAAATTTTGAAGTAAACCAAGATCGCATGTAATCTCCTCTATGCAATTAGTGATATATCCCAGTGGCATGGCATTTTGAACTGAGTGCCTCTGTTCCTGTGAGTGCAGTATGTAATTCCATCTAAGGAGAACACAGACTCAAACTAGAGGTGACGCATTGCCCACAGAAGGAAAGTTGTTTGGTCAGAATAGGTGCTAGCTCTGCAGGAAGCTTCCTATCCTAATGGGCACGACAGTGGGTATCCTTTAGATAACCTACCTGCCTTCTACTACCTAAACCAGCAGGGTGACATAACGTGAATAGAGCAGATACTGAATTGGTCAGAGAATGCCATTATTTCTCTCTTGCCCATTTGTATCCCAGAGAGGAGAAATGAGAGTTTGACTTCTCCAGTCGGCACACCCTGGAACCAGCTAAATGGTCACTGCCTCTGGATTTCTTTAACCCTCTACATATCTCTACTTAGTGACCATATAAGGAACAAACAAATTACTGTCCAATCTAATAGTTGAAGGGGGGCTTGTAGTGCTAGATACAGATCTCTCCCTCGGAGGATTACATTACACACACTCCGCTTATTAAAAGTGAAGGCTTTTGCACAGTTTTTTGTGGGGTTTTTTGACAGAAGTGCTTGACTTTCATTCTCCTTCTTTTCTGTCAACCTGTCTGATATTGGTACCTTTCATTTCTCTAAGTGGCCCCCCTGACCCATTGTTGGAAGTATCATCTGAAGTCTCTCCTTCAAAATGGTCTTCCTTCTCACCAGTTGTTCTGCCTGCAGGATATTGGAGCTGGTGGCATTGTCTTCATTTCCTCTCTTTATCATTTTATACAAGGATAAAGTGGTTCTGAGGCACCTCAAACCTTCTGTGGCTGGATTACGTAGAGATAAATTATTGTAGAAATTTATTTCAATTAGTTGCACAGCCACCAATTTATTTAGTTGCAAATGAACTGATACTGTTTTTGATACTGATATATTTCTGTATTAGAAATGTACTGATTTCTGAGGCAATAGGCATATGTGTGGAGGAAATTTGTTTTCTGCACTGTCTGAAGGCAGGTAATCTCATGTTAATTACACATTTTCATCTCGGTGACAAAATATCTTTCTAGTCTGAAAGCACAGGAGGGGATATTTAGACTTTATGTTAGGCTTCCTATCTCTGTAAGACTCGGATGCAAGTAATTCAGGAAATCACAGATTGATGTGAATTTTGTAAGTTAACTTGTGTTAAATGCAAGATTCGAGAAAATTATATCCAGATGGAAATCATTCATTCTAAAATCTCAAATGTTACAGTGCCAGCTAAGACAGGCACTGGGTTACCTCCTGTCAGGCTAGGGCTCCAAAACTGTATAGTCATGGGCAAAAGTTTTGAGAATGACACAAATATTATTTTTCACAACGTCTGCTGCCTCAGTTTTTATGATGGCAATTTGCATATACTCCAGAGTGTCATGAAGAGTGATCAGATGAATTGCATTAGATTTCAAAGTACCTATTTGCCCTGACAATGAACTTTATCCCAAAATCAACATTTCCACTGCATTTCAGCCCTGCCACAAAAGGAACAGCTGTCATCAGATCAGTGATTCTCTCGTTAATACAGGTGAGAGTGTTGATGAGGACAAGGCTAGAGATCACTCTGTCATGCTGATGAGTTAGAATAAAAGACTGAAAGCTTTAAAAGGAGGGTGGTACTTGAAATCATTGTTCTTCCTCTGTTAACCATGGTTACCTGCAAGGAAACTTGTGCAGTCATCATTGCTTTGCACAAAAGGGCTTCACATGCAAGGGTATTGCTGCTAGTGTGATTGCACCTAAATCAATCATTTATCAGATCATCAAGAACTTAAAGGAGAGAGGTTCAATAGTTGTGAAGAAGGCTTCAGGGCGCCCAAGAACGTCCAGCAAGCGCCAGGACAGACAGACAGTTGATTCAGCTGCAGGATCGGGCCACCACCAGTACAGAGCTTGCTCAGGAATGGCAGCATGCAGGTGTGAGTGCATCTGCACGCATAGTGAAGCGAAGACTTTTGGAGGATGGCCTGGTGCCAAGAAGGCCAACAAAGAAGCCACTTCTCTCCAGGTAAAACATAAGGAACAGACTGATATTCTGCAAAAGGTACATGGATTGGACTTCTGAGGACTGGTGTAAAGTCATTTTCTCTGATGAATCCCCTTTCAGATTGTTTTGGGGCATCTGATAAAATGCTTGTTAGTTCTGTGTCATGCCAACAGTAAAGCATCCTGAGACCATTCATGTGTGGGGTTGCTTCTCAGCCAAGGGAGTGAGCTCACTCACAATTTTGCCTAAAAACATAGCCATGAATAAAGAATAGTACCAAAACATCTTCCAAGAGCAACTTCTCCAAAACCATCCAAGAACAATTTGCTGACAAACCATGTCTTTTCCAGCAGGATGGATCACCTTGCCATAAGTGATAACTAAGTGGCTTGGAGATCAAAATATCGAAATTTTGGGTCCATAGCTAGGAAAATCCCCAGATCTTAATCCCATTGAGAACTTGTGGACAAATAAAACCCACACATTCTGACAACTCCCAAGCATTGATTAGGCAAGATTGGGCAGCCATCATTCAGTATGTGGCCCAGAAATTGATTGCCAGCATGCCAGGGCGAATTGCAGAGGTCTTCAACAAGAAGGGTCAACACTGCAAATATAGACTCTTTGCATAAACGTAATGTAATTTGACAGTTATGAAATGCTTGTAATTTTACTTCAGTATACCATAGCAACATCTGATAAAAAGGTCTAAAAACACTGAAGCAGCAAACTTTGTGAAAACCAATACTTGTGTCATTCTCAAAACCTTTGGCGATGACTATAAAAAGAGCTCTGTTTGACCATGTAATGTGTCATTCCAAATGTACACACCTGTTTGAGGTACCGGCAACCATTCAGAAGTTACAAGTCCTTGTCAGGACTCTTTAGAAATAAAGCATCACTGCTTGAAGATTCTGCCTGAGACACTTACCTGTTGTATCCTGTGACCAACAGATAAGAGCTTACACTCTAAGATGTTCTCCGGCTGTCCTGTGTTGAACCCAGTGTCTGTTTTAACGTTCTGCACGCTACCCAGCAGTCCTGATCCATAGTAAGGAGGTCAGTGGGGGTACCAGCCAGCTCACAGCAAAGAGGCATTTCAGCAGCTATACCAGCTACCCCAAAGTAAGCGGTTCTGGGTGCCACAAAGGAGCCCAGTGGTAGCAGCCGAATTCTTCTACAACTATTGCGCAGTTAGAGTGTGTCTGGTGGCAAGGTGACACCAATAAAAGTGGTCAGTAACCATTGGTTACTAACGGTGAGAAGGAAACCCAGATAAACTGTGCAGGAGGAACCTCCCTCTGTTCTCCTTCCTCCTACAGACCGGGAGGTGAAGTAAGCCCATCCGGTCACACCTTCTAAATAGTGAAAGTGGCGATGTTGCCCATAGCAACAAATCTGATTCTAGCTATCATTTTGTAGAATGTACTAGACAAATAATAGCTAGAATCCGGTTTCTATGCACAATACCTTCACTTTCCTGTTTAAGACAAAAAGTGGTCCTGGTCTACCATATCATATAATTCTTCCCTCCTTTTTATCTGAATTCAGCTTCAGAAGAATATGGTCTGTCTACAAATCTTGGATCTGTTACTGCCTTTACGTATATATTTGCTCCTTCCAGCAATCCAGTAGTTCTTAGTGCTGTTAGGAAGGTTGAGGTTAAAGGCAGGGTGTTCTCCTTGCAGTCCATCTGAGCGTGTGTGTGAGACAATTCGATTGGCCTACAAGGAAGTTTGCAAGCCAGCTCTTCTCAAGATTACAGTTTACTCTATATGGACTTTAGGTCATTCTTGACCTGCAGACATGGGGCTTCAGGTGAACAATCTTGCATGACAGCCACATGGTCCCCTTTGTACACATTTACATTTTTTTACTGAGTGCAGATAGTCTCTTCTGTTAAGATTTTTAGGAAGGTGGTTGCAGAGTAACTATTCCTTTATCACCCAAAACGGTCTACTTTTGGAATGTCCCCAGGCTGTACACCTGACTTTTAGCTGAAAGAGAAAATATGAAATAAAATAAATCTATTTTGAGTCCAATAGGGCAGCAAAAAACATCCCACCCAGGGACATCTTTTCTTTGCAAACATGGGGTTATTTGTTAGTTCAGCTTGATTGTTCATGCTGTTCAAATAAACTTTTTGGGGCCTTCTCTTGGGTTGTGCGCAACGGTGCATCAGCAGATCAGCTCTGTCTGGCGCCTACCAGGTTCACTGTCCACACTTTACCTGGTTTTACTGTTTTCATGTTTTTGTGTCTCCTGACACAAGTTTTGGCTGCAAAGTTTTGCTGGCCGGATTGACAGATCTTTTCTCAGATTCCATCTGGGGGGGCGCTGCGTTCCCACCCTTCACTTTTCTGCTGCTTTTGTTATTTGCATGCTATTCTGTTTTCCTTCCTTGGGGCTTTTCAATTACACTGAGGAGCTACAGGGGTTGCAGAGGGGAAGAGCTCCTGTCAACAGTTACATTAACAGTTTAACTATTGAAGTACCAACTCCATATGCCCTCATACAACCCCATGGTAGCAGTGTCCCCCAGATGGAATCGGAGATAAGGATTTAACATAAGTACAAAAATCCTCTTATCAGTAAGTAAAATAACAAATAAATCCTGTGTTTTGGATTTTTAGTGTGTGTATATATATATTTCTTTAGACAATTTGTGATATACAGGTACAATGCCTGTTGTAAGTGTGGAAGTATCGGAAGTTCGTAGAATGATGTATCAGATTCTTTAATTTGTTTTTGTATTTAATTCCTAGATTGTCGAAACAGATGAAAATGTAAAAAAACCTGACCAAATCCCAGTGAGCAGCGAGGATGAAAGACTTGCAGTTATACAGTTAGAGAACGCCATTGCAGAAGGCCAAGCCACTCAAGGTCGTTACTGTTTGAAAATGTGTTTATTGTTTTAAAAAAAATTGTTAAATGCAACTTGAATACTTTATAGTTCCATAATGCATAGCTAAATTACTTTATTTACGTTGCACACCACAATTCGGTTTACATTTGTTTTGGCACGCCTATGTGTACCAGCTAATAGATTTCATGGTGCATGCTTACTTTCTGGTATTAGAATACCCCTAGGTTTCCAAGCAGGCAGAAAAATGTGAATGGACATCAGGACTGGCTTTATTTTAGCTTTTTTTAATATAAATGTGTGCTTAGAAATGTGCTTCTCCTGCTGATGAGCCGTTGGAAAGTTTAGGATTTGCCCCATTAAAAGCATATAGCAATATCTGATCTCCAAGGGCACAATTCAAGTTTTTAGTGTAAATGGCTATGTGCCCTTCCACAAAGCAAGGAATGTCCCTAAAATTTGCTTATTTAAATAATCTCACTGCGCAAAACAAACTTTAATTTTTCTTTACCCATGCAAACCTATTGCACCTATACTTGGCAAAGAATTCTATATCTATGCGTGTTGGAAGACATCTAGGTGAACTTGCGCAAATCACTACACATGCCACTACCAAAGATGAATTTAGACTAATGATCTCCTATGTAGACTGTAGATGGGTATAAATACTGAATTCAGTAGCAGACATTGTTGGACTGTTTATTTATAAATGCATTATGTATTGGTTGTTACATTAAAACAATTTAATTTTAATTTATTTTTTTTCCTCTGGTAGATGATCTTCAGATGAAGCTGCTATCATTTGAAAAAGATGACGACCAAAATGAGCATATTAACTACATCACAGCAGCTTCTAACCTGCGAGCCAAAATGTACAACATTGAACCAGCTGACAGACTGAAGACCAAGCGCATTGCAGGGAAAATTATTCCAGCCATAGCTACAGCCACGGCAGCTGTGTCTGGCCTGGTTAGTAGTGATAGGTTCATGTACCCACATGGAACTTTGTTTTTAAAAAAAAAAAAAAAAAAAAAAAAAATGTGCTTGTCCTCAAGTTCAAATTGAAACTGTCATTTAAAACCTATTCATACAACTTTACTCACCAGTAACCTCAAATTAACCTCAAATTTCAAGAGTGAGACCCATGGCTGTATATGTTTTTTTCCCAGTTAAAGGGATGTTACCTCTGTTGTTTTTTTGCTTTTTTTTCTAATGTAGATCTTAAGGGATTAGTAAGTAAAGTATTCTGGTGTTAGGACTTTCTCTAGTTTCTATATTGCTATTAAGTCTGCTTGCAGATGTCACCATTTAGTACAGTTCCATTGTTTTGTTTCATCTCCTAGAGCTCTTTTTCATAATTGAGTTGTGATAATTCTCTCAAAATACATCAGCTGAGGCATGGTCTTATGTGAAGGGATATGTGTGACATTATTTGGGGTTGTTACCAGGTCTGAAAAAATGGTAAAAAGTAGTCAAACAGTTAGCAGACATAACTCGTTTGCTAATAATATTTAAAGATGTGTGTGTATATTTTTATCCAATAATGTTTTTAATAAATCTATTTGCATCTTTTATAGCGTTTATTGAAAACAACAAAAGCATAACAAAGAGGTGTTACAATAGCATAAATACAGTTTATACACACTGCATCCTATATCAGTGAAAGAAATATACATAAATCTTAGTGGGATATTGCAGCAGAAGCCAGAGTGTACGTTTTAGCTATCAATGCAAATTTTCAGATAAAGTGGGGTAAGGACAGGCTGGGACAGAGGATGAGGGGGTGACTGGTTAAATCATGTGGGTGGGGGCTAGTTGATAGATGTGAGGGCTGGGACAATGAAGACATAAGGTCAGTCAGATTAAGTATAAGGGGATTATGAAAACAGGTCCAGCGAGTTCACTCTTTATGAATGGAAACAGAACACATTAAAAGCATCCCCATAACATTCATGGCGGTTTTTTTTTAATCTCTCATTTGTCAGGTTGCTCTGGAGTTGATTAAAGTGGTTGGAGGACATCCGATAGAAGCGTACAAGAATTGTTTCTTCAACTTAGCAATTCCAATCATTGTATTCACCGAGACAGCTGAAGTAAAAAGAACACAGATCAGGTGATGTAATGCTGAAAATCACTTGCTAATTGACAGTTTCCCTATTAACAATAACATTTTTTTTTATTTTACTTTTTTTTTATTTCAATGGAGATGAGTAACAATTACATAAATGATACGGATACATAGAAAGAAAAGAAAGTGTAAGGTCCACAACATTTATGGACAAGAGGAGTGTCAGAAGGAGGACAGGATGGAGGTGGAGCCTGGGTTGGGGGGGGGGGGGGGAATTGCATTATTTAATGGTTTAAACTGTGAGTGAGGCAAAAAATGTATTTTCTGTATCATGCCATTGGGGGATTCTGTGACAATGGGGTAGGTGAACATGGAGCAAGGGCACTTTAAATCTCAGCGTTTGGATGTTAGCTCCTTCCCTATGATACCGTCCCCTCCTTGATGTTACCATTCTCAGTGTTTTGTAAGTGCCCTTTGAAGTAGGGTGTTCTTGTACGGCATTTGCCATGGATTTTAAATGTTTTCTTTAAAAATTGTGTTTTTATTTTAAAAAAAATTAGTTTATTTTTTTTTATGTTGGGATCATGGACGCCTCCCAGCAAGTGTATAGCCTGCGGGCTTCCCCCACTCTTGGTCCTTGAGCCAAGGCGAGTACCTTGTGTGCTTCCCACACCTCCAGCATGTTGCAGTCATTCCCTACTCGGCTGAAGTTGATGGCTGTAGCACAGATACGCAGTGCGGATAGCTGCCGTAAGAGCCGTGGCTCTGAGCGGGGATGATAGTGCAGCAGGTCCATGGTTAGGTCCCCCTCTTCACGTGAAAAGAATGTCTCAGCCAGGGGATGGCAGCCACAGCAGAATCAGAGGGTACAGCTCACTCAGGAGCTGCAAGACGGAGGACAGCGGGGAAGCAATTCAGGCTTCATGTTAGATGCTAACAGTGAGGAGGCTTTCTCCTCTGTGTCTTTGGCGGGATTCCTCTGGCTGGCAAGCCACTCCTCTGTGTCTTTGGCGGGATTCCTCTGGCTGGCAAGCCACTCCTCTGTGTCTTTGGCGGGATTCCTCTGGCTGGCAAGCCACTCCTCTGTGTCTTTGGCGGGATTCCTCTGGCTGGCAAGCCACTCCTCTGTGTCTTTGGCGGGATTCCTCTGGCTGGCAAGCCACTCCTCTGTGTCTTTGACGGTGTGAGTTCTGAGAACCTAAAATTCTTCGAGCCAGGAGTTTCTCACACAAAATTGTGCGGAATATGGTTAAGGCTAGAAAACCAACTTTTTCTGTATATTACTATTGTGTGTGCAAAGCATATATTCTGTGGTGTGAGGGTCAGGGTTTTCTCACTTCCTGCAGAAGGGTCTCGACAAAGTTCTCCATTTCTCTTCTTTTAAACTGCAAGTTTCTGTGCTCTATCATTTTCCAGCACAAGTTTGCAGTTGTGCAGACTTTCCTACAGGGTATTCTACGTGCTCATTACCCTGGTATGCACCCTGTAGAGCATTGGGATCTTAAGTTGTTGCTCCAGGCTGTAACTGCACAGGCTGTAACTGCAGAGCCTTTTGAGCCATTGTATTCAGTGGATCTCCGTTATGTAACCTGGAAGGTAGTGTGCTTGCTTGCTATTTCTTCTGCTCGTAGGGTGTCTTAATTGGGGGCGCTGTGTTGTTTGATGCGCACAAGCATGGTTGGCCAACTTCTAAACAGGCTGCTGCTCATTGGATCACATCCACTATTCATTTTGGCTTACGTTTAGGTGGTTAGGCCAGTGCCCATGGGCTGGAAGGTTTATTCAACCAGGGCTGTCGGTGGTTGGTAGGAATGTCCCCATTGTTACATTGTTCCCTAATGGCATGACAGAGAAAAGAGGATTTTCTCTTTCCTACCATTGGGGGACACTGCGGTACATTGGGATATAGTAGGTGGACTAGGAGTTTAGGCACTTATATTCTTGTTTCACACGCCTACTCCTCCCCTACTATGCCCCTTCTCTCTGGTAGACACCTCAGTTTTTTGTAAGTGCTTAGAGAGTACAGTGCAGGAACCCCTTCCTAAGACCCAGTGAGTGAATAGCCTTCTCGGCTTCCTTCACTATGGGTCCCAGCGCAAGGGTGTGCAGCTTGTCCGCTCCACTTACCCTCACACCATAGCCACCGGTCAAGCTGTGAGCAACCCCTCCCTAGTCAACAAGCAATCCGATGCCACGGTAAGCAGAGGAGAGCTGCTTTCTTACGGGGCGTGATTAAAGCTGTCAATGCGTCTCCTCCTGATCCGAATCACTGGATGGTGGCTCCCCTAGCAATGAGCGGGGGACAAGGGAAAACATTTCTGATTTTTTAAATCAAGTAATTTTTCTTGTAGAGTTTAGACAAAAGACATAGTATAATGAAATAAAACAAATTAAACAAAACAAAGCAAGATAAAGCCGTACAGCATAAATAGTAATATGGTGTAGGTGAGTTTGATTCAAGCAGAACAGATGGATACATGGATGTATATAATTAAACACATATATAGATAAAATATATAGATAGGACACTGTAAAAATTTGTCATCAGCTCTCATTATGAAGGAACAGCTAGAACTAATTTAGACTTTTATAGAGAGGATATGCAATAGCTATAGCCATGTTGCATAGACCAATGAGAGGAAGGGTGAAAGGATAACTTTATGCCTATCCATATTTTGTAAAAAAGTACAATGGGAAATGATTAAAGGATTTGTTTAATTAGAGGACATTTATAAAACTTGCCATCAGCTCCCACTATGAAGGAGCGATTAGAACTGGATTAGATTTTAATAAAGTGAGTGTTCGGCCATGATGCACAGAGTAGAGAGGAGGAGGATGACAATTCAGAGAAATCGAGTTTAAATAAGGTCTATTACAGACCTGTGTAGTTTGTATTTTGAGGAATACCAGGGAGACCATATGTTTTCATATCTGTGTCTTGCATGTCTTTCTGTATACATATACCTTTCGTGATTCATGGTGTCATTCACAAGAGCTTTCCATTTCTGTAAATCAGTGGCATCCGTTACCATCCACGTGCGGGCTATAATAACCTTGGCTAGGGTTGTGAGGGTAAAGATATATTGACAATCGGTTTTAGAGAAACTCATCCAAAGACATACCAAATAAAGATATGTTTGGTGCAAGAGGAGAAACCCCATGCACCGTATTACAAACACATGCCCATTCCTTGGTCCAGAAATCATTTACTTTTGGGCATTGCCATAGCAAGTGCCAGAAGTTGCAATCCGTTGACCCACACTTTGAACATTCAGGGTCATGTTTTCTCCCAATTTCAACCAGTGAACATGGATTATGATAGACCCTATGTAATATGTATCAATGAATTTCTTGATAGCGAATGCATGATGTGGCTTTTTTCAAACTTTTCAGGATATGGGACAATTCTTCCTCTGACAACACCCCTACATTAAGTTCCCATTTTGCTTCAAGGCAGGCCTGAACAACCTGCGGCCCTCCAGGTGTTGTGAAACTACAAGCCCAGCAGGCTTTGCCAGTAGACAACCTGTTGATAGCTAGAAGGGCATGCTGGGACTTGTAGTTTCACAACATCTGGAGGGCCGCAGGTTGGACAGGCCTGCTTTAAGGGGTAGTAGACTATCAGATGCGTTATGATAATTTAGTTCTGTATACACAGTGGAGATAATTCTGCTCCCACCCATATTTTGTAACAAAGTTCTAATGGGTGAAATTTGAAGTGTGGGAGGGGAGCCAGCAATTTGCGATTGAATAGCATGTCTGAGCTATAAGTAACGGTAAAATACAGTGTGTGGTAAACCAAATTGATAGCCTCATTTTACGAATTAGACACACTTTGGGGTTTGCTGAGCCTGAACCCACAGCACCCTCAGGGTTTTTCGTTATTTAAGAAGTTTAAAGCTCAATTAGCGGCTTTTCCTTAGTCTTCTGAAATGTTGGATATGTTGGCTGAGGCTTGGAGAAGGCCAAACAAACAGTTTATGATGCCGGGCAGATTCAAGACTCTTTACCCCCTACCATCAGAAGACTCTGTTAAGTGGGAGTAGCAATCTAGGGTAGATACCCCAGTAGCACACTTCTATTCTCTTCCGTCTTCCTAGGCTCTTCCCACGCAAGAACAGATATCCCTTAGGGATCCTACGGATAAAAAATGGGACTTTGCCTCTACGCTCTGCTTATACAGCAGTAGGGAGCCTTTTTAGACCTATTTTTTAGACCTAATGTGGCTGTAGTGTGGGCTATTAAGACCATATAACTGTGGACAGAGAAGGTGGTAAGGGGATTACAGGAAAACATATCTCAGAGAGAGCTTTTAACATTAGCAGAACATGTTCTAGAAACTCCTGAATATGTTGCTAATGCAGCTATGGATGCCGTGTCTGTCAATGCAAAAGCATCAGCACTGGTTATTGTAGCCTGCCGTAGTCTATGGTTACGGTCGTGGTCAGTAGATTCCAAAAGCGCTTTGGAAAATTTACCTTTTGACAGTGTAACTAGTTTTGGCTCAGAGCTAGAGAAGGTCATACAGGTAAAGGTTCCTTCCTTCCCACCGTAAACAACAGGGTAGGTTTCGCTCCTATCAGAGTTTTGCCCGAGGCAGGACTTCAGCTCCAAGAGTCCAGTACTCGGCTCCTAGGGGAGCGTTTAACAGATGCAGAGGGGACAGAGGTTCCGCTAGGCGTGGGTCCTCGCGACCAACAGACAAGCCAACTGCTTAACAGACCCCCGTCCGGGAAAACGCAGGTAGGGGCCTGTCTACTTCGGTTCAGAGACCAGTGGTGGTCATCCACCACGGACCTCTGGATTCGGGGTTCGTATCCGGAGTCTATGTGATGGACCTAGCTCAGTCTTTCCTCCAAAGATTTTTCACCCCGCCCTTTTTTAGCTGTGTCCTGTCAATACACTGTTAGCAGAAGTAATAACTCAAGTCCCAATTCAGGAGAGAAGGCGGGGGTTCTACTCCAACCTCTTGTACCAAAGCTGGATGCTACCTTCCGGCCAATCCTGAATCTTTGGTTACTGAACAAGCATCTAAAGATTCAGAAATTTCGAATGGAATCTCTGCAATCAGTTATTGCCGAAATAGAGCAGGGGGGAATCCCTCGCTCGATAGACATCAAGGATGTCTATCTGCATGTCCCGATATGGAAGGAACACCAGTGTCTGCTCCGGTTTGCGGTAGGGAGATCCCATTTCCGGTTCAGGGCACTCCCTTTCGGCCTGGCAACCGCTCCCCGGATATTCACCAAGATAATGGCAATCATGGCGGGACTTTTACGACAGAAGGGAATAACTATTATCCCCTATCTGGACGCCTTTCTACTGAAGGCTCCATCTGCATTGCTCCTATCTCAACACATTCAGATTGCAATGCAGTTTCTTCACGCTCATGGTTGGGTACTGAATGTTCCCAAGTCTTCGCTAACTCCAGCACAGCAGATGCGTTTCTTGGGTCTCATGTTCACCACACAGACCCAGAGAATATATCTCCCGGAGGAGAAGGTGTTTTCCCTTCATCTGAAGGTCAGGTTCCCTTCTGGTGAGGAAGAAAGTATCTATCCTCAGTTGCATGAAGCTCCTGGGAATGATGGTTTCGGTATTCGAAGCAGTACCTTATGCACAGTTCCATTCACGCCCACTTCAGAGGGAAATCCTTCTGAAATGGTCAGGATCTCAAAATCATCTGGACAGACACTTCATTCACCTGTCCACTCAGACTCTGGTATCTCTAGCCTGATGGTTATCTAGAGAGAACCTGGAAAAAGACCAGTCTTATACAATCCTGGGCATGGACCCGGGTCCCGACAGACGCAAGTCTGGTAGGATAGGGAGGCGTTTCAGGGCCTCTGGTCCTCCCAAGAAGCCTTGCTTCCGATAACTGGAGCTCAGAGCAGTTTACTTGACTCTAACAAGAGCGCAAGGGTTCCTCTCGGGGAAACCCCTACAGATTCAGTCGGACAATGCCACCACAGTAGCCTACATAAATCACCAGGGTGGCACTTGCAGCGTGGCTGCCATGCGAGAGTTGCATTCCTGGGGTGGAAAATTGGGAGGCAGATTTTCTCAGCAGACAAACTGTTCATTCGGGCGAATGGGCTCTGAACAAGTTTTCACCCTCGTGGTGGAATGCTAGGGAGTACCGGACATCAATCTGATGGCGTCAGGATTAAACCATCAGCTCCCGGTATACGGGTCAAAGGCGCGAGACCCACAAGCGAGGTTCACGGATGCCATGGCAGTTCCAAATGATGTACATATTTCATCAGATTTCTATGTTACCTCGGGTTCTCAAGAAACTCAAAAGAGAGCGGGTTCCCGCAATCGTGATAGACCCGTATTGACCACGCAGAGTGTGGTTCTCAGATCTTCTGGGACTGGCAGCAGCCCCCTCCCTTCAGGCTCCCCATGCGACCAGATCTTCTAGTTCAAGGTCCTCTCTTCATCCAAGGTTTAGATCGTCTGGCTTTGACGGCGTGGCTATTGAGACCCTAATCCTTAAGGCTAGAGGGTTATCTTAGGAGGCCGTTTCCACCATGATCAAAGCTAGAAAGGCTTCGTCTGCAGCCATTTATCATAGGGTCTGGAGGACTTACATTCAGTGGTGTGAGATTCAAAAATTTCACACTTCAAGATTTGTTCTCCCGCCTGTTAGCCTTCTTACAAGTGGGGCTACAAAAGGGTCTTCGTTTAGGATCTTTGAAGGCGCAGATATCAGCGATTTCAGTTTATTTCCTGCAGTGTCCCCCAATGGCAGGAAAAAGAAAATAAGATATTTTTCTCACCGTAAAATCCAATTTGAATTTGAATCCATTGGGGGACACTGCGCACCCTCCCTTGCTCTGTATATAGTTCCGTGTGTGAAGGTTATTTGTTTGATGGTAGCTCTGTGGGTTCTCTACTTCTCCTCTCACTCTTGGTTAGTTAACCCGAAGAGGCTGTAGTGGAGGAGGGGCATAGTAGGAGAGGACACTGCAAATCAACAAGTTGTTAAAGTGACAAGACTCCTGGACCCACTACTATACCCCTAGGTCTCGCAGTGTCCCCTAATGGAGTCAGAGAAATGGATTTTACTGTGAGTAAAAATCTTATTATCACTTAGTTTATTCAGTTCCGGTAACAGTATTGTGACAATTCTTAGTGTCTGGATCCAGGCCCTTTTCCCCCATTAACCTGTGAGCCATATGCCATACCCTAATTGCCTGGGACACAAAGGGATTTACCTATCAGAAGAACCTGGAGTGGGAAAAGTAAAGGCCCCCTCGCTCACCAAGAAAACCAATTAAAGTGCTATCCTCTGTGGCATATAACCATTTTGGTAAATGTGAAAATTGAGCTGCCATATAATAAAATTAAAATTGGTTAATGCCAGGCCACCCTCCCCTTTTAGATTTACAAAGAGTATTCAATTTAATTCTGTGCGTATCACTCCAGATGAATGAGGAGAGTAAAGAATTAATTAATTGAAAAAGTGTTGTAAAGCATAAAGATATTTGGGTTGCATAATCATTTTAAATAGATTGATTCTTCCTGTCACAGTCAACAGAAGTCGCTTCCAAATGTGAGACCTGTGCTTAAAGTGATTTGTGATGGGATCAATATTTAATTTAACATAATCTTTTGAGTTAGGGGTAATTCAGATACTGATGTACTCGAAACGCAGTGTCCATTCAAGAGAGATCCTAGGAGGAAGGAGAAGGGGAAACATTTGGCCATCTGAAGGAGGCAATTGCTCCCCAGTAGCAGCGGTTGGCAGACTGAGCAATTATATTTCCACCGCCTGCAATAGCGCAGTCGACACCCATAAAAGTGATGGTCTACATGGAAGCGGACATTAGGATGGAGTTCCTGGTGGACGGAACTTCGCTCTCTTCAGAAGTGCCTTTGTGGGGAGTTTTCTCTGCAGACAGCCATTTTCAGCCACTCGGTGCAGAAAGTCCACACCTGCTGTGCCTCTCCTAACTGGTATCACTAAAGATATACATATATTGTTGTCTTATTAGAAGTATTGTGAAGACCGGCTGCTTACATACTGTTTTTATTGTTAGGAAAACCAGCTATTTTAAGCAAAACTTGTTTTAGAGCAGAGTGCTCAGATTATAGGTGTCTTGCCTCACACTCTCTAGTTGGCAGATTCCTAATCAGTATTGGTGACATACCTATATGTAAATATATATAATATTTTTTTATGTATGCATATATATAGAAAAATTTAAAAAATGATTTTTAATTTATACAGGACACCCTTCTCACATATAATGTCTAAAACTGCAGTTCCAAGGGTAAGGGACCCACTGGTTCATCTGTGCTGTATTACACTTGTGCCAGAGTAGACACTCGCAGGTTAGGGTCTGTCTGAGGTACCCTGCAGACAAAAATTATGACTTGGTACTCTGCTCGGCTTATGGGGGGGCGGCAGGCGCTTTGTTTAGACCTAACATGACCATAGCTTTAGTCAAAAGGGCCATTCAACTGTGGTCAGAACAGTTAGCTACAGGTCTCCGGGTGGATGTTCCGGGAGCGGAACTCCTCATTTTAGCAGAGCATATATTCAAGCGGCCTCTGATTATGTGGGCCAGGCAGCTATGGATGCAGTTTTTGTTTAACTCCAGATTTCGGGGCTCATCATTGCATCCTGCTGCAACCTATGCTTACGCCCCTGGCCAGCAGACGCTGAACTGAAGCGTTGGCTTATCTGAATCATTAGGGGGAAACACGAAGCTCGATGGCAATGCGGGAAATGGTCAGGATCAAGATCTGGTAGGAGATACACAACCCGATTATCTTGTCTATCTTCATTCTCAGCTTTGGAAATTGATAAGCAGACTTCCTCAGGCAAAAGGTTCACCCTGGGGAGTGGTCTCTACACAGGGAGGTCTTCGCTCCGGCTGGTGGAGTGTTGGGGCATTCCAGACATCAACTTAATGGTGTCCAGACTAAATTTTCAGGTCCCCCTTTACTGCTCCAGGTCAAGGGATCCTCAGGCATGATACACAGATATCATGACCAGTACATGGCCCTTTCGATTAGTGTACCTGTTCCCTCTGATTCCCATGCTGGGATAGGTGCTAAAGAAAATAAAAATAGAACGCATCACAGAAATTCTAGTGGCCCCTCATTGGCCACACAGAGCATGGTTCTCAGACATACCGCACATGGTGGTGGCACACCCCTTCCATCTGCCTCTGCGAGACCTTCTGGTTCAAGGTCCTCTTCTCTGCCATTCTTTAGATCGTCTGACTTTGACGCCATGGCTGTTGAGACCCTGATTCTTACATCCATGGGGCAGCACAGTGGCTTAGTTGTTGGCACTTCTGCCTCATAGCACTGGGGTCATGAGTTCGATTCCTGACTATGGCCTTATCTGTGTGGGATTTGTATGTTCGCCCTGCGTTTGCGTAAGTTTCCTCTGAGTGCTCCGGTTTCCTCCCACACGCCAATAACATACTAGTAGGTTAATTGGCTGCTATCTTATTGACCCTAGTCTCTCTCTCTCGGTATGTAAGGGAATATAAGACGGTAAGCTCCAAAGGGTCAGGGACTGATGTGAGTGAGATCCCTGTACAGCGCTGCGGAATTAGTGGAGCTGTATAAATAGCTGCTGATGATGCATCTTCGGCAATTTATCACCGGGTCTGGAGGAATTTATATTCTCTGGTGTGAATCGCAGAGTTTTCGTCTTTCCCGTCTGCTATCTTTTTTGCAGGAAAGTCTGGATAGAGAGTTACGCTTGGGCTCTCTCAATGATACAGATTTCTGCACTTTCGGTTTACTACATCGGCGGTTGGCGGCCTTAAGAGTTGTACTTTTTATAGCCCTGTTTTTGTTTCCCAACTCACCAAAGTACAACTGCAGTGTCCAATTACAGGTGGATAAGGGGACATTGTCGCTCACTGTAAGTATGTATATTGTTTATTGTATCCTGTTGATATTGTAGTAAAGCTGTTATTCATTGTTCTTAAAGTGAAGCCATGTGGGTTATGTGTAAGGATCAGGTTGCAGGATACAGGTGAGTGGGAAGACCAATTAGTATCCATTGTTCTCACAAGACTAGTCCAGACATTTTGTCTGGAAGCCAGCAGGGAAGTTTCTGTGGAAGCACAGCTCATCTGCACTCCCCCTCCAACCCCCAGATCCAGCACCTACCAATGTTTGAGGGATAGAGCCAGGAGTTTGCCCAGGGAGGGAAAAGCACTGTGGAAATTTGACCCTGCATATAAGGAACCACTTGAGGGGAGGAGGGGTTGTTCATTCCGTGGGTTGATTCCTGAAAAGTGCAAGCTCTGGTGTTGAGTTGCCGTTCTCTGCCAGTGGACTACATTTGCAGCTGAGAGGCATCCATGAGTTTTGGTTTCTGCAATTCAGGACAGCCAAGTGACTGTAACTGCTTAAGCAGGTGGGGTAAGGGACAGATAATGTAGTAAACCTGCCTGGCATTTATTTACTGTGTGTATATAATATTCTAGTGATTGTTGTTACAATAACTGTTTTATTATATTTCTAACTGCATTTTCCTGAGTGACTATAGGGAAGAAGGTACTGAGTATACTTCCCTGGCATAGTAAGGCACTCGTGATTGGCCAGCCAGTGTGAAGTGGGTAGATTTGGGCTAAACAAAACCTGGTATCCTCACACTTGTATTAAGAGCTCTTACTAAGCCCTCATTTGAGTCTTTCAATTGTATGGATTTACATCATATCACTTGGAAGGCGGTATTCCTTTTGTCTAATGCTTTTGCTCGCTGTGTTTTGGAATTGGGGGCATTATGCTGTGATCTACCCTTTTGGTTATCCACTAGGATAGGGCGGTACTCCGCATTACGCCCTACTTTTTTCCTAAGGTGGCCTCCAGATTCCATCTGAATCAGGAGATTGTGGTTTCTGCATTCCGTCCTTCCTCTACGGCTGGAGGTAATTCCCCTACTTTTGTTGGATATGGTCTGCTCCTTGTGGTGTTATATTGACCTAACAGCTTCTGTTCGTAGAACTAATGATCTCTTCATTCTTTATGATGTGCACAAGAGGTCTTCTAAGCATGGTTCTAAGTAGTCCATTTCTCAATGGATTACTTCCACCGTTTGTATGTCTGGCCTCTTACCCGGTGCCAGAGGCGTTGAAGGTGCATTCCACCAAGGCTGTGGGCGCTTCTTGGGCAGCACTCCGTGGTGCTTCAGCGGAATAGCTGGGCAGGGCTGCAACATGGTTGTCTGCAAAATTTTATAGGTTACATGACTTTGCATCCGCCCGCGTATGTGAGTTTTGGCCACAGAATATTGCGTGTAGACATTCCAGAACAAGTCCTCCCTTAGCGGCAGCTTTGATATGTTCCCAATGTACTGCAGTGTCCTCCAATGGTAGGAAAGAGAAAAGAGGATTTTTACTCGCCGTAAAATTGATTTATTGGACTCCATTGGGGGACACTGTGCACCTTCCCTTTGCTCTTAAAGTGTTCTGTTTGGTTATATGGTTATACCTTTCTTTGTTTACCTTATGAGCCTGTCTTCTCTACTTGGTTTTGCAAAACTGAGGTTTCTACCAGAGAGGAGGGGCACAGTAGGGGAGGAGTATGTGTGTTAAACAAGAATATAAGTGCCTAAACTCCTAGTCCACCTACTAATCCCTAATTTACCGCAGTGTCTCCCAATGGAGTCAGATAAATCGATTTTACAGTGAATAAAAATCCTCTTTTTTACTCTTAAAATCATCGTCTTCATCAGGTATTTATATAGCGCCGCGAATTCCACAGCGCTGTACAGAGAATTCACATCAGTCCCTGCCCCCATTGGAGCTTACAATCTTAATCCCCTAACATGTTTACTGTTTTCTAGTGTTTCTTGTTTCACCTATTTAGTCCCTCACTTGTGGGCTTTGTTCTAAAAATTAAAAACTGAGGATGGTTCCATCTGTGAGGGGACACAGAAGGGGAGGAGCTTTCAGATTTAAATATGTGTGTTGGACCTAAAAATAAACTCCTGTGGTAATGGCAGTATGACATTTCCTGTATTGTACTAGTGTATATGGCACTGTGATGTTTACTTTGTATGATGGGATGGGCTTACACTATCACCATGTCGGGTTTGATTTACAGATTTGTCTTGTAGTTTCCTCTTACCATCAGTAATCTGCTGTTACTGACTACTTCTGCTGATGCTACTTCACCACCATGCACTCACTGACTGTTCTCATACAATTCAGTGCATAACAGTGGTCTACATGTGACCAAGCTCTTTCATTGGCACCTGGACCTACTTATATCCAGGTGGTGTGTGTATCTCCTTTTTGCTGGTGATTGTGGCTCGGTCCTCTTTACTGCTAACTCTGGATCAGTAGTGCTGGGTAAGTGGGCAGAGCATTGATTCAGGGTGCTGGGTTCGACACAGGAAAACTGGTGAACTAATGAGTTTTATCTTTTAATCTGTAAGTGACAGAATTTCAGCATGTATAGGTGTTTTCGTCTAACAGTCTGATACAGAAAGAGCAGGATCTCTAAGAATAGGTCTTAAAAGAACCATTACACCCACAGCCACTTAAACGCAGTGGATGTACTCACATACCTTACTCGGAACTTCATTGTCATATTTTCTTGGGGGTTCTCTGTACCTTTAACCATCCTAGGTTGGTTCACTTATCTTTCATATTAGTCAGTTAGGACCTTGTTCTTACCGTCAACATTATACTCTGTGACAGGGGGTGTGTGTTTCTTCACTGACCATACACTGCCAGAGTGAGGGGGAGCTCAGAGCCCTATCCACCCTGGCACCACTAGTTCTGGGCAGGAAATTCAATCTTTAAATCTTCTGCCCAAACTACTTCAAGCACTTGGGTAGACCCATCTGAGTTGATTATGGCTGCAGGAGGATAGGACCCAATCCTCAGAGCAGCCATCCTACTGCTGCCTTATGCAGATCTTTTTGAGCTTGGTTGTAGTGTTGTGCTCCCTGGGACCACCAGGGGGCAGCACATCAGGAGGATTTATTAGGATCCTGCCAGCTCTATAGAACTGGGTGTGCAGAACTGGGTTGCAACAGCCTGAATACAGTGTAAGCATTTAAAACATATAAACTAATGTTTTCTATTTTTTATTTAATTTCTCTTTACTCTATCATTTAATTTGTATATTACGTTTTTAAACTATAAATTAATAAACTATACATATTAACACAGAAGCATGCTGCGCCAATCATCCAGCTGTGAAATGAATACAATGACTTACAGCTAGACTTGAGGGCACATTAGAAGCTCACTTTCAAAGGATTTAATGCATACTTGACAACTTTTCAATTCTCCCCTCCAGAGGTCAGGTGGCAAAAGCAAGTTGGGGGAAATATGTGATTTTTGTCCCGGGACACAGCCAAATCATTTCGCCACTGGGGCGGGAGACCTACCCGAATAAAGATAGATAAAACCAGAGGTTCACTAATGAATATGACCTTACTTGTATTGAAGCAACAATTATGTTTTGTTTTCCACCTTGCAGAAGTGACATTTCTTTTACCATCTGGGACAGATGGACAATCTATGGCAAGGAAGACTTTACACTGCTGGACTTCATTAATGCTGTCAGAGTAAGAGTCTCTGTTTGTTTAAGGAACATTAGCTATCTGCTTATTACTTTTATTTTTATATTTACATTTACTCCCTGGTAAAGTACAACGTTACAGTGAATATTTGTATTGAAGATCACACTGGTAGTTTTTCACCTTTATTATCATTCGCAGAGGTAGATATGTCGGTGACTCACCCATAGGACACATCAGCCTTTTTATTGTATAGACAGCAAGGATTAAAATATCCAAATATCCATTTTCTAAGGAATGTATTTTAGTAGTAGTTTACCATGCAACTGATTTGGTTACTATTTTTTGTGCAACATATTTTGTATATTATAATTTCCCAGGGTTAAAGGCAAGGGGGCTTTACTGCCATATTTTCAAGGGGGGGTGCGGGGGAATATGATGATACCAGGCTTAGCATATTGCTCTGTGCTGCACAGCTGACCAACCCGGTACCTATCCAAGGTTCAAAATCACCTAGGCAAATATCCAAAATAAATAGGTTTATTTAACAAAATGGTAGCACCAAACAGCAATAATAATATTTAAATAATAACCTGTAACAAACAACACTATAGTCTGGCACAGACAACATACAAGTGTAATGAAAACACCTCACCAGTTTCTTGGTCACTCTCAGGGATTGCCGTCTATCCAAACTTCTTCTGGGACTCAGATCCTCTCCCCTTTAAGGCTACCAGCAAGGTAGCGGTCCTGAGTCACTGTCACTCCGATTTTGGCAGTCACACAGTTCCCCAAGACCTGGAGAGAGAAGATCAGGACAAATGCCAGTACTCCAGGGACCGATTGTCCCTTCCTTGTCTCTTGGCAGAGACCTAGATCTCAATGCCAGTCTGACTACAGCTATCACTGGGTAGTGAATGCCAATTTACTGTCCTCTGGAGCTGGTATGACCTTTTCAGGAGATTCAGGACCTACCTGATTAGTAATTTTCTGTGTTTACCTTTTCACAGATAGCAGATTATATTCTCTTGATACAATTAGGGACAGGTATTGCTCTATGACATCATAGCAAAGTTTGTCTAAACAGGAGAGATCACAATCCAGAAACATTACATTTAAATACACAATGTAGTTCTCTGTAATTAAACAAAGATCTCTATCTTGTGGACCTTTTCCCTATTTTAACACATGAGACCCCCCTGGTGTGGTGTACATTCATACAGGAATAGTGGGCAATAATAATCCTTTTGCCTAGGCTGAAACAATGGACTAGTCTGCATGTATAAACAAAATAGGAAAACCATGCTGCCAGACATATCAACTACTTACAAATGGAATGTATACAAGTTTAATTATGATTGGCAAATGTGGAACCAGAAGTCTAGAAAAAGTATATGTTTTATAGTACACGCTGGTTCAGGTAATATTAATACCTTGTTTCATCACAGGGGGTTTCTGTTCCTTTTAACCAACCCAGGTTGATTTTCTTATATTTCATATTAGTCAGGACCTTGTTATTACCTTCAACATTATGCTCTGTGGCAGGAGGTGTATTTCCCTCCCTGTCCACACACTGCCAGGGTGAGAGGGAGGCTAGACCACTATCCACTCTGGCACCACTAGTTCTGGGCTGGAAAACCTAATCTTTAAATCTTCTGCCCAAACTAGCAGTTGTATAGGTAGGTCAGGACCAGATAGAGTTTATATATTAGATTGTGTTATTTTTCCTTATTTAAATTTGTTTTTCCTTATGTTAAAATGACCACAAACTTGTATTTAACAGCATTGTTGCCAAATACATTACCTCATTAGCTAGCTGATTTGATATGTTTCAGATGTCTTTGAAAACACTTACTTATTGAAAGAACACTAAACAGTTAATGCAACAAGCAGACGAAATAGGTCCTTTCTGGGTACTGAAGAATATTTGCACACATCTGCATATTGTGCTTCTGTCAGCAAGCGCTTTCTTGCCGCGTATTTTGCGTGACATTTACAATATGGCCATTGTATAGTATTCTATGTTACTGCATGCATTGCACAATCTCGCTGGACACAAAAGTAAGCACCCTATATTCATGTTTCATCTCCCTATAGATCTATTCTGAAGCTATTAAAACCTGTATTGCATTAATGCCACTTTGCTGTACACCAATCATCCTAAAATGCAGGTTGTTTTATAATAACAGTCACAATTAAAAATTCTTGGAAATGTTGTAGCAATGTATCGGAACTGTAGGAAATTTCAGATAAGGTACTTCCTGACAGTAAGAAAACACAAAATCATTGTAGTCAAAACTACCTCACCTAAAGTGACTGATAATAGTTTGCAATAACTTGCAATCGTGTTACGTTACTAGGGTTATATACAATGCCAGATATCTTAACTTTTGTGAATATCAAAATACCTTTCTATATTGCATTTTTATTTTAGGTTCAGTAACCAGTTAATTATGTGCTGCCTTGTTTAAAATGGCTGAAAATAATGTAAAAATATGTCTATTAATTGTTACAGGAACAGTATGGTATAGAACCAACAATGGTTGTGCAAGGCGTCAAAATGCTGTACGTCCCAGTTATGCCAGGCCATGCAAAGAGATTGAAGCTTACGTAAGTGTCTTGCCAAATAACAGTAGATGAGTCTTTCAGTTCAGCTTCCCTTTATATAATTTAATGTGATTTTCATTGTTATTATTTTTTATAATAAGGAACTATTACTCTATGAAGGGGTGAATTTACATCTGCTGCTTTGGGCTTTCTAAAGCTGTGAAATCTTTCTTTATTTTAGGTGCAGCTACTTGTTGCACTGTGTAAAAACATCATTATAGGAATGTATAGAATATTAAGGGTGTGAAAATAAGACATTTCTCATATGTCCAATTGGGCGACACTGTGATACATAGGTGTATAGTAGGTGGTAACAGGAGTAAAGGCACTTAAACAGTTAAATCTGTGAGTGTACCTCCACCCCTGCTATAACCCTCCCATAGAAAGGGTATTCAGTTTAGTTTTGGTGCCTCATGAGTCGGACATGTTTTATTTTAGGGCTCTTGCCCTGAATTTATTTTATTGATGATTTTTTTTTTTTCTATTTTATTTTTCACTAGGGAGGAAAAGCTGGGCCCAGGAATGCCTTCCAAGGGGTGAATAGCTTGCAGCCTTCCGCCACCCTGGGTCCCTTATCCGGGGTGCGTAACCTTGAAAGCTATCTCACCCCCAGCACAGCCGGGGGTGAGCTATATTTCTTGGTCGGCAAAGTAGCTGTCAGCGCTAATTAGAGTTGACAGCTGCGACCGCAGCACACTGACAGCTGCTGTGGTCGCATCCCCCTCCCTAGACAACGAGCAGATACCGATTCAGAAGCAGCCACACAAAGAGAGTGACACGGAGGGTACAGCTGTGGCTGCTGCACATACCAGGGAGACACAATATCGGAGGTTTCCTCCGTTTTATTCAGGGTGCCATTTTTTTCTGCACAGTAGGAAGGAGAGGGTTGGAACTCCTCCCCCACTTCCTAGCGCCTTCTGCATGGATCTCTCAGCACCATTTCTACTGCAGAGAACAGACCCTGCTGTGTTCCTCCATCAGGACAGGTTTATTCTCTGTTAGAACGCTCTTTTCAACAAGATTTCTTGTATCGAAGAGTGTGGTGTTGTGTGTGTGACAATGCTGGTGCAAATTATACTTTATATCCATCTTTAAAGGATTTGATATAGTGTAAAGATTGCAGAACAGAGGAAAATATCAGTTATTTGTTACAAGCATCTTTATGTGCCGCTTTGTACTGTATTGTTGTGTGTGTGTGTGTGTGTGTGTATGTATATATGTATATATATATATATATATATATGTGTATGTGGCTCACTGTAAAGCAAATTTGTCAGTTTAACCCAGAGGCCCTGTGTATAGCTTGTGAGGCAGAGCTCTGGGATCACAGCCAGACCCAGGTCCGGGGATGAACCTGCTTGGCTGCGTCCTTTGACTTCGACTTTAGCAGACCCACAACAGTATTATCTCAACGGGAGGTAGGTCGACCTTCTACTTCTGTTTCTGCACTACACAAGTCAGATACACAGTCTGGACAGTCCACTTCAGCAGCGTTCCAAGTAGAATCCTCTTTAGCACAGACTCTTTCGATCTCGGCCCAGGGTTTAGTTGCGGCTACTTCCTCACTGCATTGCTTACTGACCGGCAGGCCTCACGGAAAGCTAGGGATTTAATGTCCACTTCAGATGTTTCATCAGAGGAAGAAGGGGAGGTTCACAGAGACTCTGGAGAAGAGGATTCGGCCAGTGTCGAAGATTCATCCACAGCGCACTCATTGGGATTCACTAACCCAGAGGTATCCCAGGAAGGTGTTTTTTTTCTCTGTTTAAAAGGGAGATGAAAGAACTTATTTCTTTTCCCCCATCGTTTCAGTTAATGGAAATAATTTCAGAAGCCTGGAAAAAGCTTGTGAAAAATGGGAAGCTCTTCCAAGAATGGACCCTCCCATAGGCAGTTTGACTAGAACATTCATTTTACCAGTTGATAGGGTTATTTCCCTCAAGGACGCCACGGACAAGAAATGTGATTATTTTTTATTTTTTTTATTTTTTTTGCTCCGGTTGGCTTACGAAGCAGCTGGTAGCATTTTCAGGCCAGCCATGTCCACGGTCTGGGTCAACAAGGCTACCTAAGGGCAGGCATCATTGAATGTTAATTCTGTCACGGCTAAGCACTCTTGGTCATAGCAGCCAGACGTTCTTATGGCTGCACTGTTGGTCCGCGGATTCCAAGCGCACCATAAAGGCTGTACCTTTTGGCGGCATCTTCCTCTTTGGAGCCAGATTAGACCAGCTCATTTCGGAGGCTACGGGAGCTAAAAGCCCATTTTTGCCTGTCACTCAGACCAGGTCTAAACAGCCTAGGTTTCGATCCTTTCGGCCCTTGCATAGATCCAGAGGATCCTTTGCCAGGGGCCAGTGAAATGCTCCTGCTAGGGGCAGTTTCCATAGAGGACATCCCAAACCGTCAGTCGGCCTCAGCATGACGTGACCTCCATACACAGAGCTGTATTTGGGGCACCTCTACTGTTTTTTCGGGATAGGTGGCTGTAATCATCATTAAACCCATAGATCAGGGGCATTGTCACAAAGGGGTACATCATAGACTTACCTCGGCTTCCTCATTGTCGTTTTTTCACCATGGGTCTTCCAGCCAGCCTACGGTATTCGGCGCAAAGCCCTGCAGATAACAATCCAGACCTTGCTAGACGCAGGAGTCATCATTCCAGTTCCGCCACCAGAGAGAGGTTTGGGGTTTTACTCAAACCTTTTCCTAGTCCCAAAGCCAGACGGCTCTTTCAGACCAATTTTAAATTCAAAGACCCTGAACTTACAAGTAAGAGTCAAGGGATTCAAGATGGAATCTCTCAGGTCAGTGATTGCGGCCATGGAACAGGGAAAGTTTTTGGCTTCCCTGGATATAAAGGACGCTTACTTGCACATTCCCATTTGGCAGGGCCATCAATGCTTACTACGCTCTGCAGTAAAGGAAAATCATTTCCAATTCAAGGCGTTACCCTTCAGTCTATCGACCGCTCCAAGGGTCTTTGCAAAGGTGGTGGCAGTAATGGCGGCTCTGCTCCGCTCCTAATGCGTCATGGTAATTCCTTACTTGGACGACCTTCTTTTGAAGGCTCCATCGGCTCAGATCCTGTCACAGCACATCCAGTTGATCAGATCCTTCCTGGAGGACCAGAGTTGGATAATGAACCTGCCAAAGTAATTTCTAATACCATCGCAGAAGATGCGGTTTCTAGGGTTAGATTTCGACACCAGGTGTCAGAGTGTGTTCCTTCCGGAAGACAAGATACTATAGCTTCAGTCGAAGCTCACAGACCTCATAAACATATGTCAGGTGTCCCTGCTGCGATGAGACCGCTCGTAACAATAGTGTCGGTCTTCGAAGCAGTGCCTTATGCTCAGTTCCATTCGCAAGCACTTCAATGGGAATTCCTGTGCAAATTGTCAGGCTCTCACTCACATCTGGACAAGCAGATGATCTTTCTATAATCTCAGGTCCACCTGTCCCTCATTTGGTAGCTGCTCAGGTCACATCTCTCCCAGGGATGATCCTTTCAGACATGGGAATAAACAATTGTCACCACAGACGCAAATCTGTCAGGTTGGGGGGAGATTCAGCTCAACCCTCAGATTCCAGGGTCAGTGAGACCCTCTGTAATCCTCTTTTCCCATAAACGTGTTGGAGCTACAAGATAGCTACAGGGTGCTAGTACAGGCTCAGGTGTTTCTGCAAGGAAAGCCGGTCAGAGTCAAGTCGGAAAGTAGGCAGTAGGGTACCTCAATCATCATGGCAGCATGCGCACTGCCAGAGCCATGAGCGAAGCACCAGGATAATGCTGTGGGCAGAGAGACACATTCCAATTTATATCTGCAATATTCATTCCAGGAGTAGACAACTGGGAGGCCCATTATCTCAGCCAAAACATAGTGCATCCGGGTGAATGGTCCCTTCATCCAGAAGGCTTTGTTCTACTGGTTCACTGCTGGGGTTGTCCAGAAATAGATCTGATGGCCTCGCGGTTGAACTTCAAAGTTCTCCTCTATTGCTCAAAAACCAGGGATCCTGGGGCAGGATTCGTGGATGCTCTAGTGATTCCATCGTGGTTTCACCTAGTTTACTTATTCCCTCCTCTTCGTATGATCCCAAAGGTTCTCAAGAAACTGAAGAGGAAACGGGTGAAGGCCATCTTAGTGGCTCCGGACTGGCCACGGAGAGCCTGGTACTCAGATCTGCTAGGCATGGTAGTAGGACCTCCATTCAGACTATCACTCAGACCAGAATTAATCAATCGGGGGCCCTTTTGGTGCCACTTGTTATGTTGGCTCACTTTAACAGCTTGGCTATTGAGACCATGATTCTGAAAGCCAAGGGTTTTTCAACTAAAGTAGTTAAGACCATGATCAAGGCTAGGAAGCCTTCATCGGCAGCCAATTATTACAGAACATGGAAAACTTATGTACTATGGTGTGAATCAAATCACTTGCACACTTCCCGATTCAAGCTCACTAGGTTGCTGGCCTTCCTTCAAGCTGGTTTGAACATAGTTGCGTTTAGCCTCGTTAAATCGCAGGTTTCAGCATTGTCCATTTATTTCCAGTGTAAACTGGCCTCCCTGCTGGAAGTTCATGCCTTCTTACAGGGGACGCTTTATATCTTGCCTCCATTCATTCATCCTGTCAAGCCTTGGGATTTGAATTTGGTTCTCCAGGCTTTGATTAAATAACCATTGGAGCCTTTACAGTCTGTGGAGCTTCGTTACCTTACTTGGAAGGTGGCGTTTCTCTTGGCGGTGTCTTCAGTACACCAGGTCTCTGAGTTGGGGGCTTTATCTTGTTTCCCCCCCCCCCCTTTTTTTTTTGTTTGTTTTCAACTGAAGACAGGAAGGTGCTTCGCACTAAGCCCTCCTTTGTCCCTAAGGTTGTTTCCCGCTTTCATTTAAATCAGGAAATTGTCCCTGCTTTTCCTCAAAGTACTAGGTCACTAGATCAGTCCTTGTTGCTTCTAGATGTGGTAAGGTGCTATGTGCAACGCACAGCCGGTTTGCACAAAACCACAGATCTTTTTTGTGCTTTATGTTGTGAAGAAACGAGGTTGGCCTGCTTCTAAGGTCTCTTTAGCTCAATGGATTACCTATACCATCAAGCTGGCATACTCGAGGTCAGATAAGCTTTTGCCGGGAGGTTTGTCGGCTCGTCTCACTACGGTTGTGAGTGTTTCCTGGGCGGCATGTCACAGAGCTTCTGCTGAACAGCTGTCCCGGGCAGCTACATGAACATCTGTTCACACGTTTGTTAAATTTTATAGGTTTCAAGGCTTTGCATCACAGGATGCCAGCTTTGGCCGTAAGGTTCTGCATGCAGCTGTGTTAGAGTAGTCCCTCCTTTAGGGGGCAGCTTTGGTAGGTCCTCTATGTATCGCAGTGTCCTCCAATTGGATGTGTGAGAAAATAGGATTTTTGTACTTACAGTAAAATCCCTTTCTCGTAGTCCATTGGGGGACACTGCGCGTCCATTCTTGCTCTGAATGTTGTATGGTTGACTGTGTTGTTGTGGTTAGTTAACCCTATTTGGCCTCATTCGGCTTTGTTAGACAAACTGAATATACTTCCTATGGGAGAGGTATAGCAGGGGTGTAGTTACACTCACAGAATTAACTGTTTAAGTGCCTGGACTCCTGTTACTACCTACTATACTATGTATTGGGTTGGGTACTATTTTCTGATGCTGTAACTCCCGTCAAGAGTTACAGCGACATCTTTACACCGAATGGTTATGTCACCTACAAACTATTAATTCTGATTGTTTAAAAAGCTTACTTGTAGTAAAGTGGATTGATTAAACAGCCGGACAGCACATAATGATGTGCCTGTGTATGCCGACCGTAATATTAGTACAGTTAAGGGGGAAGTTATGGAATTGCTTAAGTCTACATTATGTAAGTCTTACTAATAAACATTGAACAGACTGCAGATGTTTTAACTTCCCCCTTAACTGTACTAATATTACTGGCTGCATACACAGACCCGTCATTACGTGCTGTCGGGCTGTTTAATCAATCCATTTTAAGTAAGTTTTTTAAACAATCGGAATTAATAGTTTGTAGGTGAAATAAGTATTTGGTGTAAAGATGTCACTGTAACTCTTGTCGGGAGTACATCATCGGAAATGTCCGTACCACCGTATGTATTGCAATGCCCCCCCAATGGACTGCGAGAAAGGTATTTTACGGTAAGTACAAAAATCCTATTTTAACCTATTATGGGGGGTTGCTCTGCATTATTACATGTCTCGTAGAAAATATATAAAAAAAAATTCCTGTTCATTGTAAATGTATAAAATAACATTTCCATATAACAATCTGATATAGACATATACTGGTGTGCAAAAGTTTGGAATCACTAAGACATTTCTTGTTTTTTAGAAAGAAATTATACATTTTATATTTATTTTTATATTTTTTATAAATCAAGGTATCATTTAAATTGATTTAAAAATCTAGTTAAGACTTTACTATTGTTGCAAATGACCATTGCTGCTTGAAATGACAGATTTATACTGCATTATTCACATATCACTGCCTCAAAGAGAAATTCCAGCAGCCTTTAAGCCAGTGACCTATTTCTAGGTTAAAAATGGTCAAAACAAAACCGCTTTCTCAAGAAATACATCAGTCTATTGTTGGTTTTAGAATTGAAGGCTACTCAAGATTGCCAAGCAACTGAAGATTTCATACAAAGGTGTCCACTTTTGTCTTGAGAGAAAAGGGCATATCGCATCTAACCAGGGTAGAAAAAGGAGTGGAAGGCCCAGAATCACGACGGCACAAGAGGAAAAGTCATACTTACCAACTCTCCCAGAATGTCTGGGAGAGTCCCGCATTTCGCGTGAGTCTCCCGGACTCCTGGGAGAGTGTGGCAATCTCCCTGATCTGCCCACTTCCTGGTGAAGTGGGCAGAATTAGGTCCGAAACGCCGCGATTCACCAAAATGACACAATTTTCGGAGCCCCACCCCCTGCACGCCCACCTTCCCCGGCAGGCTCCCAGATCATACTTGCCATAAGTGGGCAAGTATGGGAAAAGTAAGAGTCTGCTGTTTAAGAAACTGAAGCCTTACAGGCAATTCTTTTTAAAACCAAGACATTTCTTAATGATTCCAAACTTTTTCACACTAGTGTATATACTTTTAAATTCAGCTGTTTAAGTAACCGCTCTAATTGTTGGAGGACCTAGTGATGCACAGGCAGGAAAAGACCTAAAATAAACTAAACTAGTTATACCCAGGGAGGGTGCAGGTAGAGTGAAAACAGGCAGAGATTGGTAGGTACATGGATCAAGAGCTGGCCAGTAAGTAGCACTCATCAATGAGTATGGAAACTAGCCTAAAAACTTATATGGCCTGATTGCCCTGATGCCTTATCTTATGCTTTATCACTCTATGGAGCATATTCAATTGTCCGCGGGACTTTCGGCAACCGTTATTACAGTAATCCTGTGCGGGAAAAAACGTTAATACGGTAACTTACTCGCTGGAAATCCAGCGAGAGATTACCGTATTAACGGTATTAGTTTTTCCGCGCGGACAATTGAATACCCCCTTATATCTTTGAGAGTGAGCTAGAAAAAATGATGGTACTTGTAACAACAACTTTACTGTCCCTCTTAAGTATGGAGTGAAGGTGCAGCATCAATATTCTTTGTGACTGCTCATACCTTCTGCCAGCTAGTAGGTATGCTGAGGGTAAATGGCAAAGCTTAACAGGGAGACGCTTGCCTCCTGTCTGTGCACAACCCGGATGAGGGGGGGTCTCAGACCCTTCTCCACCCTGGGTCCATTAAGTCTGGCTGGGAGATTTAAATCTTTAAATCTTCCATCCAAACTAACTTCCAAGACTTCTCCTCTTGGATTTTGGGTTGCATTTACATGTCACAATTGATGTTAAAATATTTATATGTCAAACCGGGCAGGAACACCTTAATTCCTTCATCACTGGACTTTTTTACAAACAAAACAAAAAAGTCAGTATTTTACAAATATAATCTGCTGATTAAAGCCAATTTCTGATTTTCCTTCGATTTCAATTCTAGAATGCAGAAGCTTGTGAAACCTGGAGCTGATAAAAAATATGTCGACTTGACTGTGTCTTTTGCGCCAGAAATAGACGAAGATGAAGATTTGCCCGGGCCTCCTGTGAGATATTACTTCAACCAGGAAAACAATTAACAGCACAAGTGCTGGTGTCATCCTATGTGTATATGTGTTGGTACTACTTGTCACAAGAGGGTGAAGCCTTAACTAAGAGGAACAAGTGGAAGTAGTGATTTGCACTAATATTTTGCATAAAAGAAACTGAGTATATAGTGGCTCCCCATGCTTTCTTGTATGTTTTTCTTTGTTACCAGTGGACTGGATTACAGAATGTTTGGATGCAATATTCTGTGCTATAACCCAAAAAAATAAACACATTAAAAAAAAAAAAAGTAAGCAGGTTGGAGGATCAAGAAGACTATTTTGACTTCAACTTGTTGTACTGTACCCCCGTTCCCGAAATGATAAAGGTTGATTCTGCTAGAATATTATTTCGTAAAAATAAGTTTGTGTGCCTTGCAGTAAGTGTGCACATGAGATCTTCAAGCAATGTTTGTGCGTGTGTATGTATGATATGGAAGCAAATATGTATCTGTTTAATATATACTGTAATTTCATGTATATAGCATTTCCCCTCTTGCTCTTGTTTTTGATTCAACTGACCTGCAGGAAAAGTTGCATACTTGAAAACACAGTATATTGTAGATGGGATAATGTAACTTCTACTGTACATTAGGGTATTACAAGTCACTGACCTATGATATGCCTTAGTATTTTAAGATGTAATGAAGTGGTATAAAGTACGTCTGCCAGTAATGTATGTTCATGCATATAAACACACATCCCTTTATCTTGTTTTATCAATGTCTTTTGATAAATGCTTGGGTAAGTTTTGTATAATTATACATATAAATCACATACACATTGTGGCAGTAGTAAAAACATTGACCCAGCGACAGATAATCTGACTCCATGGCTGGGATGAGAGTGGTTGGAACTGTAGTTTTACATCGGCCTAAGAGCTTTAAGTCGTCTACAACTGCTGTAAACTGTTTTTAAACTTGTGAATAAGGATAAAGACCAGAATCATTTCATTTAAAAAATAAAAAAAAATGCACCTTTCACCTTTATTACAGGTTTCTCGGTTTAAGTGAAAAAATCATTATTTGAGAAATGGGCATAATTAGAACCTGGTTTGTTGGGGATAACCTCAACAGCAGCCTATTCCAGCTGTAATGCATAAATAGTTTTACAGAACCTACTCAGGCTGGTTCTAAAGGAGTATCCAAAGGGAATCTTTAAGTAACTGGACTAAATTAACATTTCTGCTCCTAATCAAGGAAAAAAATGGCAATTGACCTGGTATCTCTGATTGTCTAGTCTATAAATGCTACCTGTACCCTCTTTTTAACTAGTACATTGGGATTGCTGTTGTATTACATGCTGTCTCATCTATAACTTGAATTTAATAAACCTTTTCTCTACTGGAATAGTGCAGGGGATCAGCATGGAAAGCAGATAAATGAGCTAGGCTATCAAATGAGAGTTGTGTTCTTTGTATGATTGTTTTGTTTATGCTCAGGGGCGTTCATTGCCATATGCAAGCAAGGCCATTGAAACAATGACAAGTCTGCAGCTAATAAAGTGTTTAAAAGATGTAATATTTTGGTTGAAAGGCTGCCTTTTTCAGTACATAGTATAACTACGATAGTCAATATTTGAATAAAAGTGCAGTTAATATTTTTTCAATTGTTCCGAGTAGTTCTTGCGTATCTGTCGTCATCAAAATTTCTGGTTTTGAGCTTTTTTTTTGTGGATGAGAGTTGTCAGCTCCCCAAAATGATGTGGACAAAAAATGCTGATGTCAGAGAAAATCGGAACATTACACATGAGCCCCCAACTGTTCATGAGAATCTGTATCGCCAGGTAAAGCAGCCCGGAGACTTTAATATACACCATATTCCGCTTCATAATAGACTCACACTGTTCTTGTAAAACTGTATTATCAGATAATGCAGCTTGAAGAATTTAATATTCACCGTAATTCGCTTATAATAGGGGCCACCACTGTTCCTGAGAGCCAGTATTACCTAGGTAATGCAGCCTGTAGAATTTAGAATTGTACATCATATTCTGCTTCATATGAGCCTCCCACTGTTCCTGAGAACCTGTATTACCAGATAATACAGTTTGGACAATTTAATATACACCGCAATCTGCTTTATATGACAGCCTCACACAGTAGGACAGGTGGGCATCCAAATTGCTGGCCATAATATGGTAGAATTATTTTTTGGCATATTTGCATGGGGGAGTGGTTTTAGACACTGAGAATCAAACCCAGTATTCAATGCATGTGATGTGGGAATGTGCACTTTATCCAGTAGGGGAAAAATAGCTAATGTGTAGGCTAGTATTATTCTGGAAGTCAAGGCAGGTGCTTGTTCACAATACTGGGCCCTCCTCTTTGCTGTCAGGTGCGGACTCCTCTCCTAAGTGCTGCCCTGCCCTGCCCTCAATAATTGTGTGCAGTGGAGGCAGCATGTTCTCTTCTTGGGAATGTGGCACATATTGTCACTCATTCAGTGTTTTATGTGCCCCCTTAAACCCTGGTGACCACCTAGTTTCTAACAGTGGTAGTGCCAGCCTTGCTGGTACCAGGTTTACAAAGCAGACAACATTCTAGTAGCTATTATACCATACAGTCACTGTCCTGACACTAGTATCAATATAGCTTTCTAGTCTGTTAGCAAGCATGTACAGCAGTCCCCCATTGTGTCAGTAAGTATACAAAGCAGACCCCACTTCTGGTGGTCTTTAATACAGTACAAATGCCCATTTTGGTATGAAGCTTATAAAGCACAATCCAATTGTGGTGGGCAGTATTCAGTGCAGTAAGAAACCTGTTGCTATCCAGCTATTGTAGAACAAGAAGTCCCAGTAGCTGGCACTTGTAGTTTTACCGCAACCTGGGAACCACTGGTTCTTCCCTTCCCTGTCTCACACTCTGTTTTTTTTTGGGGGGGGGGGGTTTGTGGGAACTGTCATTAACAACTACTGCATTTCTCTCTGTGCTCTAGTTTCTTGTAAGGCCAGACAGTTAGCTACTTGTGTTGTGAACTAGGATTGGCTGGCTGAATCCACTGTACAGTCAGTCAGCCAGCCTTTGCAAGTAATGCAACAGAAGCTGTTTTCTAGTTGTTAAATGATGTGGAGATTGATTAGATAAAATAAAATTTTATCATTTACTTTCTGTCCTTTATTTGCCAAATCCACCAGGGTCAGCATGCTTTGGGGTTACCACTAACTGTAAAGGTACATTGTACTCTCCTTTTCCATCCTGGAAACTTCACCGGGAAATAAACACTCTGCTTATATCAAACAGGCTAGGTTGGAAAAAGAGAGCAGACTATGGCATTAGACCATTACAGCTACATATATTTTACATTATATTTACACTCTTGAAGATTTCTTTCCCCAATAACTTATTTTAAAAACTGCAAGTAAATTGATAAGAACATTATGTAAAATAAAATAAATTAATGTAATACTGTAGAGAGAAAACCTTTTGTCTAGCAATCGTATGTTAAACCAGCTTCGTTGCTGCCCGTATATGGACAGATCCTGTGTCAAATTTGCCCATAACGTATGGTGACCGTATTAGCTATATGTTGGTTATGGTTGCTGAAGCCAAGCATGTGAATCACAGGGCACTAGGTAAAGCTTGTTGGATGATGACCCCTTTTAACACCAAAGAATATTTGTGGAATGCACTGTTAGATCTTGTAACATTTCTATAACTAAAAAGCGGCAGATGATGAGGAGAAAGACTTAAACTGGCATCCTTATCATTGACAACAGTGCCTGCAGTTGAGGTAGAGTTAGCAGGCATGATATATATATAGCAGTGTGGTTCAAAGGTTAGTGGCCCTTTGCTACTGCTACCTATCACACCCTCTTTTACTAACAGAATGGCGAAGGTGCTGTGTGTGTGTCTATATATAATATTTTTTATTTTATTTTTTTTACCCCCAGCATAATCTACTGTCCATATGAGGATGTAGAAGGCATATTATTTGATAAGCCACGGCACCTATACAAACAGTACTGTGAAATTGTAGATTTCTTTTGATGCTTACATCTGAAGAGTAGATTATGCATGGGATTAGTATATTGGTAATGGTGCCCTTGCCATATGAGTGTGTAATTCATGGAACATTCCCTTTTCACCACGCCCTTGAAGTTGAACAACTCCTTTAACTTACACAATCATATGTTGAGCAGTAATTGAGTTATCTAGTTATCTATATTGTTTTGTGATACAATTAAGCAGCTTCGACATTCTAATTTCTGACAGTGCTGTAACGTCTTTACCTATATTCTCTATATACTGTATAAAACAAGTAAAACTTATTGGATTTTTCTAAGTTAACCTACAAACAATTGGAGTTACTGAAGAGAATCGGAGACACCTAGCATCCAGTCAGACACTTTCTTTCTTTGTCATACTTGCACTAGACAGATATAAGCTGTGTGCTGATTGATTGCTTTGTTTCTGTGCAGTATGTGCTCTAAATGCAGTGTTGGTAAATAAACACTTTAGTATTAACTGACATGACACACAGAAGTAGTAAAACTAGATTCACTCACATGTTAAACACATTGAAAAATACATTTCTAAGTGTCTTCAGTGTGGAAGTGTTCAAATTTATTTGGGTTCTTTAATGTTGCACCATATTTACCAATCTGCAAAATTTTCAAACCAGTGACCCACCCCCTGGAGAAAGTGTTTAAATGCTAATGTCTATGTAATTACAACACTTAATCTATGTACACAGAAATGTCACGGCCTGAAGACTGAATAAGTTTTCTGGTCATTGCAAGAGGAGGCTGCTGTGAAAGCAGATGAGAGTCCCTGGAGGTAATTATTGCCCAATGAGACAGATTTGTGGCAACTTTGTGCGTCTGCACCTCATTAAGACTTGCCTAGCAGTTATTTTGTTGTGTAAAAATACATTTGTGTCATATTTTTATATTGGAACACTTTTTTTTTTTTTTTTTTTTTATAAACACACACACACTGCCCAAAAACACAGGACACACCTGCACACACAACATACAAACACACTATATCTACATTGGCTGTATACACGTGGACGTATAATCACTTTTTAATGGTCAAATATTTTTAATGTTCAGGTGAACCACTGCCTGTTTTTAAACAATACAGTAAAACTGTGAACATGAGCAAATGAATACATTTCCTTGTTGAATTCATTTCTGTGTTTTGCGATTTCCATTTTGTTTAACATGCAGAATGTGAACAGATATTTCTGACAGGCTGTACAATGTCTTTATATAGTCTGCTCCCATCCAGACCCAACTTCCCCGCACATGTACACATGTACGAACTGCAGACACTGTTCCTGTGCAAACAATGTCATAAATATATTTTGTGTTTACAGTTTTACTTTTACAATCCATTTCCCCAGTAAATTCATGTCTAAACATTATAGGCCTGATTCCTTAAGGCCGCAAACCCAACATATTGTGCGGTTTTGTTTGGGGTTTTTTTTTAGAACTCATGTCTGTATTCAACTACAAGCGGATTTGAACAAGTATCTCTCGTTGAATACAGGTCTAGGTCTGTTCTGCTTTGACAGACAAAATGCACTGCAAGATACATCCAATACATTATGTGGAATATAAAATCCCTGCAGAACGCACAGGAAAAAAAAAATCAATTATCATCGCCCGTTAAGTTATTAATGAAAACATTGTAAAAAAAAAAAAAAAATTCTATTCCCCCCCCCAATGAAATACATTTATCATGATGTTATTAATGCCTACTGTACATGAAATGCATTTTTAGAGTGGTTCCTCTTTACACCTGCCCTGTAGTGATATCGTGGAAAAACACTTGCCTTAGAGATGTCCAAAGCTTGAATCGGGCACTGCTGCATGTGCTCAAGCTAGGTACGCCCTTACTGTACAGTGACTACGTGCATACATATGCATTCCCCTCCCTGTTCGGCCAATGAATTTGTAGGCTGTCCTAAGTTTTACGCTGGAAGTTTTAATTGGATGCTCTTGCGTTCACTGGCATATAGTCTGGATCTGGGCATAAGCAGTGCGATTTTACTCAAAATACAGTACGTATCTGTATTTACGTTCCTTAATGAATCATGCCTTATGTTTATGTAATCTGACGTAGTAATCAAATTTTCATTACAACTTCACTTTATCACATATGTATAGTCCTAAATTCACACTGAGCAGTCACATTTCTTATATTTACATATGTCAACTTTCAATAAATTCAACACAGTGTATACACAGTACAGTGGTGCTATAATTTCCATTAGTTTATTCGAAATCTTTAAGATAGATTATCAAAGAACTGTAAATACTAGAAAAGAAAATAAGAGCTAAGATTTTATGTTAAACTTACACATCAAAGAGATTCACCTTGGGCTAGCGCCACCTACACCGACACTCAATCAATCGCAACAGTGTGGGCAGGTCTACTACAACATCGCAAGCTGGGAACTGAATAATACAGGTAGCCCATTGACGAGCGCACTTGGGTAAAGAACAAATGATTGCAGTGGTACAACAGCAGTGGATAGCTCCTGGATTTGGTAAGGCAGCAACTAACTATACCCAATCTTGCTGGATATGTGGGACTTCTAATCCAGGCCAGAGGGTCCGGACATCACTTGGAACCACGCCAAGGCCTATTTATCCCTTCCAAATACTGCAAATAGACTATATTCAATTGAAAAAGTCAGGAATTTATGAATATGTACTGGTATGCAGTGCACAGACTTATTTAACAGGTGACCAGAAGAGTGGTGTGTCGCTAAAGCAACAGCTCAAAATACGGCTAAGAAATTGATAAGGAAATTGTGGGCAGGTATGGTGTTCCTAAGGTAACTGAATCTGATAGGGGAACACATTTTACTGGTGAAACCGATGTAGGGATAGTTTGTAATCGGCATTCAGCAGTTTATGAGGCGGTAATAAGCCAAACTATCTGCATATAACAAGCTATATAACTTTGCTACACATTTAGTCTGGTAAAATTTCTTTGCAGCAATTCTACCCAATATACTGAGTTCTAATAATACTCTGACTTATTCTCAATACTCTGTGTAGTAATTGCATGCGCAATGAGCTACGTTACTTGCGTTAGCTCTATGTACAGTATTAGGTGATTCCCCCACTAGCGTGGGAAAATCACGTAATACAGTAGTTAGAGCTTACGCAATGAACGTAGCTCATTGCGCATGCGCTACGCTACTTGCGTAAGCTGTATTACACCTACCTAGTAGGAGGTGTTAACGGCGGCTCCAGACTTTTATTATTTTTCTTCAATCAAGATTAAAGTGTCGGGATGTTACAAATATGGGGCCCCCCTGGCCGAAGCAATAAAGACTTCAATCAACAAGGGGCCCCTTCTGGGCGAAGTGATGAAGATATTATTCAAGCCATTTTGGAAGTATAAATATTATGGGACTGGGGCAAGCAGACTTTGGAAGAAGAAAGAAGACATCTTTTGTGAGTATTTAGGGTGTTTTTATTTTTAATAAATAGATGTGGTTTTAATGAGGCTGGTTAGTGTATTTATTGTGGGGTTTTTATTTTTTAATAAATATGTGTGGTGTTTACTAGGGTGCTGTTGATTATTTAACATTTTTTTTGTGGAACTACAGGTCCCAGCAAGCCAAGTATGTCAGGGCATGTTGGCACTTGTGGTTCTCCAAGTGCTAACATGCCCTGGCTGCCGTGGGTATGCTGGTGCTTGTAGTTATACAAGCAGCAGCATGGCCACACTGTTTTAGGCAACCTGGCTGGCTGGGACTTGTAGTTCCACAAAACAAAATGGCGTCTGTTTATTTTTTTCCATTCTTTATCGCCGTATTACCTTACTACCCACAGCCCAGGGGTAGTAGGAAGAGCCCTAGTGCTATCAGCACTGGGCTGGTTCTTTCTAGGGGGGGGCCCGCTCGTTTTTTTTCGGCGGACCCCACTCCCTAGGGAATCCAGCCCAGCGCTGAACAGTCTAGGGTTGGTTAGTCATTATGGCAGGGGGACCCCTGCCGTGTGTCCCACTGCTATAGTGCCGCCAACCCTGGCTGGTTTGCCTAGTGCTGGTAAAGTGAAAATCGGGGGGACCCCACGCAAAATTTTTCCCCTATTTTCACGGGACCAGCACTAGTCAGGCAGCACTAGGGTTAAGCTGGAATAGAGGGGGGACCCCACGTTTTTTGGGGGTTTTTTTCACTTTGATCTATTCTTCACAGTTTTTACAGCTGCCGGAGCTCCGTCAGCTGTATGACAGGTCAGTGTAACAGTGATGTGTTTACAACTCACTGTTACAACACAGGAGAGTTTGCCAAACACAGGAGAGTTAGCTAAACTCGGGAGTGTTTACATTGCACAAAATCGCCAGAGATGACCAGCGATTTTGAACTTCAGTGTCAAAATCGCAGCTTGATACATTTCTGTTTTTTTTTTCAAAACTCGCGGGTAAACACCCGCGATTTGCCGCAATTTAAACGCGCTGGCAAACTCGCACTTTTATACATTTACCCCCTGATATAGTACTGCTGACTGCTGCGAGATCTCAATCCTGCCGTTTAGACGATCTCACACACAGACACTGTTATATCATGTTAGGTAAGGGTAAGCACTGTCTATTCTTATATGGTAAGTCTATTTGTCAGACTCCTAATATACTGCGTTTCGCTACTCGCTTTTTCAAGTTATATGCAAATAGTTTGGCTTATTACTGCCATATCACGATCACACCACTAGTTGAACAATATTGTTATATCCGATCAGGATAGGAGCAGAATGGAGTGAGGAATATTAACATATTGACGATTCAATTACATTAATACTATATATAGAGTAGCGGGGCTTAGCAAATTATTTCGCTATTTTAATTCACTTAGTTGTCACTTTATTGGTTTTATATTTTGCTATTACATTTGGAGGGTTTCATTTTTAATTTCAAGATCGATTAATAAAGATTCAGACATTTTAAATAAATCTAAGATCGCTGAGTGCCTCAATTAGCACATTTCTCTCTCTCTCTTCTTTTCCTTGATATTAGAATAACTTGTGTGTGAGTGTACCATCCAGAAATAACATTAAATATAATATAAATAATAGTTAATTATCTGGATATAGTAATAGCGATCATCTGGTGCAGTGGTACCCCTTTGGCTTACCTGATTCAGATTTGCAGCCACACAAGTTAAAGCCTTGAGACTGGGTGTATCTTAAAAGACATGTGAGGAAAGCTCTGGAGCCTAGATTTGACGGGCCTTATCAAGTTTTATTAACCACGCCCACCTCAGTGAAACTGCAGAATCGAGACGCCTGGGTACATGCTTCACATTGCAAGAAAACATCTGTAACCATTGAAGCAGCACCATGAAACAATATATCCTTTTCATGTTATTGTTGGGGGTCCTATCAGATGGGTGGACTTCCGGACAGATTTTAAACAAATTACACAAACCTAATTGCTTAGTAAGTCAGGAGATGTATATATACACGTCTTTAACTTGACAAATAATTTGTGGCCAGATACAGATAAGATGAAAATAAGTTGTTCTAATCAAATATGTTTTGGAACATTAGAAGTGTGTGATATAACCTGAAACACAACAATATGCAAGTACTTGATATTGCCAGTTCCTTTGTATACCCAGAGCAAAGGAGTACAATTATGGACCCCCAACTATGAAGGGTAATTATATTGAAATAGAAAATAATCAGACTCATGATATATTCTTGTGTGCTGAAACCGATGTAGGGATAGTTTGTAATCGGCATTCAGCAGTTTATGAGCCAGTTACAGCACCCTACTTTTGCTTATATATGGACGCTCCATAATTCAGGTAAGGATATGTTTATAGAAATAGCTACACAAACTGTGTGTGTAATCAGTACTAATCAACATGATTAAACTTCATTAGGAAAGTCAAGTCCATTCTCGGGATGCTTATATAATGTGTCACTGTTAGACTGGCAAAACCACACATACATATTTTTACCAGAGACAACTAAACAAGTAAACCTGTATGAATTGGAATATTTGTTAATGGCTCCTATTCTATGAAAAAAGCAATGAATATTTTAATTCACCCATTGCTATTGATATTGCTTGCATTAACCATTATAATGTTTGCTAATTGATATATGTCATGTAAATCTAGAAAATCATTACTCAGATTGCGACGCACCCAGGAGGAGAATTTATTGCTCAGGTAGAGATGACCCTTCTGCCAGTGGCGAATGGCATAGCCCTTGCAGCCCTAAAAATAGGGTAATGTTCTAAAGTAGCTGCTGACACTTGCTCTATTGGGTAATGAAGGGAAAGTGCATTTTTTATATTCTAAGTGGGGATAATGTGTGGTCTAGGAGGCTTACAAGACAGAATGGTGGTGATAATATAAGAAAACACTTTGAGTTGTGCAACCTTAACAGACAAATCAGTTGATTTTCTTAGAAACAATTACAGCTGCGGCATTGCTAGTATCAGTGTGAAAATGGAATTTGGTTGTCCCCCCACAACAACGCAAGCTGGGAACTGAAGAATACAGATAGAGAAATTCAACTCGTGACTGTTCATGTGAGAAAGAAAACTACTGATATCCAAATAAGGACTGGAGGCGTTATTGAAATATGTTATGCTGTAGTTAGCAGCAACGTATGTTATATCCTTAAAAGGCTTGGGAGGAATAATTAATATAGTGACGCAATAAGCTCTATAAAAAGGTGATTCAAAATAAATGACCTTAGCTCAGAATCTTAAAAGGATATACTTGTGTGTGTCTTGATTACTGGACACCCAGTTAACTGATTTATAATAAATCACAGACAAGCTGAAGGACGTTGATAATTGAAAAAAGAACAGGCTCATTCACATGTTTTTGATCCTAACTCATATATTAAGAATCCCTGATGTTTTTTTGTCATTAGTTGTTTAATATTACAAGTAACTTGTATATAAAAGGTAGGTTATGCTAAACATATTTACTATTAAATAACAGCACTGTCCCACTTCTTACACTCTCATTATATTTTTATTTTATTTATATTGACAACTGTATAGTAGAACTACTATTTTATATGACTTATACAGTGCATTATATAATATGAACTCTTTAATTGCGTATCACATTGTCCATAACTATATACACCTTTTCCCATTTTATCCTAGAATACAGGTAGTAAAGAAGGGGAGGCTAGTGGACTGTTGGTGAGTAACATTTCTGTTTTGCATGTTACAATTATTATTACAATTGCAGCTATTGTTGGATAGTCCCATACAACAGTCATAGACAAAATATTTGGTGCTTGTGGCTCTTGAGTCTAAGGTAAAAGTTTATTTAAAGCATGAGATTGACGGATAGGATAAGTAAATGTTGCTGACAGGGGCTAGTCACTTTTTTGTTTGCTTTTTTGCCATTCTCAGTCAAAGTCGGTTTTTGGTCTGTAGAAGAAGGTTCAGTTGGTTCAGGTGTGTACAAATGCTTCCTTATTTCTTTCAATATTATATTATCCAAAAGTCTTGGTCCATAGAGATGAATTCTATAACACAAACAGACACATTTTTATTTCATTGTTCCCAAACAGATTTTCTTAAGAGTATTGTTGAACGTGAATGCTCTCAATAACTCACAGTGATTCCATATATATTTCATATACAAACCATTGAGACCAGTAGCTTAGTGTGTTTATACATGGCAAACCATGCTACATGTACTATAATTGTGCAAGTAATGCAGGCCCAGAGGTTAAATACTTGCTAATAAATTGCATTTAATGTATGGTTTGGGGGGGGGGGTTTCACAACAAGGGGTATGCTTATTATCACACTTATGCAAAGAAGTGTAAATACAAAACCTGTATATGGGTGTGGTCTTTGGGTTTTTTATTCACCAAGCTCTTGGGCATATGAGGGCAGAGCTCCTTTACTGCAAATTTGGGAGTTACCCAGGGGCAAAAATGTCGTCCTATAATTTCATGAGTGGCATCTCATTGCACAGGACAAACAAGCATTTAATAGCTTTTTTTGCATGTGCATGTTCTCTGTGGTTTACTAGTGTGTTATATGCTTGTGGACTTACCAGTGTACTGTGTGGTTTAACTGCATACTCAGTGCCCCGAATAAAGAGCAGGCAGCTGAACAATTCGTTCCAGTGCCATCACACCTCTCCTGTTCACTGTGTAATGAAGAATTCCAATGCTTTTATAGATGTTTAGTGCACTGGGTATGTGGTCAGCACTGTCATGTCACACTGCATACACAGAGCATTGAAGCATCAAAGAGCCATCATATTTTTATTATCGAGCTCCCTGCTTTTACTTCCATTTTGTTGGCTGACACTGTGCAGTCTATTTTATGCCAGCAAATGTTACAAGTCTTAGCACTGACCTCTCTTCTCATTACAGACTGTAAGGATTTGTGAAACCGACAGCCGCCTGATTAATGTTAACTGAATTAAACAAACTAAATTAACAATGGCTAAAAAGATTTAAAAAATCTTTTCATTATATAATCGCTTAAGTTAACAAACAGTGGCATGAATGTCAAGACAACCTGTATAGGTGACACAATGTAATTTGAGAGCCTGTTTTGTTGCACTCTTGGCATGAAATTGTTCATCCACCACTCCCTTCATTATTGTAGGACACTTTTCTTCTAGTTTACCTCTATCCTGGAATGGCAGTTAACTTGTTTATCTCTGTCTTGCCTATTAGAGTATGTTTTCTTTTAAGTCAACTGCAGATAGGTTTTGTTTGTTTGTTTTCAAGGAAAACAAATATACAATTGACCTGCAAGGTAAGAATTCCATATTTTTATTTCAATATATTTTATAAATAATTTACAATATGATACATACAAGGAAATAAAAATATAGTTTTCCCATTGCCAACTTTGGCAAAGGCACCATATAAGGAAACAAAAAGGGAGGGACAAGTTAGTAGACACAGAAAAGAAAGAATAAAGAAGACGAGAGAAAAAAGGAGGTAAATTGAAAATGTTGTTTGGTGTCACATTGGGGACAGGTTGGGGAAATGGTTTGAAAACAAAGATCTATCTGTTGTCTATTGACTGTGCAGTGCACCTTGTGTATAATATTGTAAATGCAGAAAATACATTACGTACTGGGTTTTCTGGTGTATGTCCAACCACCTATATGGATTTGGCTGTTTCTGTTATGTTTCAGAATAGTTTTTGTTGTCCATTCCATAGGACATGGCACGGTAATTAAGTGCTTGATCTGTGCACAGTGAATGGGGTGAGGACATTAAAGGACTGGCAAAAAAAACCTGTGTCAATGACGGCTAATGGCAGAAATGATCCCAATTAACCAAACTTGTGTAAGCATATGTAGTTATTGGGCAACCACAAAACCAATGACCCTGTATCCAAAGATACACTCTGATGCAAACCATTAGAATGTTGTGTCACTGTATTGAAGACTTCAATAGAATGACTCTGTACTTTTGCCTTGCTGGAGGATAAATAAACTACATATAAGCACACAGTCTCTGACCATTGGCCCAATCAATTCTAGTCCTTATTTGATGGTTCAGTGCAGTTTCTCCTCTCAAATATTTGAGACCCTACACACACTACCCCCTAGGATTGCAACAATTATATTTTATGTCAACGACATCTATTCCAAGGGTTTGTACCCAAAATCCAACATGAAAATTGAGGCATACAATATATGAGGTTTTTAAACCAACAACTTCAAAAGACGGTCTTTTTAAAATAGACACAATAAAATTGTTAACAAATATACTTCAAGATATTCCAATAATGGTAATGCTTGATTTAAAAGTGCCTGCATATAACAGAAAACTATTCAGTACCAGTCCTCATTGAAAAGTTATTCACCTTCAGTTTACGTAATTACTAAATGAACTGCCAGAGCTGTTTTTCACCATACTGGTAACATTTCTAAGACAGGAAGTTATCTACATGGTTTACTACATCGACATAGACAATTGGCTGATAAAGGCAGATTTAGATCTGCTTTGTGTGCACAAAAACAGAACATTTAGCCTTCTCCAGGATATTGGGTTAATTATAAAAATAAAAGTGTACAATCTGCAGTCAACTTGGCAATTAAAATTCCTGGGGTCCTAGGGTTCAGTCAATATGACACAATACCACCAGAAAGGCAAAAAGTCTTTAGACAGCACAACAGTCAGAGCAATCATCGATCACCCTCTCTCTTCATTTCAATATGTAATGATCCTAGGATACATGATATCCCCTATACAGGTAATCCTTTGAGAAAACGCTTTTATGAGAATTCTTCAGACAAATCTGCTGAATAGTTTGAACAGAGAGCTAGACATATTAGACAATCGGATTTCATTTTGGCAAATATCAATCTAGCTCCGAAGTGGTTGAAGACACCATTACAACAAGGAGGATAATCCAAGAATGATTCTGGATGACTGCAACAAACGATCCTTCACAGAATGAATGGGGTGCTCAAGCTAAAAATACATAGACAAAAGGAAAATTGTCTCAAGTACACAAGTTAAGATCACCAATGGGGATGCTTTTGAGGAATTTAAAATGGCATCTTCCACACAGACCAGTAAAAATACTGTTGAATATTAGCACAACAGTAAGTTATCTGAGTAAGATCTTAAATTTGAAATGGGATTTGAATATCATATTAAAAGATCTCAAAGAAGATCACTTTGAACTTCTAGTGGTAGCCCAGAACCATACACAGCCATAGATAAATTCGAAACCACCAGATCATCTAAACATGCTTTCACTCACCTATACAAGCTAGACCTGGAATACCTGCAGATAACTTGAAGAACACCTCCCCTTTACTAGCTGAAAGTATTGCAATGATATGTGCTGCCTAGGGACAATAAGGAAAGTTAAGATTTCTAATGACCCAATTTTTGTTTCCTTGAGACCAAAGGCAGCACTATATTTTCACCCAAAGCAAATGGCATTGCCATTGATTACTGTCTGTTGCTATGAAATTAAAGCTAAGGGAGTGGTAACATGGTGGGTCTAAATCATCTGTTGTCGACATCATCATCTTCATTTTATTTATATAGCGCCACTAATTCTGCAGCGCTGTACAGAGAACGCACTCACATCAGTCCCTGCCTCATTGGAGCTTACAGTCTAAATTCCCTAACACAGACTAGGGTCAATTTGATAGCAGCCAATTACCCTACCATTATGTTTCCGGAGTGTGGGTGGAAATCGGAGCACCTGGAGGAAACCCACGCAAACACGGGGAGAACATACAAACTCCACACAGATAAGGCCATGGTCGGGAATCGAACTCCTACCACATTCCAGTGCAAGGCGTTTAAGCTTATGTTATGCCTTCGTAAGGATAGGTAAGTAAAAATATTCACTTTCAAAGTATGTTTACAAATAACATGTACAATGTTGGATAAAAAGTCTATGCATTTTATGTACAGTTTTAACAAGTCACATCTCTCCATCTGTCTGATGTACTCACTAAATCGGCCCAGTCCACTACTTTCATATTACACATTTTGAAAGTGTTGCACAGTGCTATAGCTGCTATATGCTATATGTACCAGACAGATAAAATAAAGCACACTCAGATGTGAGGATAACCTTGTTTAAATAACCACCATTGTTTTGATTAACTTTAGGAAATAACCACTTTGTTTGCATCTTTATTTAAAAAAATGGATGATGTATGTTTAGAAAATACTTACCAGTTACACATTTCTCTCATCTCTGTGTTTTGTTATGATTTCTTCTTTCCTGGAAATACTAATGAGAAGAGACAGAATTAAAAACTGCCGTTGAAACGGTTGCCTTTTATTCATATCGTGTTCTAGAGGGTTAAGTGAATTCCAGCATGTTAGTTGGCTGTTAAGGGATCATCTAGACTGGAAACAGCAATCCCACAATAGGTTTTTTTTTTTTGGGGGGGGGGGTTTATTTTTATTTTTTTAGTATGCATCTGACTTTTCTCATTTTTCTTAGCTGTCCTTCAAATCATCATCTCCTTTATCCAATTTTTTCTGGAGGTTGCAAAATATAAGGCTGCAAGTTACACACAGTCTCACTGCATGCCATGAAGGCAGAGGATAATGGAGAAAGGGGGTAATTTTAATTAATTTTAAGTTTACGGCACAAAGAGCTCAGATGGGCATTTCAAAGACTCTGCTCACTATGTCATGTTCTATGTGAATAGTTCATGACACTGTGCAGAATTATAAAACATTAATAGCATCTTGAAGAAGCAAACCAAGGAAATTGGTAAATGCCAGCATTCTTCTTATAGCTTGCAACAGTGCTTCCCCCCCCCCCCCCCCTTGGGATTGCTGCTTTAAGAGTAAAAGCGAACAAGCCACCAGATTTCTATTTTATATTAATCAATGCAACCACACTTAGGGGAACAAAAATATTGCTTGTTCAAAAATGTTATGTATGCTATAATTTAAGATTTCTTATTTTACAATATTGGTTTCAGAATATAACTGACACCACTAAAGTCTTGATATAGCATTAAGGTAAGGTTTTGTATTATAATGTGCACTTCTATAATTAGCACACTTGAAATTTTACTATATGTAATTTCTTTAAAAAGACCTATTTATTAATGCATGAACACTGCCTAAATTACTGTTTTTGCATGGTTTAGACATTTATAAGTTACATAGCTGTGTAACAAAAGCTTAATGCAGGAAAAATCATAGATATATCATGCATTAGGCTAAGTATGGCATTAATCCGCAGTCTCTATCAATTTTAATGGAGACTGTGGTCTGGAGCTATTTAAGAAGCTCCAAAATGCTTAGCTTTTTCAGAGCTTGAGCCCATTGGCTAATGCCATCTGATTAGCCATTCTACCCTATGGGTAAAGCAATGTGGTAGGAATCTTCTACCACTACTGTGGGTCTGGGTGTCTGCTTGACACCCCCACCCACGGTTACCATTCTACTCCTCCTTCCCAGGGAGGCTCACCCCAAACTTTGACAACTGCTGAACTTTGTACTGGCATGCTTCTTGGATGCATTAATTAGATGATGAATCCCAATGTACAATTATTCCTTTTGGTTATCAGTATCTGCATTTTATTACACAAACTCAATGTATAGAAAACCAAGTCAGTGGCCAGCACATTACACTCATCAAATCAGCTAATCCAAAGAAAAGCTATTTTTGGTGACAAGCATGCAAAAAGGACACCTTACTGCTGACTAGTATACAACGCAGAGGACCATATATATAATATAGCTCCCATACTGGTGGAAAATACATACAGCAGTGGATGGTGCACATTACAAAACATAGTAATTAGTACAACCAGCAAATCCGACACAACTAGTAGACACCGTAAATTCCCACAGTAAACAGTATAGCCGAACAAACAAAGCTTAGTAATGATTAGGGTACACAGCAAAGCCCCAGAGTTAGTTGTTTATCAGAACATAACAAATCCCCAACGTGATTAGTATAACAGAGAAGCACCATGTATACACACCAGAGTCCCAAGTGTTCAGGTACTCACAGTTAGGAAGTGCTTGCAGGTGCCTGGGACATTGATGTCTTGCTTTATCATTAAATTATTTTTGTATTTAACTGTATTCTTAATTGTACCAGATGTTCAAATTAAGCCCTGCAGCCCTATCTAAATGTGTATGTCTGTGAGTACAGTAAATTTAAAAATAACTAATTTTAAAATGTAATTTCCGACAAAACAATACAGTCTGAAATACAACATATTTAAAGGTATTTCAAGGTCTTTCATTTTGTTAAATGTTGCTAGATTTTTAAGTTTGGAATCACCAGTGATTGTCAAACTTGCAATCCCACTGGTAAATCAAGGATGATGAGTCATGTTTGCACTAGCTGGAAAAAAAGACTCTATTAATTGTGAATGGATTCAATGTGTTACTATGTGTGTGGGTATATACAAGTATATATAGTCTGAGTATTATTGAGATAAATATGCAAACATCTCATTTTAAAAATCTATGGGGCTTATATGGACAAAATTATGTAGGAGAAAGAAGGAATTAGACTCCCTATGACCTCGTCACGCCTTTTAATCAAAATCAATATTGTGTAAAATGCAAACACGGATGGGATTTTGTAAGGGGGTACACATAAGGTAAAAATAATAAAGCAAGCTAGTATGCTTTACTATCTTTTTAGGGGGAAAAAAAATATTATACATTGGGTAAACTCTCCTACTATTTTTCTGTAAAACACCTGATATTTATTGCAAAGGTCTTAACTTAATTATTCTCACTCATTTAATGTTTAACAAAATAAATAAAGCAAATGATCACCATTCATATAGGCATTCTCCTTTCCATGCTGCACTGGTATATTATTGTCTAGTGACAATTGATTCACTATTTTTCTTGTGTTGGATTGAACAGATTTCTTCTGGGCTTCAGTTTCTCCTACAGAGTAATCTGAAAGGGAAGGGCAAAGGGGACTGTGTGATAGCAGGTACCTGAATGTATTTATCTGTGCCCCTGAGGATAGATTACAACCAAACACTGTGCCCCGTTTCACATGTAATAACTTCATTTAATTCAACAACACATGTGGATTCTGAGTAAGAATAGGAGACCAATGGATGTATACACCAAGGTAACATAGTCCTGCTATGATGTTTACTTGGTAAATTTAAATAAGTTAATTGAAATAGCTATTAGAACTATTGCAAGTGTGTTTAAATTTTACATGTTTATTGCACTTAATCATGATTAGAATATAGTAGTATAATAGTAGCTCTTAATTTTCATTTCTTGATAATCAGTGGGCCAAATAAGCTCGGAAATATGTGACTCAATATAGCAGTAAAATGGAAAAACATCTTTATGTTTTCTATGGGACTATTGGTTAATTATATTAGGTAACAACTCTAGCATAATGAGTATGGTCAACTTAATAGTAAGTGATTCATGAAATTGCATTTTGCAGAGCTGTTGGAAATAAATTAAAGATTAACTTTTTGTGGTGAGACAAAAGTAGCACAATGGCTTCACTGTGGAATAGAGATCAAAACTTGAATGAATCAAAATGCTAAAGTCATATTGTTGAATATATTAAGTATGGAATGTCAGTAAAATATGGTTCTGAAGATCAGAATTTTGAAAACATTTAGGGTCTTTGTTTTTTTTTATAGCAAAGTAGAAGTGATATTATATTACAAAAAACATGGGTACACAGAGCAAAACAGGATGAACTTTTCCGTAACAGATCAACAAATCAGTTGCAGCGATATCTCAAATAGTATTACAGAAACAATAACTACATATCTTATTATGATGACTGAATTCACCATCATCTTGCAGAAATTACACAAATACCCCACAAATAATTATCAACCACTTTACATAAATAACTAATATACCAACAATATTCACAGTTCTGTGCAATAAGCCACTGCTCCAACAGCATGCACTATGTATCATGGAGCTCAGCTTTCCAATATCAAACAATAATCCAAATTAACAAAATAACATGAATAAGAAGGTTTCGTAACCAATACAACAAAAAAATACCACACAAACTATTAAAAAATAAATGAATTCAAGCATTGTCAAAAGATACTACTAGTTACCATGTAATTATTCACTGAATGAATCACATACATTGAAAGCAATATTGTTAATAGAAAACCATATTAATGTAGTTCTGTGATCTGCAGAGTCTGATAATGAACGTGTCTCACCATAAATGCAGGATCAATAGAAAATATAAGTTATACATAAATTATACTATTGATTGACCTATTCCATACACGTTGCAAGTGTTCTTGAAATGAAGGTCTTTCCTTCAGGCAATTGTTTAAAAATGTTAAGTATTTGTGGAACAAAGCACTGTTCACGTAATATATTCTATTTAACTGTACTGGTATTTATTTAACACTCTCAATATACATCATGCCAGTCAGGAGACAACCTTCTATTGCATTTCTACATTTCTTCTATTTCATTACTACTTTTCTTCCTGAGCTAATGACAAGGAACATGGGGGCAGGGAATCAAACTTTAGACAATTACATTTAAATAAACTTTCCTATAGTGTAATAAATATATTGATATGAAATGCATTAAACATAAGTAGAACTAATATAGTTTTTTTTTGGTCACATGATCCACTACAATGATTTACAATTAGCCTATGGCAAAAAGCAGAAGTATGCTTTTTTTCTTTGTTAAGGAATTGGCAAGTTTAATTCTGCAGCACAGCAACAATAATGTCTAATATATATTGTTACTTTTCTTTATAGTTGCTTGCAGAACTTTTTCATCTTATATATAAAAAATCATTGGTGCTCGTCTGTCCGGTTATGCATTCAGATACCCTTGCACCGACTGCAACGTGAAGTGGTCCAGTTGGATCCTGGTCAGGTTTCAGGGGGGGGGGGGTTAGGATCCCATTTGCACCTCCCGTTGGTATAGGCTGAGCAGAACTTTGACACAAGGAGCCTGTTCTGGGCCTTCCACTGGATGGATTTGGATGACATCTTATCTGCTAATTTTTTTTTAAAATGTTGACCGTTACATCCAACTCATTGTTAATGTAATAACTTGAAGATTTAAACCCGGTTACTGCAAGTAGTTTTTAATAAAACAGACTGTTTATCTTTTACGAAAGCACAATCTAATATTCCTAGTGAAAAAAAAAGACACCCAAAAGACAGGAGCTATATTATGTGTAGCCTTTTCTAGTCTACTAACACAATCTAATTCTAGGACAGCATATTGTGACACACAACATTATGTCACCAAGTTATCTTCTGAACTTTTCTGGTGCTAATTTTTTCTTCTATGAAGATGCATGCTATTGGATGTATTCATGGTTGGCACCTGCGGCGGAACTACCATTGTTGCAGCAGGTGTGGTGCATCGGAACCAATGGAGATAATGGGGTCTGATGCATGAGGAACTAACGAGCTGTGGAGCCTGATTCCCTCCTCCCCACTTCTCTGCACCGGGGTCCACAGCTCACTAGTTCCGACTTTTTGGCCCATTTTTTTTGTATGATGCATAACATATGGATGTAACGCCCAGTGGCCTAAAAACTTACTGTAGCAATTATGACCAGATCTATGACTACTGGTAGTGATCCCTAGATGCACCAGGCACATTGGAATGGATACAAAACTGAGACAAAATAAATCCTGCCTGATCAGCCCAAACAATGTCCTGACCTGCATTAATTCCACCCTGTTCCGCCCACATGATAATGTAGCCCCTTACCTATATTTTGGGATTCGAGAATCAGATATATATCATATCGTATTAAATATTTGGTACAGCTCTTCCCAGTTAAATGTAGAGAGTAGTCAATGATTCCCTTCCTAAAAGCTCCCCTGACATCAATCAAATTTGAAAGAGCTGGTTTATATTTTGCAATGATATATTTAGCTAAGCCACTGCTAGTTTCCTTATAAGTAAATATTGAACTATACCAAAAAATTCCATTTTTAGGAAATAAATAAATTCATACCAATATGTGTGTCATATATGTTAGTAATGAATGGCTTCAGTTTCCCTCTTGTTTCATTAATAAAATGATTCACAACTTCATCAAGGGTTTTCAGTTTGACCTTGGTAGCAAACAAAAACAACAATATTATAAACATAATTAATTTATCAAATGCAAAAGGGCAAAATAAAATATGACTTGTATGGAAAAAAAATCACAGCTTAACATTAAACTCCACAATGCGCAAGTGTACGGAAGATAAGACTAACTAGGCCTCTGAAATACTAGCCCCAGCCACTTCAGTATAGTTAATAACTATTCTGGTCAAATAATCACATCAATGTTCCCCCTCTCCTGCCCATATATTAATGTAAAGTTCGGCACAAGGCACTTTATAAATTATATTCCGTGTTTAATAATATGTAAAAAAAAATATATATATCTATACTAAAGCTAAAAGTAGAATTAAAAATGCTTTCCCTGGTGTCTAGTGAAAATTGGGCAGCGCGGTGGCTTAGTGGTTAGCACTTCTGCCTCAGATCACTTTGGTCATGAGTTCAATTCCCGACCATGGCCTTATCTGTGTGGAGTTTGTATGCTCTCCCCGTGTTTGCGTGGGTTTCCTCCCACACTCCAGAATCATACTAGTAGGTTAATTGGCTGCTATCAAATTGACCTCAGTGTTTGTGTTAGGGAATTTAGACTGTAAGCTCCAATGGTGCAGGGACTGATGTGAGTTCTCAGTACAGCGCTACGGAATTAGTGGCACTATATAAACAGCTGATGATGATGAATTGTAGCAGCGCTCCCAAGCGATTCTCAGATGCTACAGCACAAAATATCCAGACCAATAAGCTTGCACGGGGGCCAGGGACATGCACAGAACTGAAAGCTTCAAGTAGGCAAAACTGACCGCTAAAAGGATTACCTCCAGCAATAACAATATTATCGCTTATGGTAACCCCTATGATGTATAAGGCAAAAGAAAAAAAAAGCCCTATGTCTGCCAAAACTCATTTTATTGGCAATAGGGCTTTACGCCCTTTGATAAATAAAGACCACAGGTTTTTTTACTGACTGACAGAAGTGTGCTGGCTGATCTGGGAGTATATTGATCAAAATGAGAACAGTCTTTCGAATGAAAAATCATTAGCTGCTAAGATTTATAATATCTGAATTTCTCTGACACTTACACTATGGATTGTAAAGTCAGTTTACCACAGATAAAAATGACTACAATTATCAGACTGGTAATACTGTGATTTTTTTTTCCAACTGTAAAAGTAATCTTAATGTTCTTTATCTTCATTTCCCTATTCTGTTCCTCTATTGCTGTCCCTTTAATTCCCGACACTTCCAGATTCTGCAGGTTACAATTTAACTAATTGAAGCTTTGTGTACACATATACATTTAAAGTAGAACACTTTAAATGTGTATGTGTACCCAATGCTTCTATTATTTAGCCATCAAAACCAGTGAAATATTTATGTTTGCAGTCACAGCAAGAATAATGTTGTTATAGAATTCTTCTTCTCATTTGGTGATAGGGATAACTGAGTACTGGTGGTACAATCAAGAACATTGAGAGTGCGCACTTGGAACACCAAATATGAAGGCAACAGGGTAAAACTGTCAGGACATACACTGAGTAAAACTCTTATTTTTGGCATATGCCATTACTGTAGGATTGTTTGTTATTTTTGAAAGGGGTAATAGTGGGCTCAGGGCTAAGATTGCATCAGTGTTCAACACATACAAGGAAACTACTGGAAATGTATTTCTAAAGTAAAAACTTGCATTTTCAGAATTTGAAGGAGAGGGTGCAGTTTGGGGTGAGATCAAGAACAGCATAATTTTAGAGCTACAGTAAGTATTTAATGTTATGGCAGTAGGGTAAAGACAAGCATGCTACATTTTATGTATGTCTATATATTTTGACCCAGGAAATCTTACAATTTCCTTGGTCAAGCAATTAGGTTGATAGAGTAGAAATCCATCTTTGAAACAGGAGTTCACAAGTCTGTGACCACTATACTTCAGCCAGGCTCCTGCATTTCCTTTTGTCCTCCAGCAGCCTTCTCCCCTTGACTGCCTCATGCATCCAATTACAGTATTTAACCATAAAATGGGCAGCAGCGAATATATCTTGCTTTCCTTCTCTTCAGTGAACTTCAGTTGGAGCTGAATGAAACAACCAATGGCAGCTGTGGTAGTAGCTGTCATCATTTCACAGCTGAACATGGTTCCTGGCAACACTGGAACAGTGATATGTAGCGTTAATGGGGTTGAGTAAAGTGTGCTGCTTCTAGAGCTCTGCAAAATGTGGTCATGGTTGTGTAGTATGTATGTATTGTTACTTTTAACGCTTTCTTTCTATGACTGTATAATGTGTTGCAGGCCCTGGCAATGAGAAACAATTTTTGCTGTGGAATATGCTGTTGGAAATAGCTACCAACGATCATTTTGCATAGGGGTCTAGGACTGCTATATATTGCTATACAATCCTGTTATACAAGTATATGGAGATACAATATGCATCAGGTATTATTAAAAAGAAACAACAAAACATACAGGCCTGTCTAGTTCAATGGTGAAGCCAGTGTGTGTTTTAATTATCTTGTAATGTTTGACATGAGGCCTGCAAAGGGGAAAAAAACATAATCAGTCGACATCCATGATCTGATCTATAATGATTTTTGATACATTATTTTAATTAATGTTATACACTTAAAGTTCTACCTATATTGTCTACATTGATTTTTATTTCTTTTACATAATATGATGACAAAAATAGCAGAGTAGGTGCCATGTCAACCACTTAAACCAAACACATATAAAATATACATAATGCTAAATGAGCACAGGCAGGGATTAATCAGTGTTCTGGTTTCTTTTGTCTGTTAATAAATAATCCTTTAAAACGCTGTTCGATTTGTTGGTATTTTATAAATAAAATGTAATAATAATATTCTACCAGAAAACGTTTGCAGCTGTAATGTGAATATTTACAGTGAATAAAGTGTTTATTGGGGCATAAAGGTTTTGAATTCAGCAAGTTTCCCAAAAGTGGAAATACGATTTAATAAACTGATAAAAGGGGCATTCCTCCGCCCAGTATGTGACTCTTTTCTCCGGTCAAATTGTATTTTTATTGAATCAGTGGTGATTTAAAAATTGTACACATATCCTGCATATAAAAAAAAGCAATAAAAGAGGTCAAAACACTTAAGTGTTTTTATGATTCTTCTGGCATTCTATGAAGTGCACAAACAAAACATATGTTTGCAGTAACCTCCAGTGTAATCAGCTTTAGTCCCTCTGTGTGCCTCAAGGGCATAGGGCAGTGGAGAAAGATGGCGGCATTTCTAGAGGAGCAGAAGTTTGCACAGGCTGAAATGGGAGGAGGTGGGTGGAGTGAAGGCGACCCTTGCTAAGTACAGAGTAGGTGCATTGGTGCGTCTTTTTTCTGCGGAGCAGTGGAAAAAGAGATTTCATTTTGCATCTTTATTGAAATGAGTTAAAGAGGTAGAGAGGGTGCATCTTGCTGTGCAGAGGGGCACATGGCTATTTTTAAACTGCAGAAAAATGTTCATGCTCTCCGAGTAATGTAATAAACAGCTATACACACATAAAAGTGACATAAAAACCTGATGTCTCCTCATTTTCATGATTCATTTAAGCCATAAATGAGGCTGAACTAAGCAGTATTTTAGGAGAACAACTAATCATTCAATTTAATGAGAGGTAATTCTAATGGTAAGAGGTTGGACTTTGATGTGGCGTATACGTTTTTCCACATACCCAGGAGCACTTATAGAATGTGTGCAGATGTGCACTTTGGTGTGCACTGGTCTGAACATCTAGAAACAAATTCTTTTGCAGTGCATTACATAAATTGACCTCCACTGTGTGCAGTACATTCACACAGTCTGTGGTTACTTAGTATGTGATTAGATGATAAACACGTCATGCTGCTGCTCTGTTGAGGCATTGTGCAGCCTCCTTGTGGGAAGAAAGGCCAATTGTGAGGTCCATTAAAAGTAGAGATGGTCACTGACCCCCGTGTTTTGGTTTTGGATTCGGTTTTGGATCTGGATTACCGTCGTGTTTTGGTTTTGGTTTTGGTTTTGCAAAACCGCCATTGCGTGTTTTGGTTTTGGTTTTGGTTTTGTTTGGTTTTGTTTTGCTATTTTGTTGGAAAATCCATGTTTTTGTGCCTAAAATAACCCAATTTAGTGCTCCAACTGTTTTAGAGACAAGTAATCTAATTGTTGAGGTAATAAATCATCCAAAAAAACTGTTTAATTCTTCGTTGGTAGGCCTTCATTTATTCTACACACAAAACAGATTGTCTTCCTCTCCATCTTTGCATATTGGCAATGCAGCCATCGTCTTTGGATGTATATTACACCCTACACTTATAGTTAAATATGTAAAGAAATGGAAAAAGACAGTTTGCTTTCTGTCTCTATAGGCCCCCCTCCACTTTTTTTAAAAAACAAAAAATTCAGCCATTATAGACTGTACAATATTAATTGACATGGAGAAAGCCAGTTTGGTTTCTGTCTCTCTAGGCCCCCCTCCACTTGTATAAAATACTAATAAATTCAGCCGTTATATACTGTACAATATAAATTGAAATAGACAAAGGCAGTTTGGTATCTGTCTGCATCAGATCCTCTCTCCACTAGGAGTAAAATAGAAAACTATTCAGCCGTTATATAATCTAGAATATAAATAGAAATTGAGAAAGGCAATTTGGTATCTGTCTGCATCATAATCATCAACATCATCATTAGCGCCCTCGTCGCCTACACAAATCTCCCCCTCATCCTCTTCTAATTCCAAAGTGGCATCCTCAATTTGGGTATCACCGGCTACACTCGGGCTATTAAGGCACACATCAGCAGAATGCTCACGATTAGACATCCCACTGTTGGATGGACTCTCCACAGGGATTGTTGTCATTTGTGAATCAGAGCAAATATTCTCCTGTAATGCCTCACTGTTATCTTGCAGCTCGGCTTTGACGCGTAACAGTAGTTGTGCACCAATTGTAGGCTGGGTAACTTTTTGGGATCTGCCACTAATAGCCAAAGGTGAAGGCCTCATTCTCTCTTTGCCACTGCGTGTGTAGAATGGCATGCTTGCAATTTTTTTTTTATCGTCACTTAACTTTTGCTCAGTTACACTTCTTTTTCGCTTCAATACAGTAAATTTTTTTGGGGGTTTTGTTTTTTGCACTAATTTGGAAACACTCTGTTGTTTGACATCGCCTTGGCCAGATGACGTACTGGGAACACTAACATCAGGACTTGTGACAGAACCTGGTTGCTCATTCAGATCATATGTGGACTGCTTTGAATCCATTCTGAGCGCAAACCACTGGGGAGTGCTAAAAATTATTTGGTAGATACTGCTGACAGATATGACTTTTGACAGCCAGAAATATTAATGCACAATTAGGGAGGACACCCCAAAAACACTGAGGAGTGCTAAAAATTATTGAGTAGATACTGCTGACAGATATGACTTTTGACAGCCAGAAATATTAATGCACAATTAGGGAGGACACCCCAAAAACACTGAGGAGTGCTAAAAATTATTGAGTAGATACTGCTGACAGATATGACTTTTGACAGCCAGAAATATTAATGCACAATTATGGGGGACACCCCAAAAACACTGAGGTGTGCTACAAATTATTGAGTAGATACTGCTGACAGATATGACTTTTGACAGCCAGAAATATTAATGCACAATTAGGGAGGACACCCCAAAAACACTGAGGAGTGCTAAAAATTATTGAGTAGATACTGCTGACAGATATGACTTTTGACAGCCAGAAATATTAATGCACAATTAGGGAGGACACCCCAAAAACACTGAGGAGTGCTAAAAATTATTGAGTAGATACTGCTGACAGATATGACTTTTGACAGCCAGAAATATTAATGCACAATTATGGGGGACACCCCAAAAACACTGAGGTGTGCTACAAATTATTGAGTAGATACTGCTGACAGATATGACTTTTGACAGCCAGAAATATTAATGCACAATTATGGGGGACACCCCAAAAGCGCTGGGGAGTGCCAAATATGAAGAAAAAATAATAAACCTCTATCCTCCTCTCTGCACTAGCGATTTTGGTTAGAGCAATTGCAAGAACAATATGGTATTCTCTGTCCCTGCTCTAATTAGCCTATGACTACACCCTGCTCTCTCCCTCTGTCAAATGGCGATGGATTGCTGTGGAGGCGTGTATTTATAAAGTTGAAGTATCGCGAGAACCGAGTCCCGAGATCCGACGACGTCACAATGACGTTCGGCCTCGATTTGGATTCGGAATGGGCGGGAGAGTACCGAGCTGCTCAGCTCGGTACTCGGATACCCAAAGTTCGGGTGGGTTCGGTTCTCGGAGAACCGGACCCGCCCATCTCTAATTAAAAGTATCATTTTGCCAACCACTGTTTTATGCTATGCAAAATTACAGTCAGTTTAATATTAAAAGCCCAGAAATGTCAGTTATCTGCAGCAATTGATACAGACATAAAGTATAGCTGCGGTGAAAGGCAATAATCAATGTGTTATGGCTATTATTAAAATAAGATTATTATATACATTATTATTTGCTCTTAAATTTTTATCTGTCTGGTAGTGAAAATGGTTAAACTATAATACTATTACACTTTATTATCTTGTAAATTTTTCGTCCCTTACTTTCACAACTGGTTTATTTCTCCTTGTACACTATCCTACTACTCTCAGTATTGAAGTACTCTGTGTGATTACTTTTATTAATTAAGGCCTGGGGAATTTTCTCTATGAATAGGCTGTGAACTGGTATTTGGTGTAGTTCAATTGCATTTAGTACAGAGCAGTGAAAATTAATATGGAACTTTTATAACCAAGTAGTTTGTAATGATGAAAATACTTGTGTTGATATTAAAAATTAAATATATGTTTCCTAGCAACAAATATTTTATTTAGTCTTAACTGCCCTCTGTGATATGGCCCAAACACTGAATCTGCGCAAATTGGTCACCAATAAAAAGGATGGAATTTGGGTGAAGTAAATAAGTAATACCACTTTCATACTGCCGCCCTGGCAATATCCCGGGTTTTTGAAGCCGGGTTTTTGCAGATCCGGGTTGCACCATTCATAGTGCAGGCAACCCGGGTCCGACCCGGGAATTACCCCTCGATAAATCCCGGGTTGAAGACCCAGGTTTTTAGACCCAGGATTTTTCACTTGTACCATTCATACTGCACCAAGACCCGGGTCGTTTGAGCTCGCCCCGGGAAAAACCCGGGATTTTGGTGCAGTATGAATGGGGTATGAGAGGTATTTATATTAAGACACCTCCAATAACAAAATTTTTCATTACTGCATATAGGGCACGGGACACTGGAACTGGAAGCCCAGACTTAGGCTTCCAGTTCCTGATTATCTAAAAAAAAAATATTACAGTTAAAGATAAATAAAATAACAAAAAGACTAAAGCATTTTTTCCTGTGGACACCCCCGTACTGAGATGGCGTTAACAATCAGAGGACAGCCTGTCCTTGATAATTGACTTGAGTTTTGCATGGGGAAGCATCACAGTTGCCCCCCCTCCCCGTGATGGCTACCAGCGGGCCATAGCCTTCTTCAACCAGGGGCTTTGATAAATAGTTATTTCCCTTTCACAAATGGATCCCAAATTTTTGTACAAATAGATTGAAATTATGTGTTGAGTAAAAAAATCATTATTTTGGGATCAATATAATTATCTTCACCAAATTAGCAGCTCTTTAACATTTTAAAACATATTGAAACTGTTGGGACTACACCTCTTGATAAGTTTATACTCTTTTTATAGAAAATGTAAGCACTTTTACACCATATAGGACTCTTAGTTTAAGAACTTTGGGTATTACCTATTCTCAGATGGCTCAAGGATGGATACAGCATAGTTCTTGCAGTCTGCGCCTGGTCGTAGAATTAAATTGCCATGACTTTCATTCTTCAAGAGCATGGCTGCAGCTTCTTGGCGTGACACTATGTGAAAGCACCTTTACAAAATGGAAGAGTCAGAATATTACAAATCATTACAGAGATTAATACAGAGACGTTTCTGTTGTTTACTGTAATTATGTCCAATCCACTTTTTGCCCCAGACCGTGGGAGAATTGGCAACCATTGTCTCAGAGGACATGCATCGATAAGTGGTCCATGGTACAAAACTCCACAGTAACATATCATGATCAGTCAGCAGCTACATCATCTTGGTTGTAACAATTTTTCCCCTGATGTTTTATGGGAAACATCATGAGAGCTGATTTGGGCCAGTGACATAAAATGAATATTCCACATAGATGCTATTTCCAGTGACCAATAATTGTAGTGTAAAGAGAAGTCTCTTAGAAGTCTTATATTTTTTGCCGGTCCAGGAGGGCAAATGTCCTCTGCTTGCACCCTTTTCCTCTATCAACCGCACAAGCAATAGTTAGTTCAGAATCTGGACTGGTCATTATCACAGCACCTAAGCACTCTTAACCTGACAGATAATCCCTCTCTTCCCCCCACTAGGAGAACGACAGGTGTCTCAGAGATTAGATATTACCCCAGCATATATTTAATTACTTACTCTCCTGCTGTTGATGGCGTGCAATTTTGAACTTAAAGCACTGACTGGATAGCAGTGGCAACCAGAGAGCTGGTTTTATGCAAAGGAAAGCCTTGGGCAGAGATCACAAAGCACATATTTAGTGCAAACATATGCAGAGCCAAGTTTACCTTAAAAAAACTGGGTCTCAAACTGTTGGCGTTTAGCTGGATGCTTCAAGCTCAACCTTAAATATCTATATGAAATCTTAAAACTGCCTAATATATTAATATTCAGTTTGTGGCTTATCTGCGAGAAGATCAATGGCTGAAATTTTCTCTTGTTAGCCCCCAAGAATTAGTGAAGCATAGGGGGACATGAAGGATGATTATATGTTGCAGAAATATTAGCGTACAATTGATCTAGCAATATTAAAGAGCAGTGCTTAACAATTGCGCTGATCTGATGTCTAAAAACCAGCAGGGAGAAGCAATACCACGATCATTCCAACTGTAAACTCAAGATCATTTATTCCAGGTATTAGATAATGATCTCAATCGTAAAACGATTGTTCCCAATTGAAGAGTCCAGACGCTTGTAAAAGCACATATTTGCTTACAGCCACTAAAGCGCAGGAGGGGAAACAATATTCCTGTGTGATTCTTTGAATTCAGGCATTGCCTGTTAATTATGTGTCAAGAAAGACTATAAGGGGCATATTCAATTGTCCGTGTTACTCGCAAAAGTAACACGGTGTTAACAGTAGTATTACGGTAATTACGCTCACTATTACCTTAATAACGGTAATTATGCGCACTGTTACCGTTATTACGGTAATAGTGCGCAAGCCGCGTTACTTTTGGAGTAACGCAGATAATTGAATATGCCCCTAATTGTTGCTATCAATTTGAAATACATATACAATATTTCTGCATATGATATAAAGTACAGATTCAAGACTCACTGAATATAAGAATAGAGAAATAGAAAAGCATAGGCAAAAGAAGGAGAAATCTAATACCTTCTCAATTTAGATAGATATTAAGATCATAATAAATAGGAGATGAAGGTTCAATCAGTTTAACTATCACATTCATTTTCACATTCCAATTTTTTATTATTTCGCTGATTTTAAATAACCTAATTTTATTTCATATGTAATAAAGTTGTTTTTATGTATGCAAAAAGAGATGAACAACCTTCAAAATATTCGCTATTAATGTGAGATTGTATAGTGCACTACAGTAGCAAACTCTGTCTCTTACTCTTTTATTTAATTCAGTTTAGTAGTAGCACCTCCGTATTATATATGTACATTAAATCTTGGCTTAATTATAGGGAGTGACAATCCTACTACAATTTATAAAGAAGGGATGAGGGTCAGCATTCCCTGAATACAGACATTGGGCAGGGCCATTTTGATAGTTGATGGAAGGGCAGTTTTATCTTAAATATTTTACTTACATGGTCATCACTTTTTGAACATAATTAATATACTGCATCATTGCTAATATATGCTGGGATAATTGGTGATCTAATTGTCAACTATATAAAGGAATATCTGAATACCTTTCCAACTTTGTTTGGATTTTTAAAAACCAGGTCTGCAGAATTGCCTTTAACCCAACCAACACCTTTTGGTAAATGGTATAAGGACCAACCACAGGATTTTCACGTGGATTCATTTTCACAGTTTCTGCCAATCTAATAAATAAGCCCTGAAAGAATGGTGTATATCTGTATTGCCACCGCTTTATCAGTGTTACCATTGTAGCTATATTTAACAAGCAAGCAAACCTCAAATTGTCCACGCAGTATTGGGTGTATCTAGTACATAGAGGGTTAATCTTTATTTTTCATACACAAGGTATTTCAAAGAGAGACAACTTACAAAGGCATTGTGTTTGTATCCACAACATCTGTATATATTTCAGGTAGACCCGGAGATGTATTAGATGGTGAAGGATTTTGCTCTTCAAAAGATAGAGATTGCCTCCTTGATGATTCACTTTCTAAAACTTCTTTAAGCCTAATTATTTGTCCAGGTAATAGGGTCAAGCATGTCGGGACTGTCAGCTGAAGGTAAGAAAGAGAGATATCTAGACTTTATCCAATTGATCAGCAAATGCATTTATGGTAATCTGTCTAATAACACAAAACAAAGAATTAAAAAATACAAATATACTACAATATTTTGTAATTCTGCACATATTTAAATGCAAATATGTTTCAGCATATTAAAGTTAATGTAGGAGGTTATCTTACAAAAGGATCACACGTGCACCTGGTAGTGATTTTTGCCTATTCCTAATAGGAGATAGAGGCAAATATTCATACATAACATTCTGGTTGGTACTGCATTAAGGTTTTGTCAGTCTTCAATAGCCAATCCATTCTCTCTTTTTCTATATGTCACCCTTCATATCTCTGTGTTCAACACTCAACCGTAGGCTTACTATGATTGCCATATGCTGATCTTCAAAAAAAAAAATAGTATTTAAAAACAAATAACTGGTCCATAATTGTTTGACGGGATGTTGGACTAATATTAGTTGGCTTCCCTGATTTAAAAGTTACTGGTTCCCTTATTGCACGTGTGTGGTCTTCTACAAAGATGACCAGATGATCAATTACATCTATTGTGCCACTGTCCACAACCTCAGATGCAACCATCATATATTTCTGTTATATGTCAACCTACAGGGCATGGCTCCAATGGAGTAGCTAAATCCATGGAATGACCAGATGCATGTAGTTTCAGGCTTCCCATTGATTATAGAGCTACACTGTGAAGAGGGTGTACACCTGCTTCCATATTTTGTCTTGTTAATTGGACACATGATAAAAAGAACCCATTTTGGAATGTTGGGTAGTCTTATAAATCAAGGCAGTTTGTCAAAATGAGTTACTAACACAAAATATTTTTTAAGAATAGGATTAGTATAAATGAAGAATAGAAACACAAGAGTTTGGTCTTTGCACATTTTTCGTTTCAAGCGGAGGAGACCGCTTCGAGCCATTTAATGTTGTCACACATGAGAGAGGGTGAAAGAGTTTATCAAAAGAGGTGTAAAGCTGAGTGTCACTTGACCATTAAATCTCAATTAAAGTCTCACAGTAGTAAGTGGACAAAGGGGCTGCCATTATTTTTACTTTTCTTTTATTAAACAATATTCATTTCTAAAAAAATGCATATGCACACTGTCCACATATGCAACTTACTTTTGGCCTATTGGAGTATGAAACCATTGACTGCTTGCTGTGCTCTCGAATTCTCCTTATTTCAGAGAGGCCAGATATTCCCTAGCAGTGGATGAGTCCAGTGAGTGGGTCCTGCAAATATACACTGGGGAATTCAGTTGCAGGCTGAATAAAATATTACATTAGGCCCTCCTTGCAACAGATAGAAAAGATTGTTGAAGTCCAGTCAGATCTGTCACTGTTAAGCCACGAAATAACAGAGTAAGCCAGTGGGAAGACTGCTAACTACATCTCTGCTTTCAAGGACACTGCTGCACCTATAAACGGTGAAATTGTAAATTATGCCTTTCAAATGGTGGCCTGTAAGCACTGTCAGATCTAGAGGTCAAGCTAAAGCAATACTGCTGCTCAGGGTTTGGGGTGAAATTCTGGAAAAGTGGATGATTCAGTTATTTGGAAAATAGGTATTTTCAGCTCAATTCATTGTGGAAAAAGTGCAACAAATTCTAACACAGGCTCAGGGGCCCCTCTGACCTTTTATTGCTAAATTCCTTCATTATAAGGATGTAAGTAACATCCTAAAACTGGCAACGCAACAAGTCCCAGTGCATTTTGAGACTTCTCGTGGGAGGTGCAAAAAAATCACACCCAATTTATACAGGTCAAACAGAAGCTCTGGGATTTCCAATTCCCTTATACTACGTTGTTCCCGGGAAAGATACTGCTTATAATTTCTCTGCTTGTAAATTCTCCTTCCTCTATGCTTGCATTGATAATTTCTTGCTAAGTGTTATTTTATAATTATACTACAGCTTCATGTTCTGGCTTTAATCTTATGCTTGGGGGTGGTACTCATTCAAAGAGAAGGGGCTTGAAGGGTAATATCCAATTCTTTGATTCTGTATTGTAGCTTATTATAGTGGCTGTTGGGCCATTCATTTTAGGGTTTGTTCCCCCTCTAATAATACAGGAAAAAAAACACACCTTGGGCACTGCAGAGAAACAGTGGCCCAAAAACTGTAAGAATGAGAGTGGATTCATAATTCATGCTTCAGAGCTAATTAATGGGACTGAGCCTGTTTCTTCAATCAGACCTCATCTGTATAATGATGCCTTTTCTTCTGGTCAATTGTATAAAATTTGTAAGCTAAGTATTCCTGGGTATTCTTTGTTGGATCCACCAGAAAATATGAAATAACTGATGCTCCAATAATCAAAAGTAATCAGTCGGTACTTTTTTCCATCTCTAGCATTAGATACTGGGACTTGGGGTAACCAAAGTGGATTGTCACCCAATAGTGTGGGAACAGCTTGGTTCCTAAATTATAAGATTGCAATATGTTTCGAAAGTATACCACAGTTGGGGTCTGTGTACAGCGTGGGGCTGGGGATAGGAGAAAGTTATCAATATTTGGGGTTATTTTCTATACATTATTTAAAAAATCTTGTATATTGTTATCTTACTGTATTATTTAGTTATTATTGCATCAGGGGGTGTGTGTGCAGGTATGGATGCACAGGTGGCTGGACTGAGTTTCGAGTTAGTGGCGGTGCTTTCTCTAAGTATTTCCAGTTTCACATTTCAGTTAAATGGCTGTGGCTTGCTCTGAGGTTGGCAGGCTCCACCTGCTCTCATGCAATGTCAAGGGTCTAAGTAATAAAATGAAAATGACCCAGTTGAAAAAATGTAACCTGGATGTGGCGTGCCTGGTAAAGACTCACATGGTGGGTAGCAAAACTCTGTCCCTCTCTAAACCACACACACACTGCACATTTAACAAGCTTGAGGGTTTGTCAAATCTAATATGGAAAATACAATGTTTGGAATTGGTACAAAGTGACCCTATCGCCATTTTGTCTTTATCCGTGCACTGATAAACTGTTTTTTGACTTTGTATCATTCTCCCGCATAAACCTAGTGCTTGTCTCCTGCTGACCAGTACTCTTGCTCATCTAGGATAAGTATAAGCCTACAGGCCTATCTGACCATTCCCCCTTACTGCTGTAAGACAATAGTTAACACTAATGGGGTGTGATCTGAACTACTGTAATTGTGCAATGACATGGTTATTTCTCCTTGAATGCACAAACGTTGAGAAGAACTGCAAAATGGGATACTCTTAAGGTCTTTTTAAAGGGCACCCTTACCTCTAGAAGACAGGATTTAAAACATTTTGTCACAGAATCTGGAGAATTTAGTGAGTCCTGTATACCTGCAGATGACAGTTATATGTTGAAGAACTAGTTGATCCCTTTAAGTTGTAACTCAGGACTACGGTAGAAGAATAGTTGGTATGGCAGCGGTTCAGTAGAAACGGAAGTAATAACAGAGTTAGCTGATCCGTTTAAATGATAACTCAAACACCACAGTTGGATTGCAGCAATAGTTCAGTAGAAACAGCAATAATGAAAGGCTTGGTTGATCCATTTAAGTGGTAACACAGGTGACAGCAATTGAGTACTGATACAGCCACAGTTAAGTAGAAACAGCAATAATGAAGACTTGGCTGATCCTTTTAGCTGGTAGTTCAATGCAGCAGGTGAAGGAGGTTCCTAGTGAAGTTAGGAGTTGCAATAGTAAAACGGAGAAGTCCAATGACTGAAGCTGTAGATGAGACACTGAATGCAGCAGTGGAGACCTGATAAGGCGAGAGTTCCAATGAAGGCACCAAAGATTAAACACAGCAGATCTTGAAGCATTGATGCACAGCAACCACGGGTAAGTCACACGAGGAGAACCCAAACCTGACAAGAGTAAGTAACTTGAAGAACAGGATCCAGAGAGCAGGAACTGGGAGGTTTAAATAGCACTCCAAAAGCACCAGGGCCAATAGGAGCGTGTGGAAGGTTATAGAGAGAACAATGATTGACACATGCACAGAATGGAGCCAGATGAAGACTGAGACTAAAACACTGGATCCAAGATACCATGGTCACCGTTTATGAGACAGAGGTAACAACGCCGGTACTCGTCCATGGGGTCGGTGTGTGACACATTTTTAGACTAAGGGAGTATGACCTTGAACAGAAATGTTGTGATTTGTAAGAAGTCATACAGATGAGGCATGTACTCAGTGGTTGTGTGCTCAAAACAAATTAAAAGAATTTCTTTTAGATAAGTCCAAAAGTAGGTTACTCTTTGCCAGGCATGCCAAATAATCCAAAGTAGAGACAGTTTTCTGACCTAGACAGAGAGGATACCACAAATGGGTCTACAGCAGCCGGAGATCGGTCCACTCTAGCTAATGTCTATATAGCAAGATCACAGATAGCTCCAGATGACCTCAGCTTTCACAACTGGGACGTGGGTGTGGTTAATAAATCTGTGGGCCACTAACAATACAACTAAACATCTAATAATATGTATATCTCAGCAGGATCTGCAAAACACCCATCTGATGGCTCAAGTCCCGAAATGCAATAGTATATGGTCTCTACAGTACAAATATTATTGTGGCTGTTATGTTATCAAGCATTGTGATACCTCTCACACGTATATGTTAGTTTGCTAGTTATTTTTGTGTATGTTTTTGGTATGGATTTCTTTGTATTATAGGGGATTGTAGCCCAATTTGTTTATATGCATAAACTCAATAAAAATATAACTGATTTAAAATAAAGTTAATAAATAAAGAGAAGACAAAGAAAAGTAATTAAAACAGAGAGGGGCAGATGTGTGGTTCTATGGTGAAGAGAGGGTGGGGAGCCTCAAAATTTCCATCAATGACTTTGTTTCTTTTGTGTTATCTGCAGGTGGACTATTAAAATGATGGGATGTCATATTGTTTGCTTAGTATGCAACAAGAAAAGAACTTAACAAAAAAGTTTAGAATTATCAGCACAACATTATACAAGGCTTACTTCATCCCTCTGTGTTACAGGGTTTTTTGTTAGCATTATAAAAACAGTAAAAGCCATTATACTCCTACATGGAGTAGGGCTGGTGGATGGAGTATATTAACATTATTAAGTTAGTGCACTTATTTTTGAGCAACGGATATGATATAAAGGTATTTGAGTTAGCAAAACAAGTGCTATGCCATACAAGTCTATTTTCTTGTGTACCTCAACTACAGTGAGAATAAATCCCTTCCACTCCTCAGCATCTTCTGCAGTTTCAGTCTGTAAGATAAATAAAATGTAAAAAAAACTAAATTATTGACAAAATATATTAGTATTTTTGCTGTTATTATTTATCTGCGGCTGCCATTACTAGTGTATCTCTCAGTTTATTATCTTATGCCATAATCACTGATTCCAATTTAAAACTGCATAATGCCAACTATAGATGGCTGAGAAATACAGAGCAGCATCTATTCTATGTTGTATAACGTATGTACAAACTGCATTTGCAGTCTTACATTAAGTATGTGTTTAATACCAATTAATTTATTGAAAGCGTGAGTATATTCAACAAGTTTATCTCCATTTTAGGGCCTTCATATCTTTAAAGATGTCTTTATAAATGCAACATAATGCTGTCAGGATATAGTAAAAAGCAAGTCTGCAATGAATAATAATGCCATTGTTTCGTGACACTGCAGAGAAACAAAGAGATATTCTTTTGTGTATTAAACAGTAAACAAAAGTGTATGTATTGGCCAAATATGTGATGCTTTGAGTTATGTAATTAAACTTACCTTTATGAGCACTTCCTCGTTCCCCAAGGTCAGCATAACTTCTGCCCATTGTTTCTGTGCGGAAGATTGGTCTGCAACAGACACCAAACTTTGCAGGTCGATGCAATCAGTGAACTAATAAAAGCAAAGCAATACAATTACATATACAGCATCGATATTCTCTAAACTATGTCTATTTATACTTAACTTGTTAACTTCTTGCATATGCTGAATGTATGAGTAGAGCTAGTAATATTCTAAATAGAAATTAGCAAGGTTGTTGCAAAGTTTCAAGCAAATTGATTTTCATTGCGGAAAAGGACATTTTGCAAGTTACTTGTCAGACATACTGGGCCTTATTCATTAAGGCACGTAAATGCTGATATGTGCCGTATTTTGCATAAAAATGTATATGCACATGCCCAAAAACAAACCATACGCCAGAGGATGCAACAATGTCCAAATCATCTGTAAGCCCAAAGGACCCTTACTACTACGATTTCAGGGGCAGAATGAGGAGAGAAATGGGCATATGCACATAGTCAAAGTACAGTAAGGGCGTGAATGGCCGCTATCAGGGGGTATGGCAAGTACAGCTGTAAGGGGCCCGGAAAGACTGGGGGCTGTCTGTTAAAGCATGCCTCTAAGTTATCACCTAAATTGTTAGTAGTCACACTCAAAATCCACTGTTCCTCCCAGTCCTCTCAATATCTATCCCTACTAATCCACATTCTTGCACATTTCTCACATAACTCCACCATGAATCTGCTCTATTAACATTTTCTTTTTTTCTTAATCATTTCCACCACACTTCTTTCTAAACTCCTCCCTGTGACAAAATGAGGGGATAATTTTGACCCACCTTTAATGCCCCTCGCTTCGCACATAATATGGACTTTGGCCATGATACTTTTTTTTTACTCCTTATGCCCCCCACATTCTCAAATTCAAGGACACTTGGTTGGCACTGCTCCTACTGGACTGATTAAGAAACTTACAGAGAATGACTGCGAGGACAAGCAATCTTCTTTCTTCATTCTCGTTCCCTTCAAGTCTTGTGGATTTCTGTGCCCACTGAAAACATGATGATATTGAAGCAAGACCACTGCCCTGTCTGCTTTGACATAAAAAGATCAGTATTGTACTCTATTGTGTCCACTGTGTGTTGCAATTGCTGCTGGATAACTACCGGTAATCTCTCCACTGATCATAGCAGAGAAAAAGCCTATGAGTGCCCCATATAGTTTTTTTCCCCGTCAACACTGATGAACTGTTTTGCGCCTTGAACCCCCCTCACTCACTGACCTACAGTACAGTAGCAAACTTCACACCCAAAAATCATCATCCCATGTCCTTTTTATCATCCTGCTTCTTCTCATGGAGCTGATGACATGTCACCATATCCCAGGTCCTGTGCAATCCCCAAAATTTGCTCACACTCTTCTTTTCAGCCCAAAACTTCCCATCCATGCTGTACTTTAATTCCACCTGTTCTTTAAATACTTGTCATCTAAAGTGTTTTTTTTACTTTTTAATCTTACCACAGAAACAAGATAGAATAGAAGAAGATAATCTCTTTGGATTTAGCAGTATAACAAACTGGAATACGAGGGATTGGGGGAGTGTTTCATTGAATTAAGATCCGCATAATCGATTGTTTGAGTGAAGTGTGTTAGGTCGTGAATAATTGGAATTGCGTCACACAATGTACACAATCCTTTACTTGTGAAAGCGATATGGTAAGAAACAGTACCCAAATCATATACACTGCTGATTTGGCAGTACCCTACTCATACACAACATTTTGTATGGAATGATATATATATAAAGAACAAAAATGTATGAATGTGAGAGAGCTTCTATGAGCTATCTTTATTGACAAATATGGCATACTCTCTGCAGCAAACGCTTTGCTTTTGAATTTCCCCACAGACATATCTTGCTCTGGCAGCATATAAAGTTGTGAACGCAATTGCATATTGGACATCACCCTGGCACATATGCGACCTTTGCAGGTCTGGACGCACCTTGGGATAGGTCTGACTCCATCATAATTGCATATTGTTTTCAGATGCACATTACGTCTGCCCTTTTGATGGAAAATGTTGCCAACTTTACATACATATTCAACCTGGTACTGTCATAGAAATGCCACCTTTCCAACAGGTCAGTCTTTGGTTGCCACACTCACTACTGAGGTCCAAATTTCCTCTGTAAGCAAAGTCAGCACAAGAACTGTCGGTGGGGAGCGTCATGGATTGGGCTCTATGGCCAAAAATCTGCACAAAAGCCTCATATCACCTTGCGCAATGCCAAACATTGATTGGAATTGTAAAGCACCCCGCCATTGGAGTCTGGCCCAGTCCGATACACGATTCTGGGTTTGGCAGATGCCAGGAGAATGCTTCTATATGAATGCGCACCAATAGTAAAGTTTGGTGGAGGAGGAAGAATAATAATGGTCTGGGGGTGTTTTTCATGGTTTGGTGTGGGCCTCATAGTTCCAGTGAAGCGAAATCTTAATGCTACAGCATATAATGACATTTTAGAGAATCCTATACTTCCAAGTTTGTGGCAACAGTTTGGGGAAAAATGGTTTTCCCACGTTTGGTGTGGTCGTAGTTGACTGACCTGCACAGTGCCCTGACCTCAAACCATTGATGAATTGGAACAGTGACTGAGAGCCAGGCCTTATTGCCCAAAATCAGTTCTTTGTAAGCATCATGCTCTCGTAACCATGTTCCTAAATCTACTGGAAAGCCTTTCCAGAATAGTGCAGTCTGTTATAGCAGCAATAGAGGGGAAAAACTCCACATTAATGCCATGGTTTTGGTATGAGATGTTTAACAAGCATATATGGATGTGATGTTTGGGTGTTCACATACATTTTGACATGTAGTGCATGTGCCTTTTAATGGGAATGGATGGACAGTTTGGGGTGTTTCTTGTTCAATACCAGACATATTCATCCACAAACTACAAATTAGAATTAGTGAACTTAGCCTCTTGCCCACACAAATAAGGACTTGATTGTTTACACTTTATTGGAGGACATATAGGTCAGATGATATTTTCAATTAGATTCAATTTGCACTTTGGAGCAGCAATTTTTATGCAAAAGTGCAGTTTTGCATTCAGATCACAATGTAATAAAAGCATTCAAACACATAAATGTGTCGCATGTAATAAAGTCATCCCTGATATTCCCTTACATTTATGATTTATTAATGATGCTCAAATGAGCAGTATTTTAGGAAATTAATGGAACTGAATCTTGCTGGTCAGGGTTGGTCCTGCAAACTATATATTAAAAGAAGCATTCTACTGGTTATGACATCTTTTGTCATATTCAGTACTTGTTTCCCAGCACACTATTTGGTGGATAGTGCTTACCATTTACAAATCAGAGTGTCAGGTGTTCCCAACATGCTCATTGGCAAAAGGTTTGCACTATCCACCATTTAGAGCACACTACTTGTCATTATGGCTTCCTGATACAGCAGAATTGTATCTCTAACAGCAAGACTGTATGAGAGTAAGCTGCTTGGATCTGCTTTGTGTTACCACCAGGAATATGGCTGGGTCTGTATTGTAAAACTACCAAAGAATTGAGGAGGGTCTGTATTGTGGCACTACCAAATATTTAGTTGCCTGCACTGAAAAGCCATCAGAGATATTTAGGGGTCTGATAAAGCTGCAAGAGACTTTTGGTGGTCTGAATTGCATAGTGGAATTCAGAATAGGGTCAGTATTGTACACCGGAATCCAGAATAGAGTATTGTATAGTGGTCACTGGAGTCCTTTCTAGGATGGACTTTGTATTGTTTATGTGTCAGCTAAAATGTTCTTTGTATTGTATATTGGCCACTAGAATGATGTCTTTACTGTATATAGGTAACTATATATGTTGTACATCATATACTAGAAACCTCTCTGCTTTGTAAAGAAGTCACCAAAATGCTCTTTGCATAGTATATCTGTCACTATGTATTGTAAGCTGGTCACCAAAAAAGGCTCTGCATTACTTATGGATCAGGAGGCGATACATTGGGTTTCATTATTGCTCTTTGAAATAGAAAATATTAATATATTTGTTTGGCTGTGTAAAACTTCCACATTAGACAAACCACGTACAGTCGGTTTTGGCAATACCCATTTTTCAGCTAGATGACCTTGGGTCACTTTTTGTTTACCACCAAGGCAACAAAAAGTTGTTAGCCATCACCTCATGACAGTTTGCAAAATTTTAAAGTGATGTTTTTACTTTTACACCACGAGCAGTTCCATCTGGCAAATGGTTGCACAGAGCATTTGTATATGTGCCCTGTAGCTCATACTGATCAAATAAATGTCTGTGAAAAAATCCTTTGCTTTGAAATGTTCCTTAAACATATTATATATTCATACATATTTGTGAATGTTATTATCTGCATATATATGTTTCTCCTCGCCACTCCTTCCAATATCAAACAATAACAGCCTGCACAAGCTTCTGATATTTATTTTTATTAAGTAGTCAGCTAAGTTTGTTTGCACAAGGAGAGAATCAGGGCCAGTGCTAACATGTCTGGCGCCCCCCTGCAAAAAATAAGTTTGCGCCCTCCTCTTTTATAAACTATTTGTTCATTCAATACTGCTTTTTCTTTTAAAACAATTCATATAATAAACTTTACTAAAGAGAGTAATACAAATAATACTTTAAACAGCAAACATGAAATGCTATATGAATAATAAATATGTATTCATGGTAATATGATTTTACATTTTTGGCAAATTAATTGTTCGAACCCCCTTCTTCATCATACTTTTTGTCCCGTCTATGCACACTGTGCCCTTTCAATCATCACACTGAACCCCCTTCAACATCACACCGTGCTCCCTTATGATCCCACTGTGCTCCCTTTTCACATTCATCACATTGTGTCCCCTTCAATGTCACACTGTGCCATGGTGCCATCTTTATCACACTGCCCCTTAATAATCACACTGTGTTCCTACATAATCACTCTGCCCCCACCTCATCCCACTATGCCATTTGCTTCACTATGCCCCCTCCTCATCACACTGTGCCCTCTCCATCTTCACTGTCCCCCCCTCCTTCACCACATTCTGCGCCCTCCATTGCTGTTACCTCTATCACATTGTGTGCCCTCCATAGCTGACCCCTGCATCACATTGCTGCCCCCTCTGTTTTTTGTTAATTCAGTGCCCCCTCTTTTCTTTACTTACCTGTCTATGACCTTATTTTCTACTCTTCTGCTTCTTCTGTCTTCTTCTCTTCAGTCTTTTCTTCTTCTCTACTTTTGTCTGCAGAGCTGACGCTCACTCTCCTGAAATCTACACCACATAGTGGTCTGCAGAGCTGACGCTCACCTTCCTGAATCTACTTCATCTGCCACACAGTGGCCTGCAGAGCTAACGCTCATCTCCGGAAATCTACTCTACTTTTGTCTGCAGAGCTGACACTCACTCTCCTGAAATCTACACCACATAAATGGTCTGCAGAGCTGATGCTCACCTTCCTGAATCCACTTCATCTGCCACGCAGTGGCCTGCAGAGCTAACACTCATCTCCGGAAATCTACTCTACTTTTGTCTGTAGAGCTGACGCTCATCTCCTGCCTCATCTGCCACATAGTGGTCTGCAGAGCTGATGCCTATCTCCGGCATCTACACTGCCATTACTTACAGCATTGACCTCTCCTCCTACGATACTATTTCCTGTAGCCTTCCCAAGGGCTTCCGTACAGTGCTCTTAGTAGGGACCACGACCTGCGAGGTAGACGCGGCTAAGCCCATACCGCTTTGCGGCGGTTGCTGGTGAACACCGTCTCCTCGTTAGACTATGCGCCCTGCTGGAGTAGTGCCAAGCTGTATGAACCTCTAGGATTCGCTGCATCTACCGAGTCGCCTCGTAAGAACCGTAACAGGGGCATAGGGAAAGGGGGAGGAGTGCACCAATGTTTTTGTTGTTGTTTTTTTGTTTGTGCCGGCGGACAAGCGGGGATGGCAGGCAGGGGGAGTGCCTCAGAGGCATGGAGCCCCCCTGCCATGCTTACGCCATTTACCGCGTTCTGTCAGCTCTGCCTGGTGGCCCCCAGATGACCCTGGATATCATCAACGTAAGCTTATATTTTTGCATGTGAACACTTTTGTCACTAAATTAAATGCAAATACTTTAGCTCCCATGAAGTGGAAAATAACAATAGTACTGTGTGGCTGGTTACTATCACAAATCAGGTATATTATGAGGGTTACAACTTTGTGATATTAGCACCATGTTCTATGCAGAACTATCTACATGTCACCCAGATTGGTAGTATAGTGAATTATTATTTTTAGAACTCTTTAATAGTCTACTTTTTTTAATCCAGCGCCCCCTCTGTTCTTTACTTACCTATCTATGACCTTCTTTTCTTCTCTCTACTTCTCTTCAGTCTTCTCTTCTCTTAGTGTGCTGCTCCTCTTTGCGCGCTCCTCACTGACAGTGTTGGGACGCCCGACACTGTCAGTGAGAGGGAAGTAGAGGGGAGGGGGAGGAGGGCACCGATGCCGCCAGTTTTTTATTTTATTTATTTAATAGTTTGTGCTGGCGGACATGGGGGGAAGGCAGGCGGGGGAAGCACCTCATAGGCATCCCCCCCCCCCCCCTAGCCTTGGTTACCCTGCTTACTGCGTCCTGCCGTCCCTGGAGGGAATATACAGGTTTTTTTATATTTAAACATGATGTGGAAAATAAGATTTCATTTAAACTTGTCTTGATTGTTAAAAATACCTTTTTCATATTATTTCGGGTCCTATAAATTTGGTTACTAGCTTTGACTATTTTTAGTTTCCAATCATTATTAATTATTATTATTATCAACATTTACTTATATATCTTCAGCATTCTCCACAGTGCTTTACAACTGGGATCAAACACAGTATTGAATGACAAGGGGGAGATTAGTTTCAGCATCAAACCATAGAGTTTACTGTCCAACCGTTTGGAGGGTGAAAACTCAAACCACTGGTGATGTGGGGCAGTTTGAAAAGTCACAAACTGTATGCAGTTTTACCAAAAAACCACCAGATATAACTGCATGCCGTTTTTTCTGACCATTCAGAACATTAGAGGAGGCACAATACTTTTATTCATTATGAAGGCAATAATTATTACTTTATTCATTTTTATTGAAAACAAATTACTAATGATCGTATGGGAGGAAAATAATTTTATGAATATTTTAAGGGGGGCAAAATAATGTATGATTATATTAGGAGGGCAATATTATTTTAACAGATTAAGGGGGCAATATTATTTTAGAATTCTATTATGGGCAACTATCTATACTGTTACCTGGCTGTTTAGGTTCCTACCTATTCTGTGTGCTCTCACCTGGATCGTCAGTGCCTCTGCTGTGTTGCTGTTCAAAGGCTATACTGCTCAGACTGCACTTACCTCTGCTGTGTGCTGTTCAAAGGCTATACTGCTCAAACTACATCTCCATGGACTGCACCACTCAAGATCATCTACTCCACATTTGTCTTGGTGGCTCAGTGGTTATTACAGGTTGTATCATCTGAGCTGCTTGCTCTTACCCACTCCACTTTGTTGCTGAACTGTTACTTGTACCTCCTGTATCGTGCTGCCTCATTGTGGTCTCATATACCTGCTGCATTACCATCTCCACTTTGTTGCTGGACTGTTACTTGTACCTCCTGTATCGTGCTGCCTCATTGTGGTCTCATATACCTGCTGCATTACCATCTCCACTTTGTTGCTGGACTGTTCCTGCTATCGCTATATTTGAATACACTGATTATACTGCTATATTGTATGCACTCATACTGCATTGCTGGTGGTACTGCTCACCCTGTTCCTATGTTCCTTGTGCTTAATTACCAAGACTTTCTGTGATCATTCAAGCATCATTAAATCGCTAATTGTACCTTATCCTGCATCTGTTGTCTATTCGCTGTCTGGATATAGAACTGACATTACCAGTGTGCCTACTTCACACCAGTTACTATCACTCCCCCAAGAGTCCAGAATACCAAACTGTGACAGTATGAACAGGCCATAATGGACTCCCCTGGGGAACCGCTGGCTAAACAGACTCTGCGGCTGTTACTCCATAGGGTAGAACAACAGGATGAATGTCAACGCCAACTCCTTCAATGCTTCCAGGCATTGGCCTCCAGAGTGGACTCTATTCAATCCGCTATACCCACACTTCTTCCGCTTGTTCCTGCACCAGAACCTCCTGTACCTGAATTATCCAGTAATTCTAATGTCACCCTCCGGATTCCCTCCCCTGCTAAGTTTGATGGCGATCCGAAAGTCTGTAGAGGTTTCCTCATTCAGTGTTCGATCCAATTCGAATTGCAACCTCAGAATTTTTCCACTCACAGGGCAAAAGTTGCTTATTTAATATCTTTATTGTCTGGCCAGGCCTTGGCCTGGGCCTCTCCTCTCTGGGAGCGTGATGATTCTCTCCTATCTGATAGTACTGCCATCATAGCCACATTTCGGAAAA